>NC_071104.1:23030000-23388000 GCF_024256425.1 Clarias gariepinus
TAGTATGGGTATTTTTTGGTCTTTCACTTAAGCTAAGCCACTGCAGCTACAAGGAGCTAAAGGCTAACTATTGGCTCCAGTTAGCATTGTATAAGTTGCACCCGCAATTACCTAACTTATGTCATATATATAAAACTTATGTTATTAGCCTAGATATGGTTTCTTTTTTTCCAGCATCAACATATACAAAATAACAGTAATAAAAACAAACCATAACATTACATATATAAGTAGAAGTAGCCATTGTGAAGTGAAAGTCAATTATAATGCATAATGGATTTTCTTCGTTTGAGGATGTGACAGCCAAACATCACCTACACTTGTAAAACAAAAACAAAAAAAAACAACAACAAAAAAAACCCACATACAATACATATACAGACATATTATATACATCATGATAATCCACTGTCTGGAGTAAAAGAAAATGCACATTAACTGTAGCATTGTTTAAAACCTAATGCAATGTCAATATTTATTTCCATCAAAAGTTTCATAAATTTTTGGCCGAGATCTGGTATTGATGAAGGGAGAGAGGAGAGTCTCTATTCTTCTCTAGCCAATCTCCAAGCCTTTCAATGAGGTTCAGGTAAATATTTTGTGGTGGCCAATTCTTGTGTGAAGATGATTCCTCATGCTCTCAAAACCACTCATTCACAATTAGAGCCTGATTTGTCTTGCTACTGCCACATTGGCAATTCAGCACAATCATATCATCAGCTTCCTCCAGGCACTAGTACAGTGGCCACTATGCAGTATAGGTGCATTGTAGCCTTCTGAAAGGTGGTCAATCTGGACTCATCAGACCACACAACCTTCTTCATTGCTCTAAAATTCAATTTAAACTCCAGGCTTTTTTCCAATTAGCATTGCTAATAGTTGTTTTTTTATGTCCACACAGCTGTTCCTGCCCCAATACTGTAAGTTGTTATTGGAAAAAAAACAAGTAAAACTGTCTCCACACACAGTGTAATGATCTTAAGTATTTGCTTACTTAAATTCAAAATGGCAATTTTTTGGCCAGGCAGTGCAAAGAATTTATCTACAGGCCTAAAGTGTAAAAATGTACCATCACCCTTATATATCACAAATAGTTATTGGAAATAGGCCACTTTTGCACTTCTGGTTAGATGCTACCTGCATTTTAATGGCTGTGTACAGGTAATGTAATCAAAAGCCAACAAAAACGTCAAGTACAACAGCAATATGTAAAAGTAAGTCCGAGAGTTAACAGAGTGGTGCATTCTGTAAAAATGACTATAATTATAAAACGCTATTAAAATTTTGAGAAAAGCCAAACAATTAAACTGTAAGTTAAACTTGCAGCAGCCACTATTGTTTTCTGACTGACCTCAATTTACACAGCTCAGGCTTGAAAAATAAAAATTATTAAAATCTCATATTGACTGTGGGGCAGCAGAGCTTCAGCAGCACATGGATACATGCTTAAGGTTGTGCATTTCAGTCAGAGATTTCCTGCTTGATCTAAAAACCACAGAGACAACATTCCAATTCTGCTGACTCACATGCAGACCAGCCCAAGGAAGGCCAAGAATAAAAAGCACCAATTCTTCAGCTAATGGCAAGTATTACAGCCTATTAATATAAATGCAGACACCTTAAGTCAATGCATACCATAAAAATGACGAGTAAAGGCATCAATCAACCCAGGTTTTGAAAATAGTCCTTCTGCTAACCTCCCCTATTCAAATATTTTAAACTTCATGCTTCTGTTAATAGAGCGCCTCTTGATCATTGATTTCAATGTCGACAATGTGTTGCCAATACATGACAATGCATGAATGTTTTTCAGAACGCACTGACTAAACTAAATAAGACATTAAATAAAAGAGGGTGGCACTATAGTTATCTATGTCAATGTTGAGCAAGATGGAAGAGAAACTAATCACGTTTGTCAGGTCACATTCAGAGCTTTACAATTTAGATTTCAACATGTATAAAGAGCTCAAGGTGAGACTCTGCTCGGAAAACTGCCAACATGAGCACAGGAATGCAACACTACTATAGTTTTAATTAAACCATACAAACTGTTTTATAGAAGAAAGCATTATAGGATATGTTTTATTAATTAAATGGTTTGATCACAAGTTGTTGTTTTTTTATAGACAACCTAAGATTTTTATGCATAAAAACATGTATACATATTTATTTTTTTGTCAAATTAAAAGTGACTTTATGTAGCTTGATTCTCTGATTCAAGTTCTCTGTATACACTGATCAGCCATAATATTACATCTCAAAACATTATATATGGTATTGTATAGGTTCGCCTTGTGCCACTTTGAAGGCTCCTGCTCCTTGGGGCAAACTCTCTGTAGAGTGCTGTGGTGTTTGGCACCAGGACATGGCACCAGGACAGGGCCTCCAAGGATGCAACTTGTTTGTCCAGTGATTTTGGGTGCTAGATTAGATTGGGATCAGGGGAGTTTAGAAACTCCATAGCAGGCTATGGGTGCTCGGTGTTCCGGTGCCTTTCTATTGTGGCCAGCGTTTACTTTGTGTGACTTAGCATTGGCTGCCCGCAGGCCCTGGGAACCCATGAACCTGTGACCAGTTTACTAGTATGTAATTGATAATACACTGTTAATGTTATGACTGATGTGTATAATTTCTAATTATGGATATCAAAGTTTCATGGTCATGCAGGGTTTAAACTAAAGAATCCTTATCTACACACATACAGTATATTGATGTATACTCTGAAAAATGTCAAAACATCCTTGAAAAACCTCTTTACTCTTTTCAGACAAAAAGCTGTCTTTTTCAAAGATAATCCTTACTTTCACGCGGATTTAAACATAGTACTCTTTGGTTTGACCCTTTTTTATAATATGCAGTGCTGCTGCATAAAAAACAAAGAACAAATACAAAAACAAATAACCAAAAACAAACAAACAAAAAAAAAAACAACTTAAGCACCATAATTAGTAGGTCTGACATTCTCTCTTGAGGCTTAAAATGTGTTTTCATGGACAGACCCAACGCCAAGTAGAACAATCTTATCCAATATAAAGTCGTAGAGGGCTTTTAGGATACTGTTATCTGTACAGAGTTATCTAATTAAAGGAGAATGCCCATTCTCATCATTTGCTAATACATGCAGCTAGTTGCTAACTGAAGAAGCATAATTACACGTACTAATACAATAAATAAATGTGCTGCAATGTGTGTTCAAACAATCAAAGCATAAAAAAATATTAAAAAGACAACTGGCACATAAACTGTTTATCCTCAAGTATCAATCAATACCAATCCCAAGCTTATATTTAATTACCATGTTTTTCGGCATTTCACACAAAATGGCCATTTTTACTTAAGATGACCATACTGTAAATAAACACAACTACACAGCGCTCCCAGATGCAAGCCGTCACTAAACACAGACGTAGAAGAAGCGCTTACGTCACCCAAAAGCAGAAGGAGACGCAAACAGTTAACTGTGTATTGATTTGATGAAGCGATCTGTTACGGGCTGCAAAATAAAAGGAAGCGATAAAAAAGTCTGCGAGCCAAGAGGAGAGGAACGCAGCAAAAGAAAACGACAGAAATTATCAGTAAAGGCTTATGTTATACCTGAGCTGTAAATTTTGAAACTTTAATTCTGAAAGTTAAGTTGCACAACATAGTGTTTTTGTATAATAATTTTTTTTGTGTGTGTGTTATGCGCTAAAATGCCCCCTCTGCCACGGATTGCCCCTCCCCTCACATAATCTTTATTAAATATACTAGGACACTACAATTAAAAATTCATATTAATAAACAAAAAAATTAAGACACATAATACAAATGCTCATATAATGTTTATTTTGTGGCACATTTATTTTGCAGGGGTTTGTTATGTTTACACTAAATAAAAAATTATTTATGATGAAAAATTACACGAAATGACTTGTTATAAAATAAGCAAATTAAAAATGTACATGTTGTATATGAAGAAAATATATAATATATATTTTCTTCCTATACAATGTCTTTTTTATATTGCTTATTTTATAATCAAATTCGTCTGGTGCAATTTGTAATTTGTAAGTCATAAACCTATGAATTTGTGTTCTAATATAATATTTGATAGAGATTATGTAGGGGGGCAATCCGTGGCAGAGAGGCATTTTAGCGCATAACAGTGTGCCTTAGTTTTTTTGATATTTAAAGTCATTTGAAATACCTTTTTTTTTTTAGTTTTTGCATCTGACAAAAGGCTTTAAAATAAGAATGTATGGCACTGTAATGCACTTAATTTTTCTAAGTCAACTTTAAGCTATTTCTTGTATTGTGAATAATGACAATGTTTATTTTTAATAAAATGCTGTATGCATTTAAAAAAATAAAAGTAGATTTTTCTAAAAAGAAAACCAATTAATCTGTTTCTCTTATATATTTTACGTTAATTAAGCAAAATTAAATTTTATCCGATTACTCGATTAATCAATTAAATTTTTTATAGAATACCCGATTAATATATTCAATAACTACAGTACTATATTTTACATTGCTTTATGTTGCATTATGCTACAGACAACAGCAATCTGGGTGGTATTAAGACTATATTTAGTAAAAAAAAAACTAAAAAAAAAAACTTATCTGATAAATTTATTTACAAGACTTAGCAACAAAATTAGAAATTCTGTTGTGCCATATAGCAGCTCTCCAGTCCTGCAAATAACCAAGATGCGCTGAATCATGTTCACTATTTTGCTTTTTAAAAAATATACAAAAAACTAAAGAACAATTAAATATTAATTGTGAAATAGGATTGTAACGATACACCTCGTCATGATTCAATTTAATTCAGGGTACTGGCTTCACAATTCTAATTTACCTTCAAGGCAGCAAAATTATAATTAATACAAAAAAATCTATTTTTTCTAAATCATAAATTATGCAAATAGATGAGGCTTTTCTGTATGATAAAACTAAATAAATTAAAATTGTAATTTTGATTTATGCCATGTGACAATTTAATTTTTCACAAAATGTCTGAGCTTTAAACCAGGTTTTTTCATTTAAAATGCACATACTGTGCACTAGCATGCATTTAGTGTATGAATATGCTGGAAGGCACTGAAGCGAATGTCTGCAAGTGGCACCAATGCATGTTTTCAGATAGTGTAAATCAGCCCCAATACTTAATATGGAAACCTATTTTTAGCTTAGGTAACTAGCAGACACTAATGGGATGCTTCTCTGATCTCTCAAATTTTAGGCAGTCAGGTCTAACAATTGAGATAACTACAAGTAATTAGGAATGAGACACAGTAATGGCAGGTCATATATGCATGACCACAAAAAAGGAACATAATTAGAAATGCACATAACTAATTATTCATTCAAATAACATAGCATTAATTGGTTGTTAATAGGTAGTAAATAAAATGTCTCTGAGCAAAACCCGGCACAAACATGACGGATAAACAACTGAAAAAATAGTTACAATTTGCAAGTCTTGCAGGCCTTTTCCTTTGTATTTTGGTCACAATGATCCTTTAACCCACAAGCTTTCAGTTCTGTTTTTTGGGGATATTCAGATAACAATGGTAAACATGAGTGAAACTCCAGGGCTATTTCTAAAAAAAAAAAAAGAAAAGGAAAAAAAAAAAACACTTCAAAGTGGGGGCCGAGGGGCATGACAAAAAAATTTGATGCTGAATTTTTTTCCCCCATGTTGATCAATAGCAAGATATCACAAGTTATAATTAGATAATGCTGACAGATTAGTAATTGTCAGGATACACTTAAAGTTTGAAGAAACAGGGTTCATCAATTACCTACATAATGAAGTTTTTAAAATTGAATAAAAAACATTTACGCTGAATAACCTAAAAAAATTAAATAAAAAACATTCACGTGTGTAAACATGCTTCATCTGCCTTAAAAACAGTATTAACTAACTAATCGTGTTACTTATTAAAATCATATAAATAATACTAAAGGTAGTGATGACCATTATAAATGTATTTGTCAGGGCAGTAAACAAATGTTTTAGAAAACTGTAAAATGTGGAAAGGAGAAAAAAAAGTGATAAATGAATTAAACGTTAAAGTTCTTTCAGTAACATAAACAATTATCTATGACTATAAAACTCACCCTCAGGAAATTGACTATGAATTAAAACTTTACTGTGCTGGTGCACCATCTTCGTTCCAAAATCATTTTCATATAACTTTTGTTGTGGTGTCTTTGTGTCAACTATTTCCTCAGCTTTGAAAAAGGAACTGTCACGTTCCCATCTCTGGCCAGTTCCACTGATTTTTTTTCCCCCGTCGTTTCAGAACTTTCTACAGGTTTTCTCAACTGTAACCCAACAATGCTTTGGGGTGGGCAACCCAATGTGTACTTTAATGTGCAAGTAAAAAACTAGTTTGTTTGTGTCAGCCATGTGATAGGCTGTTAGAAGTATCTATATCAAGTAAAAACCTCCAAAGCATATTATCGTTATTATTACACACATTTCAAGATTACTAAAGATTATTCTATTACCCAGCTCTACTTTAAAGACATTTTTCAAGATTTACTATATCATCTTATAAAAAGAAAATACAACTTTCTGTTGTAGATACCATGACTACCAATAAACTTCACAGGGTAGAACCGAGAGCAACACACAGCACTGTCACTTTAAGAGCACAGCATGTTGACTGCAAGTATCACAGCATAATTCATTCACCTTATCTGTTCTGTCCTAAACTGGCAAAATAAAAGCATTTCCTCTCCTCTGCCATTCCATGGGGCCCATTAATTGGAGAGATAATCTACTTGATCTCCACACAATGAGCGATTCATTGAGACTCTCGTGCACAGCTTGAACAACTGCCAAGGGTAGATTATGTTAAAAAAGCAAACATGAGATAATCATCCTCCTAATATGCCTGCCAGTCAACACCATGACCTAAGAAATTAAAAAAACATTAGTGCTGAGTCACATCATGATTATTATTGGGGATATATAAAAAAAAACAAAGAGATGCAAAATGCTCCCTCCTAAATAGCAACAAGGCTGGGAAATAGTCAACCTAGGCATGTGGAAATAAATAAACATGAATGCTTGGCCCATGCTGTGTAACTGTGATTCATTCAAAAGATGAGCCACTCAACATACAGGTTTGACTTAAAACAAATTTCATTCTTCACATAATGTATAACCCTGACAGTGTAATACGAAAAAAGTGCTGGAGCATATGCTACACCATATACAACACTATGCCCATAAAACAAACTGTGGCCACATGAAATTATCCAAAGGGCCTGAGGAAATTCACGCAGTTTTTCCTCTTTTTGCATATTAATCTTCTTGTATCAATCCTGCGTCACTTCCGCAGCATCTTAGTCAGCAACATGATGCTTCAGGCAGGCAGTTATTCACTTGCTTATTAACCAAACATTTACACCTAAAATTATAACATAAGATTCCTCTCAAATTTAGTTAATGTAAGCAAATCCATTGAAAATGTTAAAGCATATATTGCAAAATAAACAAGGCTGTGGCTATAATTAAATTAACCCTGTTCAAGTTTAGCACAATCAATAAAAAAAAAAAATAATGACCCAAAATGGTGTGTTGGTTTTTTTAAATAAGAAATCCATCTGTGGTGTTGTGGTAATTTGTAAAGTGTCTTTACTGTCATTCTTAACTTATTATAATGTAGCTGAAAAAAATTAAATAACTTTATCATATGGTGCAGGTATATACAACAGCTGCACTCTGCTAGATGGGCTACTGTAATATTCTAAGAACCAGAGGTTCAACCTAAATATACAACAAAATTATACCCCATTAAATGATATACAACTAATAAGCCATTTTAGATTGCAACAATATAAAACAATGGCTTATTTCTTAAATCTTTTATCATTATAATTCCTATTATTGTACAGAGGAATAAGCAAACAGGTTATACCTCCATTAAAAGCTGCTGCTTTGATTAGTTTCATTTAACTGTAAAATCACTTACCCATCATCTTCTCCATCCACAGGCAAGTTCTTCAGCAGACTGGCTGAGGCAGTTAAGGCACTGACTCCACCACTCTCCTCAGAAGCTACAGCAGTGCCGATTTGTGAGACACATTCACCACTTGCTAGCTTGGGAAGTGTAAGCAGGGACTGGTGCTGACTTAGAAGTCGTTGAGCATCTTCGAGCTGTGTGGCCACCAAAGTGGGTAAGGTGGCATAAAGGGCATTGACAGCAGTTCCACCATCCTTGGAGCCATTCTGGATCAAACTGGCCTGAGGGTCGCTTTGGATGCTGAGAGGCACATTAGATGTGGGCAAACTTGAAGTTACAGGAACAAACTGAGCTCCTATGCCTTGGCTGCTGAGAGGTGTTTGCTGCTCCACAGAGAGCTGTGTTGGGACTAGAGGCCCTTTTGCAGGCTGCTGTACAACTCCAGGGCCTGTGGACTGTGCCACCTGTGGCATGACACCACCAGCTGGGGCTTGGACCATGTGCGGGGTCTGCTGGGGCTGCAGGATACCTTGAGGAACTGACTGAGCCACAGAGGCAGGTATGTTCCCCACTGGTGGCTGAGAGCCTGGCATCACCTGGCCATTGCCAGTTAAGGTCACAGATGTCATGGAAGTTGACAGGTGGGGCAGGGCTTGTGCCGATCCTGAAGCTGCAACCTGGATTATCTGCGGCGACTGGGTAAAGTCAGATGGCCGACTACCTCCTTGGCTTAGTGAGGTGACGTGAACTGGGGCTACCTGGGCTGCTGCAACTGACTGTGGAGCAGAAGGGTAGGCCATCTGCTGCTGCAGCTGTGCTGTCTGAGTATACGTCAGTTGCTGTGGGGGCACGGCAGGCGATGAATGGCCAGTTGTTGTCTGCAAGCCTCCAATGTTGACTGGAGCCTGCTGCTGACTGCTACCTGGCACTGGGTTGGCAGAGTTTACCACCTTGTGTGGATGCATCTGAGGCTTGGAGACATTTGCAGCCATGGAGTACTCTTGCATGTGAGCAGGTGGAGGAAAGCTCTGCTGAACACCTGAAGAGCCGACAACATCCCCACTGGCTACACCTTCAGAGTAGTGGCTTAAAGTGCTGACTGAGCTATTTGCAGAGCTGACACTAACAATCTCTCTCTCTAAACTGTCAGGTACAAATTGGCGGATACTTTCCACTGTTCTGGTGCCAGGTGCATTTTCAGAGGAACCAGAACCTTCTTTGTCATAATATTCTGTACATGTCCATCTGCCTTTCTTGAATGGCTCTGAAGTAGAGTCCAATTTAACTACTCGGAAACGTGAGCTGGTGGTATGAGGAGCAGGCACTGGGGCCTGCTGAGCATTTGAGACTGGGGCAGCAGAAGAAGGTTGAGTTATGTCAGTTGTTCCCACATGAGTGCCACCTGAGGACCCAATAATGGCAGAAGTTGTAGTGCCAGTATTTACAGTGATAGCACTACTTATGCTGCTGCTTTGCTGACGCATTAAGTTTACATTTTGGTTATTGGTATTATTCAAGCCAGTGGGAAGAGCTACACCACTACTGTTTATACTTATGCCACCCACACCAGGCACACTGGAATTTAAATTATTAACATTGCTTGCTAAGGGTTTAACACTAACTGTACCACCCGATGCTGCAGGCACCATTCCGGCAGACATCCCTGGAACAGCAGCGATCGAGGGCTGACCAACACCGACTGTGCCAACAGTGGAATTATCCGCCATTCCTCCCACATTTAAAGGCATTTTCTGGTCTACGATTGGTAAAGCTCCAGGGGTCGGGCTGACAGCAGACATGACCACACTTCCAAGAGGAATCCCAGCCTGTGTCCCACCTGAGGCTGATGAAGCAGAATGAGTACTTCCAGAGGGAGCAGGATGAAGCTGATGGTGGTGATGGGTGTGATGATGGTGATGGTGAACTGCACCATTAACCATAGTGCTGTGGGCTTGTGGGAGTAAAGGTGGTTGATTTGGGGACACAGCTCCTGGGGTTTCTGCATCATGTAGGTTGTTTAGAGTGTCTTCTGAAGAGCTCCTCTCAGGTCCTGCCGCATCATTAGCCCGAGACAATGACACATCCAAAATCTCAGAGGAGGACAGGTCCTCTGTGTGGGACTCATCTAGATCATCACAGCTCTCAGTGTCTTCTGTAATGCTGTTATTTGTGCTGACAGAGATCTGCGCTGGTGTAACGCTGGTGATCTGAAAGCCGCTCTTCTTTTTTATCTGTGCTCCTGACGAGGGCACACCTGTGGGCAAAAGCGAGGACTGCGAGTGGATGTTCAGGCTGTGGGGAGGAGGGTGCGGAGTCCCGAGTGAGGACGCGGCAGTGGGCAGGGGCTGAATCAGCGCTGAAGGTTTATAGTCATCTGACGGCATTAAGTTGCTGCTCAGGTTGGCACCCCCCGATGATGGAGTCAACGCAGAAGAAGATCCACCAGCAGTGTTAGCGGTAGCCCGTCTGGGACAATTTGCCGCCTGCGCCATTTTTCGTGCGCTCGCTGAATCTGCTGCCAACTCAGGGTGATGCATTTCTACGGGTGGTCTCTGGCAGAGTTGTAAATACAGACTAGAAGAACTGCCGTGTTGACAGGCCCTTTTTTAGCAGAAGTTTCACCTCGCCCAAGTAGTTTCCACATACAACTAATGTCCACTCTCACAAACAACAGCCAGGTTTCGATAATTCCACTTTTGTTCAGTGTATATTAACAATGTCCACGGCCAGGTCGCGCGCTAATATGCTAGCTAGCTGGCTAAGTTAAAAACAGTCGTCGTAGAGTAATGCTAGCTCCCAATGTAGCCGACAACGTTTTGTCAGGTTGTTTATAGGATACGTGTATTAGAAGCTTGTCAATTTATCATACCTCATCAGTTACTTTGCCTAAATAATACCGACAATAAGAAGTAAACGTCACAATTAATATCATACAACGTACGTTCCAACTGCATGCATCGACTCAGTATTCTATCAGTTGCAGCTAACAGACTGTAAGTCGCATTTTGAATATAACGTAATTTGAAGAGTCAAAACGTACAACTAATCGACGATGGAAGATCGACAGACTCTATTCACATAAATTTACGATACCACAAGACTTTATTATTCCATTTCTTCGCTTCTTTGTTTTAATCCAACGTCTAGTTATACCAGTTGCTATCTTCTTCCCCAGCTATCGCCTTGTAATGTAGCCGTGCTAGTTGCTAGCCGCCTGTGACGAGACCGAAAGGGGAGGAGAACTCGGTAACATGGCGACCGCGCATGCCCGTTGAAAGCGCTACCGGCCAGACATAAAGCCAGTCTGAAACCAAGGCCTAATCCCAAATAGAGTAGATACTGTTTTCATAAGTGCACTACACTAGGCACGATATAATAGCTTTAACCATCGATGTACTGTGCTACGTCTGAGAAAGGAAGGTATTTGGGATTCGGTCATAGGCGGAACGTAGGAAATATAGAAGTGTCAAATATAGCTATGAGAACTGGAAAAAAATAATAAAGACCAAAGTATCATCAGAAATAAGAAAAGTGTATTTCCTGTAGCCACTGGATTAAGGTGCAGCCATGGCAATGAGTGTAACTTAACATTTTCGTAATTTAGATTTCGTTGTGAAGTGGAGTGTGTGTGTGTGTGTGTGTCTCGGGGCGTTGGCCTCTTGTCTCTTGGCCGTTTCCGATAGATGTTCATTAACCCCCCTTTGCGAGTTTAGATCTGGTTTCAGCACTCCTTAACCAGGTACTTTAAAGAATCTTGAACTATGGTTATTTACATCAGTTATCAGACTTTTTGCTGACATATGCCCAAGTAATTATTAAAGAAATAAAGAAAAAAATAATAAGATCTGTAAATGATTGTTTATTTAATCCTGAACATTGCACCCACCCTCCCATATTGTTATTTAACTTTATTTTCAAGTTTATATGCCTGTTTGCTGAGTGTCAGATTAAGAGCTCATTCATAAATATAGTTTTGATAACTGTAATAATATAGTGTTGATAACTGTTGGTTGTGATTTCCATCAACTTTGAGATCCTAGAATTAATAAAAAAATGTTTTACTACTAACACACTGAGAAAGAATTATTTAACTATTTAACATATTTTTAGCATAAACTGTGCTCATTGGATCAGAAACTTAACCCAAAAAAATTAACTAGAAAATATGTTGACCATATATGTGCACTGTTTTCACCAAGCTACTACAATGAAAGCGGTGCTAGATTTTTCAACATCACGTGCATAAAAGATTAATCAGACACATAGTAAAACAATTTCTTTTTTAAGTAAACAATTATTGATTGTACCATCCTTCTGTTTGGATTGGGAGTAAAAATATAAATAGCCTTTGACTCAATATATCTAAAAGATGGTGAAAAAAATCCTGGGTTTAATGCTTGAGTAAGATACATTAAATCATAGAGTTAATGGATAGGCAACCACTTTTAAAGATCAAGGCTTGATTTTTTACTGTGCTTGGCAAAGGCCACAGCACAGTAACACCCATGTTAATGGACATGTTTTATTCCCACCTGAATATAGTCACTCATACTGTAAATGTGTAAACTGCCAAAAGATATTTCTGACACTTTCTTTATTTGGTTGTTTTTGTTATAGATGGAGCAAATATTGTAACATTAATATTAAAGTAAAAAAAGGTAACCGAAATTTAGTGCAGTAATACATAGCTCTTATAATATCTTGTAACTGTTTTTAGTAATGGCCGTGATGGAAGTATTGCTTTATTGCTTGAAAAAGTGTTAAATGGCAGTGTAATTTTGATGACAGGCAAAGGGGAATTACTTGTGGCAATTTCATTTGATAAATACATTTAAATATTTAATAAAAGTGCATATATGCAATTATTTATTAAAATGTATTTAAGATTTATTATAATTCTTCTTATTATTATTATTTTTTTTACAATCTTTTATTAATTTAAATCCTTTCAAGCTTACATTTTCTTTTGAATATGATGTTAATTATATGCCCAGTCTTACCATACTGCTAAATGAAACAGGTGCTTTCTCCTCAGGGACTCTTCAAGGGAGGTCATGTTCAGTGAGGGCTGATAATGAAAAGATCTTTACACCTCAACAAGGCAAAGATCACTGCCAGCATCCACTGGTGGGTTTCTTTGCTCAGAAGTGATATGGATTGACCTACAGCTGATGCATATTCTCTGTCTTTGGACCAGAACTGTATTGACTGAAGTGTATAAAATAGAGTTTGATACGAATTCAACCCTAAACAAAAAGTATGAGGAAAAGAAAACACTATATTAGCTGTGTGGCATTTGTGAAAGGCAGGTAGACAGGCGAGTACCCATCCATACAAATGTCAGGGAGGAAGGGAGAGATGGAGGGGGAGAGAGCGAGCGAGAGAGCGAGCGAGAGAGAGAGAGAGAGAAAGACAATTGCAATGTAAGCGTCTGGTGCTGTCAGCAGCTTTAAATCACACTGGCACTTCTCAGAAAAACAAACAGAGTGCTATTGTCCCCCTGAACAATTATGCTTGATTTCAACATTGTACTCTGTTTTTAGTTCATAAACATTTATTAGAGTATCTTTATGATTAGATAAAATAATGCAGCCTAGTGTTGAGTCCCTGCTTTGTGTAATTTGGGGATTTGGATTAAGGCTAGACAGCAAAATAGTGCATTTGTTGCACTTTTATTCTTTTACTGTGGGTGTTCACCACAGACATAAGAGCCTCTGTGCATAATAAAAATGTTTATGGATTTAAGTGAAGTAGGGGATGGAACTGTTGCCTGCACATTTTGTGAAGTAAGCTATTGTAGTCGTAAGGTTTGTGGGAAGAGCGAGAACTCTTTATGCTACCTTTTCAAGTCCAAACTAAAACCAGTAAATAATTGTGAATTATTTGTGCAATAGTATATTCTGTGCGGGTAAACATCAGAAATGTCTTATTTCGAATTTTTTTAAATGCATTTACTGCTCAAGACACCTACAAATATCTCAGTGGTAAATTGAAAGATTTGATCGAAAAAGTTGCTTTAGAAAATATTTTTTGAGGATGATTTTAAGCAGCAACATGGTGGAAATACTTTGTGCATTGTTGATAATTTTCATTTACAGTCAGCTTAGAACAATACACAAAAGAAAACTAAAATCTTGAATTACTGTATGTTAAAAGAATGTGCAGACACAATTAAATGTATAAAGGAATGACTCTAATGAACAGTAATTGAATGACACTAATGAGAAAACTCCTTCTATAAGCATAGTGTCCAAATCTTTAAGTCACAATCATGTAGAACAGTTTTAAATCAAATACTGTTTTAGTGTGGAGCCACCAATTGAATATTCCATCAATTGTATTTTTTAACATTACTACACTTAATTTTTCTCCTGTTCAAATGCAACTCTTTGTGTTCCTGATTAAGCCGATTAGGTTGTCGGTACAGTTTGATCAAGCCAATGTTTTTCCAAGATCATTAATTTTAAGAATTTAGCCAGACTTCTTGTATAGTATATAATTAGGTAATTAAGTTATAAGGTTATATAGTATATCCCACTCATCAGTAACTTATACCATATCATATTTTAATTAGATTGTGTGCTTTTATGCATGTACTTATGGTAATGATTATTTCTTTTGCTTCAGGAAATACTTTATTGGTCAAGCTTGTGGTAAATCTGACACCTATACCAATAACACTGGGTGCAAGGTAAGCACATACTTTGCACCCACACATTCACAAAGGAAAATTAGAGTTAGCCAGTTGGACTAAGATGCCACACACACAGTTATTCAAGCTTCGATTAAACTGGGGACCCCAGAGCTATGAGGCAAAAGTCCTAACTGCTAAATCACCATCCCACCTTGATGCTGATTAATGTATTGATTAGTGGTGGAAAAACATCAATGTATGTCTCTAAATGTGTTTCTCGGAAACTGAATCAGTTCTATTCTTCTATTAAAGTCAAGATTATTTCAGCAGTCTTTCATTATGCATCTTCAATGTTTCAGATGAGCTCCTTAACTAATAAGTATTTGATGAAAGGTGAATGTGGACTGAAAAGCTCTGTTTTATGGACCCAAGTCTAAAGTCTGTATTTTATGATGTATATAACTCTATAGTCCATAGTGTTATAGTGTAAAAGGGCAAGTGTAGCCCTTAACTATTTAAAAGATTTTCAGTTCTCTAACAGAATTCCAGCTGCTTTTTTGAAAAGCCCTAGAAAATAATTGTGTTCATGGCTGCCACCTGTTGGCTGACATGAGCCTGAAGCCCAAGTAATCTCCTGTTAGTTTTTAGCCGTCTACATACAATCTTTAGGGGTTTATAACTGAATAAGGCAAATTAATGGATATGGTAAATTAATTTAGTGTGAGAATTGGCAAATATACTACCTGTCTAACTGATCTTTCCAACACATTATTAAAACCTGGAATAAATGTGGTTGAAAAAAATATTATGAATGTAGATCAGACATTGAACATATTCAATATGTGTCACATATGAGCAAAAAATCGGAATTGGGTCACATTTAACTGACAGCGTAAACGTAGCTTAAAATGCTGGTGAAAATGCATCATAAAAACTGAAAGCTATTATGAATTTGAAAATTAAGTGCATTTTCACATGCACAAAGTGATAAGAACTTATAAAAATGGAACAGGGACAGCTGTGTGGCCTTATGAAAACTATTTGCTATTAAGGCTAATTAAAACTTACCAGAAAGCATAAAGATTTGGACTTTAAAGCAATGGAAAAAATGTCATGTGGGCTTATGAGTCCAGACTGACCATATTCCAGAGCAATAGGCGCATCACACACACTCTACATCTAACAAAGGTAATAACAGTTAGAACCAAAACTCTCACATTTGGACTCATCAGACCAAAAGACAGTTTACCACTGATCTAATGTCCATTCCTCGTCCCAAGCAAGTCTCTTCTACTTATTGTTCATTCGAAGTAATGGTCCTTTGCTGCAATTCGACCATGAAGGCCTGACTCCATCACGCATTGGATGTTGAAACATGTCTTTTGCTCCAAAGCATTTATGTGGGCTTTAATGCGAGGTGCTGTAAATCAGCAAGGTTTAAGGCTGATCATTAAAAAAAAATAAAATAAAAATATTATCCTCTGCAGCAGAGGTAGCTCTTAGCATTCCTTTTTTGGAACAGAGCCAGTTTCATCATAGCGTTTGATGATTTTGGAGACTGCACTTGGAGATACATTTAATAAGTTCTTGAGATCTTTACAATTGACTGACCTTACTTTCTTAAAGCAATGATGGACTGTCTTTCTCCTTACTTAACTGAGTGTTTCTTGTCATATTGTGGATTTGTAGTAGCACTAATAGGGCTATTGACTCTGTACCCACCCTCAAGAAAGCTGGTCTAAAGCACATTAAAACGGCAATAAATGTCAAAATTAACTCTTGACAAGGCACACCTGTGAATTGAAAAAAAATCTTCCAGGTGAATCTGATAAGAGAATGCCATGATCGTGCCAAGCTGTCATCAACAATGTTGAAAATAATAAGAAAAAACACATAAGTAGGTATGTTCAAACTTCAGACTGGTTATATATATATATATACAGCTTCTTGAGTTTTGTTTGTGCTAAAATTTGCTTCAAAATGACCACAAGGTGTCAGTATATATACACACTGCACCCTTTGGGCCATGTCTCAAACACATAATCCTAGCAGCGTAAACTTAAGTGATCACTGGCATTTCTAAGGCGTTTCTCAGGCACATTTCATCCATAGAGAAGCTGGAAGGCTGCAGCCATGTCTGATAAGGGCCGCGACGTCGATTTAACAAGAGCCAAACAAAACACCGGCGTTTGGTTAGTGAAGGTTCGCACAGTCTCTTTTAGTTTACACTATTACAATTCGGTAGACTATTAATTGCTGTACTTGTGATTATATAAAAGAAAATACCTAAATAATAATATGTTATAAATAATAAATGTTCCAAACATGTTGGTTTTCCCCACTAGATTCCCAAGTATCTTTCACAACAGTGGGGCAAAGCATCTGGACGAGGAGAAGTTGGCAAGCTTAAAATAACTAAGTAGGCATAATCTCCCTTATACATTGCCTGTTCATTAAGTACTACGTTTTTAACTGAATCTTTTTCACCTTTTATTTTTAACCTGTACAAGACAACAAGGAAAAACAATGGTAAGTATTTTAACACACATTCAATATCAATTTAAAGCGCCCATTTTATTCATTAATATGTCAATAAATAAACAAAGTAACATTTAACTTAAAAATTTCAAAAAAAAAATTGGATGTTTAACAGTTAGCGTTAAATTAGATTAATTTAAAGAGAGGATGTGAAATATATTCCAACGTGTTGGACTATTATACCCTCTGAAGTCTAGGACAATGCATTTGACTCTTCTACAGAATATAACAGTTTATGTGACATAATGTTTCTAAGGTGTCGTTCAATCTAAATGAAGAGCTAAGTGTGATTGAACATTCGGGGGAGAAGACCACGTCTGTGAGAGCACCCAGAGAACATCCATTTACCATGCATAGTGTGGGGGGTCAGACCCTGGCTGTCTTTACTGAGAGCTCCTCAGGTGAGCATTGACATCAAATATTTCTGATGGAAATAGAAGTCAGTAAAAAGTTTTATATCTCTTACCTATTTTAGTAGAATATACACTGATCAGCCATAACATCAACACTGCCAGGTGAACTGAAAGACATTGATTACCAACTATACACCAGTAAACTGATGACAGGATTGTGGGCACCCAGGGCTCACAAGGCTGCCTTGGGGACCAAAGACTATCCCAACTGGTCCGAACCCACAGAAAAGCCACTGTAGCACAAAAACGCTGGTAAAAGTCAATGCTGGCCACGAAAGAAAGGCATCAGGACAACCCTGTGTACATGGAACCCAGTAGGCACAGAGCAAAAGGTTGCTGACCCGGCTTTCAAACTCCCCAGATCTGATTGACCCTCTAGGGATGCGCCAGACAAATCAGTCCGATCCACAGAGGCCTCACCCCACAACCTACAGCATCCAAAGGCTTCATTGCCAGTGTTCAGGTGCCAGACACCACAGCATAATCTCTGTGGCCCTGTGGAGCCATGCTGCATGGGGCCAGAGCTGTCCAGGTGGTACAAGTGGAACCCAAAACCTATGTATTTTTAATGTTAATCAATTTAATGTTATTGCTGATCGGTGGACAGTAGGGGTGTATGGCAGAGTAGCCATTAAAGGAAAAATATACCATGAAAGGCATCCATATGAATATTCATGTGTGATATTCAGTGATGTTTAACATTCTGATATTTTTTATTTAAACTTTTTTTCATTGGCATGTTCTTCTGTTTTCATTTTGGCCTGCTTCCTACATTATTTACAATATCATTCTGCCACTTGCAAGTGTGAAATATCATCTTTGCCTAAAGAGACAGATGTAGCATATTAATCCTTTGGTCTGTCCAGTGCGCTCACTTTCTTATCTGCATTACTCAAACAGGTAAGGTTGCAAAGCATCAACTGGCATGCTATCCTCATTTAAAGCCATTGTGTTTGATATTGCTTGATTTAATGGTCCACAGTGCCCCCTAACTAGGAGCAAATTAACTATATAGCTAAATGCCTTCTAGAGTTCAGAGTTTATCTTTCTTGCTTTTGATAATCAGTCTGTGAAAACTGCTAAAAAGAAATTGTAAGTAAGAAAAGTAGCCAGCAGTGAAAGCTGATTATCACATATGGTTGAGCCCGGTGGAATAATGTTTTTTCCACTTGCTAAACTACATTCTATCTGCACTAGCAACATGCTGCATCCACCACCAAATATCACTAGAATCTATAAAGACATTTTATATTGCAAATATTTCAATATAATTATATTTAATATGCTTTAGGTTGAAGTTTTTCTTTAAGAGATGCATACCAGTTGGCTAAAGCTCAGAGTAGTGTATTTGAAATGCCTCCAAAAGCCCAAAAATATCTGTTCCTTTATAGTACAAGGTGATGTACCTAAACATATTTAGAAGTTTTAGATACAAACGATTCTACAAATTTTGCACGTCTTACACCAGAGTCTGAGTTTGTTTTCAACCTTATTTGTGTCTGGTATTATTGCAAAGCCACAACCATTCTTTTCTTCACTGTGATGTGTTTGGTAACAATCAAAAAATCTAATACACTGATGTGATGTGTGATTTAATTGTGGATTTTTAAGCATAAATAGCTAATGACTGAAAGCAAATGTAACAAATTGTGGAATTTAAGCAGTAGTTCTCTTTTTGTTCTCGTTGCTTATGAATATTTTTTGCAGCCGTCTGCCTAGCTCTTGCAAGCCGCAGGTATTGATTAAGTGGTTGCTAAGCAACAGGATAGCCACCGAAGTTGACAATGAATAGAGGCTCTCGCTTCAGTTAAAAGCTTTCTCTGGCCTATGGGGGTGGTAAGGGAGGGGGAATATTTTTCCATGCAAGTTATGAATTGAAGTAGTTCAGGGTGAAAAACACTTGAAAACACATCAAATGCTACGGAGCATAAGCCCTCAAACCTGCCGAACACTAAAGATTTCTTAGAAAATCTAGACATACCATTTTTTTTTTCATGCATACAAAACTACAGTAACCAGGTTTCAGGTTTTACAAAGAAGAAAGCCTCCAATAAAAACTGAATGATTTTGGATTGGCTGGATAAATTTAGCTTGAACTATTAAGGTAATTAATGCATAGCTGCACTATACTGTAGCTTTTGTAGTCATTGTGTAGTGTAAAATGATCAGGTTTTGCTTGGCAAGTGAAGTTTTATTCCATATTTCAAGAAGCTATTTGTATGAAAAATTTTACCAGATTACAAGAATCAAATTTAAACACCCATCATTTTAGAGCTTGACACTTATTTTCTATCGAACCTCTTCGGTTGCGAAATTGCAAAAATCTCTACTGTATACTTTTATGGTTGTCCTAAATGAATGACGATTGGCTAGAATGGAAGCTGCCTAGTGTTTATTTCTCTTAGACTTTTCCAATTCTGCGCGCGCACACACACACATTTTGAGAGCCTCACGTTCAAAATAGAGTTTAAATTTAGGAATGTATATACAGTATGTGTTTTGGCAGGCATTTGCAAAAGAAGCAGTGCTGGGTTCAGTGGGTTTTTTTTTCCTCTTAAAGAAGTAGACAATCTATGTGGCTGTTAGGTGTGCGTGTGTGGTGAATGGATGTGCCTCAGGCACTTTAATAAGGTGTCACAGTCAAATCTGAGATGCTGCTTGTTAACGGTGCTGCCTCTCAACCAATGACAGGCTGGGAAGTCAACTTTCCTTGACTCACGTAGGCGCATATAGTCAGTTGCCAGGTCATACAA
The DNA here is from genome assembly GCF_024256425.1 of Clarias gariepinus. NCBI lineage: Eukaryota > Metazoa > Chordata > Actinopteri > Siluriformes > Clariidae > Clarias > Clarias gariepinus. Next base: position 23,050,300 of record NC_071104.1, read on the forward strand.
GAGCAGAACGATGAAGCATACACATGCATCGAGAGGCGTTTCACAATTACAGTCTTTATTTAAAACAACAGGTATTGAAGTCTGGGTTCATAAAAAGTCATAAATGATGATGCACACAGTAAGTTTTTTCCCTCTCTGTGACCTGAAATAGAAGGGAATATAATAAGAGGAGTCAGATGACTGAGATAATTAGTACAGAAGGTGGGGCTTTAACTGCCACTGTCTTTTTTTTTTATTATTGTTTGGAGAACACCATTAACCTGAAACATGCTTTAAAGAGATACATTTCAAGAATAGCTAATTAGAGACTCTTTATTAGCATATAGCCACCCACATTGTCAGGATTGTTGCTGTCTACTTAAAGCTACCTATTATTATACAGTTCATAAATATAGGCAAAAGGTGATGCAGTATGTTTAGCTTTGTGGCTGCAAAATGATCAAATGTGTCAGTGTGTGGTTGGTTTCTAGGGGTGATGTCTCTTGATCATGACCGTGTTGTTCAGTAAGTTTATGTAGTAGAATATTGGTCAGGAATTACTCATTTCAGTTGTGCAGTACGAAAACAGTAGTATTACATATTTGTTACTTTGTCAGATTAATCTCAGTGAAACCACCCTTGTTAAACTTGATTATTATTAGATATAGCAGAGCTAAGAATACAATGTAATAATTATGAAGCTAAGATAATTTTGATCATGATGATTATTATGAGCTTCATTTTAAGGGTTTGTATTTTTCCACACTTGTCTATTCTCACCCATCCAGCATTTCCCATTATCAATGCAACACACAACGTTAAATGTGTTAAAGATTCCATTTAAGATTTTGGTTCCCCTAGTATTTATATGCAGTTTCCATTTTTGAAAGATTCCTGTAGGAGAAGCAGTTTTGGTTAAGATCATCTGAAGTAATATGCAGTTACTTTATAATTCTGTTTTGGTTTGAGCAATTTTCATGTAATATACAATCAGTTTATTTTGTAAGGAGTTTTCTTCTAAAACCCAGAAAGCTAAATGTTTATTTCTCATTATAAACTTGGGTTCAACTGAGTGGGGAGGCTTTTTGCTTTTCCTAAGCTTGGTAAGACCACTAGACATTTTACAGAAATGTAGTCTGTATTTTTATCTGATTTAGTGGTTCGTAATATTTGTCCGTTTGCTTAGTGCAAATGTGAGATAAATCATTAATACTGGAATGAATGAGGGAATTAAAAGATTTTGTCTACCTATAAATGGTGATAGCCTTAAATTTATGCAAGGTAAAAACCTTACTATGTAAATACTGTATAGGGAAAGAAATCAAATCACATCTTTATCCTGACTGCCCCTCTGTGTAGAGATAAACCTGCTTTTAGGAGATCCCGCAAGGTTATGTGCTACCTTAAATTCACATGGTAGCTTGACCAATTAATTATTATAACGATGTTAGTCATGTCGCCCCTGGAACACTTGATAAGAATCAGTGGGCTTTTGTTGTAATGTAGGAGTCTTGCCTGGCAGCAATTGCATGTGAGACTAATCCATGAATATTTGAGCAGTTAATGGCTCTTACATCTGAAATAAATGCGCTCGACCCGCTTCCCCCACCCCTACACACACCACAAGGTGTTAGTTGCCCTGATGCCTGCGGGTTAGAGATGCATCATCAGGCATGGATAAGGGCTAATAAGCCCCACAGTCTCTCATCAAAAATGAATGACCCTTATCTGCAATTAAAAATGAAACCCAGTTTGATGTTCTCACAACAAACTGTGCGGATGGGTATGATTCTGTATCCTCAAGTGTCAACTATTCATTGTGACTCATTATCTGGAGATGGGTGCAGGACTGATTCTATGGAAACAGATGTATTTTCGTGTGTGAAGAAGCAGTCTGCCTTATTGTGGGTGTAGCCATATGTCCAAAGTTACTTCATTTGAAAAAGGCTGGTTTTGGGCTGTAACCAAGCTTATGCTGGCATCAAACAAATGTATTCAACATTCACCAGTATTTTATGTGTTTTGGTATTTATAGCTGTATGGAGATATGTTTCATTAATAACAAAAGCATTGCTTTTCGATTTGAGCTATATGTTGGCAGTTAGAAAAAGCTGAAGAAACCAGCAAGAATAGTATCTGTTATGGATCAAATATTGACAAAAGAAATGTCAGACAGCATAAGCATATTGAATGCTCTTGTCACATTAAACAATATTTAATATGATCCACGTGTACATGGATGGTTGTATTTATAGTTAGTTTCAAAAGATGGGTTCTTGTAAAAGTTTAAGTTTGGCTGCTTTAAATTAGGATCAGTGCTTGAGGAGAAATTTAATGATCATTTAAAATGGTCCCCTGTTTTTAGGTCATACTTAGACTTATTTAGGGCATACTGAAGACAGAAACTACAGTCTTACTCTGAGAATAATTTTACATGTCTTTTTTGAACCGATTCAACTCTGAGTGTCTCTAATGTTGTATACAGTCTCTGAATGACTTTTACATACAGTATATAGCCAATGTATTATTGTACAAATTTACTGTACTCTTTTAAAAACAAGCTAATCAGCTAATAAAGCAAACATTAAATAAGGTATGAAATACAATTTACTATTTATACTCTTTATTATGCAAAACATTCACAGGTTCTGAATAAGACTTTGCTGTTGACTTTACTGTTTCACAACACCAGCAATTACAACATTTGCTTCCAAACAGGAATAGTATTTGCACATGCATTATGTATTTCAACCTGTTGATCAGACATCACAGTAGTTGTACCTATGTAATCTGTTCTGAACCAGTTCCTGTTATCTAAATAGATTTTTGAAAAATGTTGAAAGTTGTTTTTTTTTTTAATACATTGAAGTCCAGAAACCATTATCCATATACTCTTTGTCTTGCTTAAAAAAAGCTTTTTTTTTTTTTTTTTAAGTTTTTGTCAATGTAAAGATTACAGAGTATACCAGAAGAAAACACAATACATAACACCTCTTTTTACTTCTCAAGGCTGGTTAGTAAGAGCTGGCTGAACGCAGAAGCAGCATAAATTGCAGAATGTTCTCTTGTAAATACAGTGCAGGTCCGGGTGCTGATGGCTAGAAACATCAATGAGGGTTGATGGGTACTTGTGTGCTGGTTTGGGTCACTTGACAAAGTGCAAAGCCTCACATTGCACTACCGATCCTCGACTACTGTCCAGGCAGGTGAGCAGACGAAAGCCTGCTCTAAGAGCCATCATGACCGTTTCAAGCTTGAGCGTCTCCAGAGTGCACAGGAAGGTGCTGTCCTCCTTGAGCACCAGGCGTGAACCCTGCTCAGACTTGATGAAGTGTCGGAACTGAATGATATTGGACGAGACCACAAACTCCTCAGGGAAGCCATCCAGGCGACTTTTGGAGATCTGCACCAGGCGTGCTTTGACTTTCTCAATGAAGGTTGCATCACTGCAGTAGACCTTGAGGCCATGTGAGCGCTCATGGCTGTCAGTCACCTCTAGAAAGGCAGGCTCTCGCAGACCAGCTTGTTGCTGCTCCCACTCTTGCAGCGCTTGGGCCAACTCACTCAGCCGGTAGAAGTCAGCCTCACGTCGTAGAAGTGCCAGTTCCTTGAAGTCATCTGGCAGGATCAATTCTCCGGTCCTCAGGAAATTCAAAATATGACGGAAAACAGGCCCATCACGGTCGATAAACGTGTTGCCCATGGAGTCTACATGCTGCACGGCTTTCTTACCACTGACAATCTCTTCAAGTAGAGAGCCAGGGTGTTTGGCTAGAGTTTGCCGCTGTGCTGCATACAAATAACCCCCCACATTGAGGGTGATGGTACCCGAGGAGGGCTTCTTAAAGCTCTTGCTGGGCTGCAGCAAGTCCGGATTGATCTGCCTTAGCTCGCTTTCCATCCTTCTGAGATTCCATTCCATGCCGTTTCCTGAGCCCAGCCTGACAGAGTGTGTGGGGGGAGGAGTGTGTTTGCGTGTGTGCGGGCGAGCAAGCAAATAGCAGTGGAGCTGGCATTGAGCGCGGGAGCACTGAGCCCTGCCAGCAAGTGCCGGAGCCTTTCGCAGCCACACAAACACACATACATGAGCATGGGAGCACAGTCACAAACGCTTACACACTTGCAGGAGGAGGAGGAGGGCTGTTAAGGGTGGGCTTGTCTGCGTCAGGGGAGGGATGAGGGAGAGAGCAAAAGAGAGAGAGAGAAGCCCTGCCTCCTCTCCACTTTAAAGCCTGGATTTAATCACCTCTCCACGCCGATGTGCTGCTCTGGTTCAGCAATTAGCACTCCTGCGGTTCTGATAAAAGACATCATCAGCTCAGCAGTAGATTGTGAGCCAAGAGAACTTGGCCAAACAGCATAGACCCAGTCTAATATATTAGGCTTAAACCTAACCACTGGAAAAAAGGTGATATATTGATGTTAAAGTTTACACACATTTTAGTTCTCATTTGTCAGTCTTTTCTTCAGAAGGCCATCTGTTCTTATTGTGTACTTCTAGTGACTATTGGCAGCTTTATAAATAAGCATGGCCAGATCGAGAACAGCGCATTGGCATGTTTATGTAAATGACTTGTTTCTCATCTTTCGGAAGGCATAAGTGTATCCAATGCATCACACATTTTAAGAAGGCCTAAAAGGAAAAGGATGCATCTTCTTTATGATTTGTGTATGCATCCTGGTAAGAAATTTAATTATTCATACTCTGATAATCAGTTAAAGTAGAGGCTTTGATTTATAACTTTCCAAGAGGAAGTAGTTGGCATGTAATTGACCTCAAGCTGGTTTAAAATATGTTACTCTAGAGACACTACACTGTGTCATTAGTCTATAAAACGGTCCCAAGGTTAGGACTCAATATTTCTTGCAATATTACCATACGATTGTGGGCTGACGATAATAGCCAGCCTAAGCAACGTCTGTTTGTCGCTAAGGAGACATGCCTTTATACAGACCGTTGTGTTAATGTGTCTCTGGCGTTGTTCTCTGCTCTTGGCCACTGAGGTATCTCTGTCAGCTGTGTCTGTCAACAGTGATAATTTGTCAGTCAATTTAAATTATCTCTCTTGCCTTGGGTCAGGAGGGCTGAGCTCTTCTACATCAAGAAGACTATGTGCTATATGTGGAATGCATATAAAATGCACGTTAAGATTCTTTTTTAGATCTCTCAGGTGCGAATAAGTAGTATATCTCAAGTGCCTTTCTTCAGCTTTTTAAGAAGTTTGAGTCAGCATTTCTCAAAGAAGATTTAAAAATGAGTAGTAAAGCTATTTACATACTGTCAGAGTACAGTAGGAGATGAGAGTTGTCCTAGATATGATATGAATAGAGTCAGGCCACTGCTTCAAATATGAATAATGCAGTGCGTAATACTCAGCAGTGAAAATGTATTTCTTACATAGTATGTTTGAAACACACATGCACTGTACCTGGAGAAACTGTGAAAATGCAGTGTTATGGGAGCCAAAAACTATACAATACTTGCACATTTATTTATTAGATCCTGAGACCAACAACTGTTTGGCATTTACATTTGAAATGTTTTATCAGTTTGTTTATTGTATGCTTCATTCCATTCAAGTACATACGAGTCTGGAACTTGACCGAAAATAGCTGCTCACACGTGTTGCCAAGATGATGCCAAGTGAACAGACTTTAGTAGAATGACTTTGCTAATACTATGCACAGAATAAAGTTTGTTTTTCTGAACTTAATTTTGAATTTCGTTGGTTGGGATCGAAGAGACTTATTTTGTTAAAGACTAACATAGCCAGGCAAGAGTGTGACAAACTTCGTGTAGTATATAAAATCCTTTAGGATTGCTCTGTTCCTTTCAAGCAAAAGTTTAAAATCTGAAAAGTTGTTTCACCCTCCATACATATTTTTACTGTGCTTTTAATTGGAATAGTTAAGGCTATTTTATTGAAAGAGTACTATGGGCTCTTTCAAGAACTAGTGATTCAAATATTTGGTTAATTTCTATTGAATTAGCACTGTAACTAACAGATTAATTGATTTTTGAATTGATCCAAAGAGCAAGGTCAAAAGTTTTAAATAGCTTTTCTTTAATAGTTTTCTCCCGGTTTGACTTAAGAGTATTTCAGGCACGCAGTCAATTCCATGGATGACTAGACTTGTGGAAAGATCCCTGGTTGTAGAGGCTGTGTCTAGCTCTCACGTCTGATGGTAATGTACAGCTGACCATACGTTGATTAACTCATGTTTATAGAAAGCCTTTTAAAACCACTTGTAAAATATACATGCTTAATGTGGAGAGGCACTTGATGCTGTTAAATTAATACTCTCTACATTACATCTGCTTGTTCTGTATATTAAAGTGTAGGATCCTTAGGTGCCATTCTATGTATTAACCTAGATTTTAAAACTGCTCCAGAGCAATAAGTAACAGCTCATCAGAGCTGCAATTAATTACAGCTGTTGGGGGGGATGTTAGCGAATCACTGTGTATTGTGATAAATTTCACAATGCATGTCATGAATATAAATATTCCTATTAAGTTACAATGTATTGAAAATGGTCAGCTGAAGTGCTTTTCTTAATACTTTCCCTTAAAACTGAGTATACATGTGAGTAGATGTCACTCTAAATTTAAATGTTTTAAGGGTAATTAATGATAATTATAGTGCACATGCATTATTTGCTGTGCCAAGATTTTTCTATAAATGGTAACGCTGTTAAATTATTCATAGTTTGCTGAGGTGTTGGTTAAATCACTTGATTGGCAGTTGTTGGAGGAAAGACTTTTACATGAGACATTTGCCATTTGAAACTGCAAATTACAGTTGACCGTCATTGCATAATATGGAGGTGGTGGGTGGCAACAAGAGTTAAGACATTCTAAAGAAAATGTCACACAGATGATAAAGATTGCCTCCACCTTTTCCAACTGAGATTGCTCTGATGCCTGCGGTGTTTCACAACAGTGTTTCACAAACCCTCTCCATATTTTCAGTTCTATATGCCTGAGTATGGTTGACACCCCGCCTTCTCCTCAGCATCTACAGTTTGAGCTTGAAACACAAGAGAGCAATATTCACAGCTAAAAGTGGGTGCCAAAAACAATCCAAAGTGAGAAATTGTCTCTCAGATTAATTGTGAGGCATAAATAACCCACTGAAAATGTTATCACAAAGCTCTGTATATGCCATATATTGTACAGAAAGATGTGACAACTCAATTAGCTGATGGAAATGATTGGGAAAATACACCAGATTGCTCTGAAATGCTTGTCTTTGGCAGTCATATGCAAATTAGCTGAGACGTCTGGGGATTCAAGGCACTGGTGCACACAGGTTGGTGTAAGTGGGGGTTGAGAGAGAGAGAGAGAGAGAGAAAAGATGGCTCAGGATGTTTGGATGTTTTGAGCCAAGGCAGAACCGAATGGATGGTAACCTGAGAGGGGGCGGAAGATTGACCTCTAACCTTGCCAACATCTCAGCAGCGGTTTGGCAGCCCACAGCCTACACCACCCCCAACTCCATTCAACATGTGAATACCTTTTGCTACATAACTGGAGGACTTTCAGATATTGTTTCTATGATCATTTTTGTGCAACATTAAAGCACAGGAACAGTCAGGTGTATTTATTTCCCCAAAACCAAACTGCATGGTCTCTTGTGCTGCTGAACCATGTGTAACTCTGAGGCAAATGGATGCTTCAAAATAGTAGTGGGTGTATTTATTAAGTCACTCCAACAAGTACTTCTGCACTCATCAGTCAGTAATTGCTAATAATTGTGTGCAAGACCGTTGATGGATTTTGTGGGTGAAATTGTGATGCTGTTAAAAGGGTTTCTGTTGGACCAGAGAGCCTTTGAAACCATGACCTTTTGCGGCATTGTTTGATACATGAACACTTACTTTTATTAAATATTAAAACATTCAATTACAAGACTACAGATACACATACTGTACAGTAGTGTAGATAAGGGCTTCACATTAAAAAGAGTAGAACCTAATAAACTTTATATAAAGATTTGTGTAGGGTCGGGTGAGCTTGAGGTACATATGTGTGTGTTTTCTTGCAATCAGTGAAGGTATACAGGGCCAGCGGGGGGTTGATGATGATCAGTCTCACTAAGCGAGCTGATGAGTAAAAAGGATTTTATACAAAGTTCAGGGAGGCTCGATTAAGTTTATCACTGTTTTGTCAGACCATTATTAATAAAACTGCAAAACATAAGTACTGAAGCATAAAAAGTACCTGCCTGAAACGAAAGATTGCAAATGTCAAGTTGAATTTTGAAAAGGGGTTGTACGCCAACACTACAATTGAGGGTGCTTGTTTCTAAAAAAAAAAAAAAAAAAAAGTCTACATTGTTCGCTACGTCTCTTCCTAATATAATCGAGTGGCACTATGTATTCATGGTACAAGTTGATGTTGAAAATGCAGAGCTTTCTGGCAAAGTTGATGTTGGAGTTTGTTTATGCAAGACATAATGGACTTATTGTATGTTTAACACATTGTATGTTTTGTTCTGCTTCGAAGACCAGATTACACTCGAAGGCATGGTGGTACAACGTGCTGAATGCAGACCTGCAGTCAGTGAGAGCTACATGAAGTTAAAGAAGTGAGGATGTCCAGTGGTGTATAGAAACAAGTACTCAGTATCCAGAAATAGAAAGTTAACTTGTTAGTAACGAGCATATTATTTACAGGCTTCAGATCGAGAAATCAATGAAGCCACTCCGACTGTCTCAGCAACTGGAAAAAGCAATTACCACCAATTACAAACCTGTGTCTAATCACACGAATAATGTATGTGTACTTCTGTATTTTTTTTGTTTGTGTTTTACTTTTATACACTTAATTATGTGAGTTCTCTGCCTATAGATGGAGTATGAGAAGAAAAAAAAAGAGGAGGGCAAGAGAGCCAGGGCTGACAAGCAGAAAGTTCTGGAAATGCTCTTCTCTGCTTTCGAGAAACACCAGTTTTACAACATTAAAGACTTGGTGGAGATCACTAAGCAACCTGTGGTGAGTCAGTGTTTGTGAGTCCTGAGTCAGACCCATGTGGCCGAATAATATGCTTAAAAATAATTATTCTAAACCTGGGGTGTCAGACTCCAGTACCCAGTCAGAGTCATGGAAAAGGAACAGTTCACCTTGAGTAATACACCTGATGTAAATTAAATGTAATGCAGGAAAAAACAAGGCTCTATATGGCAGTAGCTCTCCATGACATAAAACTGACATAGTGTAATAGTATTGTTTCTTCACATGAATTCCTAGAGCTTTATTTTTTTAAAGAAGTGATTAAAGAAAGTATAATTTATAATGTATGTAATCGATTGATGAGAAGCTGTGTACATGCATATTCTGTAACTATAGATTTACACCCCACAGGCTTGTAGCTCTGGGCTTTTGCAATCACCGCAGGTCTGTAATGGATGTGAGCCAATAGATGGTGAAGCGAGTTTAAAAATGTGTCTTAAAATAGTTCTGGGTTTTGTAATGCAGGGCAGTGATTTAATTGGTTTCTGAATGTGACCTCCGGATGAGATGGTTGTTTTGATTATGTGTGCATGAGTTCCAAATTCCTGAATCCATTTTACCCTTCAGGTGCTGGTTTAGTGTGCTTTCTAATTGATAGTCAGTTTGATTTTTGTTTGCAGCTGTAAGTATTAAAGCACACTAACCTGCAAGTGCTTCATTTTAAATTACCAGTAAATATAACTTTCTTAACATATATTCTAATACATTTCATTATTTCGGTTAAATAGTTCTTTATTCTTGTCAGAGCTGAGGGGCATCCAAAGTCTGCTAGGAGTACAAACTGGATGTGATGCCAATTTATCACAAGGCTGAAACATCCATTCATCCATGTATACCACTTATCCTGTGTAGGGACTTGGGACACTAGGTGTGGTATACACAGAAACTCTGGGCATTTTGAAAATACCACTTGTCTTTGTATTGTGGGAGAACACCAGAGTACCACTCACAGACTCACACAAGCAAGATTCGAACCCCTGACCCTGGAGGGTGAGATGATGACCATTAAGCCACCGTGCCACAGCTGGATACATTCCAAAATATTGAAGTGACTTTACTATTTAGGAGCACCTAAGTCATATTTGTATTTACGACAAAAATGAGTTAAAATTAAGAGGCACTGCGGTAGTCACTGGTGTCATAATGTAATGCATCGTGACTGGAGTATAGCCTGTCTCCTCAGGTGGGCTTTATTCTGATCTCTGATTGCATTATCATTGTTAAGGGTTCTTGCCATTCTCAAGTATAACTACCACATAAATATTGTCTCAGTTTCTTTCTGCTTGCGATGTAAATGTCATGAAGTTAGATGACTCATATCAATATGACTGAAGTATGACACTAATCAGGAGCAGGGAATATTTTAAAGCCTATAGAAGTCATAAACATGCTACTGACCTCCAGTGGTTGTTTCTAATGAAAACAAATTGCTCTAAATACAATGAAGAGTATACTGTACAGTAGTAAAGCTTTTGTTTGAGATCGTGCTTTCCTAGTTATTTTAAATATATATTTTTTTAATGTAAAGAAACTAATAAATTTAACCCAGAACGTCCCTGACAAAACATTTACTGAGTATGACGGAATGAATGAACTGAGTAGCCTATTGTATCTTAAACACTTCTATGTTACTTAACTTGGCATAAGCTTCATATCTCACTGGAAATCCTATGACCTCTTTCCTTGTTGCAGTTGAGATCCCAGGCCTCATGTTCACTTGTAGTTCAAGAAACAATCAGCAAGTGATGTTAAAGTATTGGCATTTGTGAAAAATTTAAGGAACATTATATAATGTCTAACTGTATCATAGCTACATATTTGTCATCAAAGACATTTATAGGCATACGTAAATTGCTTTTTAATGGTTATTGCAGAAACTCTGATTTTGTTTATAGTTTCAAAAGCAACTTTAAACAAAAAAATAATAATAATAAAAATCTCCCTGGCTGCAGTGTTCACATCTCTTTTTATGGTGTTCATGGAGAAAATTGTTGCCATGGTGACAGAACAACTTCACTCCAGACATCACCAGTTCTTGCAGGCTTGAATAAACATTTTTGCCAGCTGCAAACCAGTCACCTTATGGGGGGCAAAGCTTTAGGTATTGTATTGTTTTGTGTTGTAAAGGCATGATCGTCATTGTGAGGGTTCTTTAACAAGCTTCTTAATTATAGCGCTGTATTTATGGATGGCACATGACTCTAACCAGTTGAAACATTCCTAGATTTACCTGAAAGAAATTCTGCGTGAAATTGGAGTTTACAATCCCAGAGGGCCACACAAAAGCACTTGGGAGCTGAAACCAGAATATCGCCACTACCAAGAAGGGGAAAATGAAGATGAAAAGATGTCATAACTGTGCTGGATGCACAAATACAATAAAAACACATTATTTGTTTAATTATTATTATTTTTTTTTTTTTCATTTTTGCCAGTTACTTTTGTTTGGGCAATTGATGTCATTAGATTTTTTTAATTCTAAACAAAAATTTAAATAAATGTATACTTTTGTAAGCAAGATGTTTGTATGTGTAATTTTTCTTTTAAAGATGATGCACCTTGATAATTTATGACAAATGCCCTTGACAAAATAACTAATTTCCTGCAATGGGTTGTAGAAGCACTGAACCCTATTCCAGAACGATGGATTAGTCAGGGTAAGGAGGGAAGCGCATGAAGCAATGCACCCATCATGCATAGTGGCCACTGCACAAGCCTCTGGAGGCAGTGTTGTGCTTCAGTTGGTCAGGTATAGGCTCTGCAGCATTATGTGGTGATTTCTGACTTCAGTTGACTACATGAATGTGCTGAAAGGTAGGTTTTTATTAGGGTTCAATTATAACCCAGTTTTATTTATATAGCACTGTTGGACATTTGCACAAATAAGATTTACGAAATCATCTTTAATTGCAGTATATAGTTTAAGTCTTTGAAGACCATGGATTTGTATTTCATTAACTGTTTGTGCTGATTGTAAACATTTTAATTGCCAGTTCTTTTAATGGCATTTATTTTCATATATTTTAATGCTGCAGTAAAACTGGTGTTTTTCCTTGTGTGCAGATACCTTTTATCAGGTAATCTGCACTCATCAGACTTTTTTTTTTCTTTTCGCTCCGAAGTCTAAACTTTATGCTCCAAAGCAAATTGAAGCTTTTTTTTCTAATTAGGCTCACTGATGAGGTTTTTTTAAGACTACAGAGATGTTAAGTCAGTTCATTGAGAGAAATTTTTTTTGACCACATTTCTTTGTTGAAGATAATGGTTCAGCGCTATTCTTCCGGGTCTTAATAATGCATTCTACAGTTCCTAACCCAATTTAAATTGTTTCAGCTAACTCCTTCGTTGTTTTATTTGCTTAATGTATGGCAGTAATTTGACCAGTGTAATGAAAGGATCATTCTGAGGTGTTAACAACAAAAAGGACTCGCTTGTTAATGAGACATCAGTATTGTCAACAAACATGCAGATAGTATGCATGAACAAAAACGTTTGATTTCATGTGTTATTCCAATAATGCTTGGTGAAGTCTGGGTGCACTTTGCAAGATACTTTTAAGAAAGGGCTTATTTGTTCTTGTTCTCCCAGCTTCTTAAAGTAACTTTTTTTTTTTAAGTTTCAAGGTTTGTTATCTCTTCTGTGATCTTTAGGCTCTTTTTCTCTCCATCCTCCTCCTTACTGTGTGGGTGTTTGGTGTGGTCAAGGGTTCAATTTTTGGCAGGGTTCCAATTGTTTCATATGTGTTATGTTCACTGTCACGACTCTTGTGTTGAAAGTTCTTCTAATAGTCCAGTAGTACCGGGGGGGGAATATGTAAGCATATTTTCACCCAAGAGAAATACACACAACAGTTGCTGGGAACTAAGAGCATACACAGTAAAACATACTTTAAGGCTGCCAATTTTGGCCAAAAAAAACTGAGAATAAAGTTTAACTATTTATAAATTTTTATATGAGTTTATATGATGATGGTATACCGCCTGCCAAAAAAACATTTGACATTTCAGAAGCATCAAAGTTTTGGGTTGCATGAAGCAAAGAAAACATTTAAATTGCTGGAACTTGCTTAAGAACCCTTCAACACGGTATTAAAACCTGAAAGGATATTGGAGAACCGGCAACTTTGAGGAAGAAATGTGTTTTAAAAAAATAATTAATTGCGATCAATCAAACATTTAGTGTTGCATGATAAAACAAATGGACAGTAAAAACCATAGCTATGTTTAATAGTAAAAGAAACTAAATAGCTGTGAGGTCATAAGAAAATAAATAGTAACACAAATTAGAAAAAAGCTTGAATTTGCTAGAGGACATAATGTTTGGACTTTGGAGCAATGGAAAAAGGTCATGACTGGTGCGTAAGGAAAGCACATGAAGCAATCCACCCATCATGCATAGTGGCCATTGTATAAACCTCTGGGATCAGGCTTATGATCTGCGGTTGCTTCAGTTAGTTAAGTCTAGACTCAGCAGCGTTATGTGGCAATAAATTGAAGTTACCTTATGATGTGAATGTACTGAATAAACAGATCATCACATCTGTGGAGTTTTTTTTTTTTTTAACATTCCAATTTCCAGAACTGAAATTGTGAGTGACTGGAACATGAAAAATCATTTTCACACATCAACTGGACACCGCATTGTGTACTTTAATCAAAGCTAAATGTGATTTTATCTTAGAAGGTTAAACCTTTGTAGCCAAGCAGTGTATATTTATACAGAAAACATTTGTATTGTTTTAGTAAAAAGGTATTTTATTAATCCAGTTTTTCTACTTTAAGGCATCTGTGTAATTTGTTAATTATTCTGGAGTACATTCTATAGATAATATACAATTCATTCTCTGATTACATTTTCCTTGGAACCAAATTCTGAATAAACCCCACTTTGTATTAAAAGATAAATTTAGCGCGTAGCTATTCAGCAGACAAACATCAGAGATGTGATCATCCCAGTCCTGGCCTTCAAACATCAAATAAATGCAGAAACAGCAGTTTTCAGTTGTTTTTTTATTCATATCAGTATGTTATGTCAAAGTAGGGAAGGAGTGGGTTGTACATCCTTTTTTTATTCTCCACATGACCGATGATTCTATATTGGTTTACTTGACTAACCCATCACAAAACCTAACAAAACAAACATGAAACCAAACCCATTAAAAATAAGGTTCACAAAAATGCTAGTCTTCCTGCTTAAAGAACTGATATGTGCTCAGGTAATACATGCGAAGTTTCACTGGTTAGAACCTCAGCAGGTTAGAGTCATCCATGCACACATCCTACACTCAGCATTGCTTCGATTAGCCTATTTGCTTATATTAAAATGCCTGTGTAGCTCCATTTTTATTACTGATCATTCATAAAAATGCATCTGACATTAGCTCTGATATTTTTATTAAGTGATATACCTCAGAAAGAACTAGTTCCTGTTAGCAATCTGTGCAATCAGTTCACCTGTGAGGGAAAAAAGCAAGAAGTTAACAAAAGCAAACACTTAATGAAGTGTTACGTAGACAAAGAATGTGTATGTGCTCATGTAATACATTCATACAGAAAATTAGCATAGAATGAGTTACACACAACAGTTATTTACTCGAATGCTCAAGGTACTTTTTATATTGTACGGGTAAAAAATTGTCAAAGTGACCAGAAGCTATTTCGTTTCTGGGATAAAACAGGCATGCTTGAACCTTTGATTGGATGGAACCTTAATAAGGAAGAGTCATCACTGCACGTGATCGTCAGCGCGCACGTTTTGGGGCTGTTCAAGATGTATTTTCTGAGGCTCGACGGATAGGTAAATCGTGGACCTCGAATGAAGAAGGACGCATGATGATGACGTCAACACCGAGTTCTTTGATGGCCAGATCTTATTTTTAAAACAAACCAATTTATCTTTTACATATGTTAAGATTACGTTAAAGATATAACGCCTTGGACAACACGATGGCGACTTTAGTACAAGGAGTCCGACATCCAGCATGCAACCGTGGAAAAACAAACTGTAGTGTCGTCGTGAGTGTTTTAAAATAGACTGGATACACTGCTACCACTGATCCTTTGAACAAGAGCGCCCTCGTGTGGAGAAAATGCTAGCTAGTTATAAGGTCCAAAGGCACTCGTTTGATAGGATTAACAAAACAAAGTGCTTAGTTCATCTTTCTTTAAATCTTCCCACATTGAGAGAAGTAAGGCAAAAGAGCCAGGGCTGACAAGCACAAAGTTCAGGAAATTCTCTTTTCTGTTTTTGAGAAACACCAGCAATGCAGCGTTAAGGACTTGGTGGAGATCACTAAGCAACTAGTGTTCTTGATTCAGTCTGACCCATGTGACCCTGCACTAAAAATAATCATCTGAACATGGAGTGTGACTGTCAAGAAAAATGAACATTCTGCTACATATAATACACCTGATGAACTAAATGCAGGAAATAAAAACAAGGCTCTTAGGAGTAGAGGGCCCTCCATTGGTCTATTTCAGAAAGCAGGTCGAGCGCAAACTCAAAGTTCTGGTAAACTCTGCGTTTTTGGTTTCTAAATGCCAGTTCAGCATGACTTTTAATAATAATAATAATAATAAAAGTATTGGAAAAAAAAGAAATAGCAAAAGATCCTGTGTTGTATATTTTATCATTATCTGATAATTATCTAGTGTAATGTTTATTCTGAAAAATTGATGATTTGTTTAAAATATATTCTTAGGACTCATATGACACATTGTGGGCATGCTCTCTGTTCATAATAAGTTCCTAATTCTATTTATGTTGCACTTCGTTTGCCAGTGAGAGCTTTCTGTATAACATCGGTGACACTGAGCATGATACTAAGGCAATCGTCTGTCAGACTGTCGTGATTGTACTATAAGTCCTGCACTAAAACTCTTACAGTACTATTTTGTGATGTTCCCAAGTCCCAGACCAACAGGACAAAAACAAAAAAAACAACACAGAATTGCCAGCATCAGTGTAAGTAATACTTTATTTTGTGTGAAAAGGATGCAACTGACTGATCTTGAACTGCTGATGCACAATATGCTACCATCATTTCTCACTGAATAAAATCCTTCTTTTTCATGAAGTCTTTTTTATTTCCTACAAGTACAAATTCAGTACAGTAATTCATATTTGATGATGTCCAAGCTTTTAAAAATTCTCTACTTCTGGGCACCTCAGCAACCAATAAATCATGTTCCACTCAGTTACATATGAGTCATTCTATAATTTGGGGTACATTCCATGTCTATTTATGATATTTAAAATAAATATAATTATTTCCTTAAAAATATAGTTTTATGTTAAGGGAAAGAGCATTATAATATCACACAAACATTGATTTTAAAAAAAAAAAAAAAAAAACACCTTTTATTATCTTCCCAAATAGACAGTTTATGCTATTTCCATTTTATTTTGGTTTCAAAATACTGAACAAAACCATTGAAGTAAACAACAGTTGAAACACAGTACTAAAGAGAAAGATTAATTGATTTCCAAAACTCTGTTCTGTATTCTCTTTAGTATTTAGACTTTTAAAGAAATGCAAATATTTATTTTTTACTTTAATGGTCTTTATTTATTATTTAGTAACCCAGAACCCCTTCCTAAAAATGGACCTATTGTCACATTGAGAAAATTATTCATAACTTTTTATATAAACATAGGATATACATAATGTTTGTGTTACATTATAACATGTTTTCTGTTAATCTATGAAACAGAATGTGTGTAAAGAATAAAAAAAAATTATGAGACATGAAATGTACTTTCTTCAAGAAACTGTCGGGAGAGAAAGAAAAATACACTAATAATCTATAAACAGCAATTAGTGCATGCCATCTTTACTGACTTAATTTCAGATATGTTTAATACACACTGCCTGGCCAAAGAACACTAGGCATGACTTATGACATCATCTGCCTCTCTACTTAAGTATAGCTGAGTTCTATTTTTTTTTATTATTATTATTATTATTATTATTATTTCACTAAACTGAGTAAAATCATTAAACATTTTTCATCTGAACACATTATTTTTCTGGAAGATGATGATTCAGCACTATCCTTCCAGCTTTTAATAAGGTGTTTGACAGTTATTAAACCAATTTTAGTAGTGTCAGCAGTTTTCTTAGTTGTGTTCTTTGCTTGATGCAGTCCAATACTTTTAATTGTTTAGTGGAAAACCCATTTACTTAGTTAAATCCAGGTGGTGACATTTTTTGCCAAGAAGTGTTATTATTATTATTATAAATCTTGTGTAAAATAAATATCTATTATCTGCATATGAATTCATTAATTTTATTTCCACTAGGGAGCAGTGGTACAGTAGGCTATTCTCTCCTTTTGCCAGGTGAAATGTGTGATCTGCATTGCATTTACGAGGGATTTCTACAGTATCTCTTCATGCCAATGTGTTACTCAGGGTTAACTTCACTCAGAGTTGATTGAACTGAATGTATCATCAGTTCTGAAACTTTCAGGTTTAGTGCACTCTCTTATTGATGGTCAGATTTATTTTAGCAGCAAGTGTTTAAATACACTAACCTACTCCATTTTGAAAAACCACAATAGTACATAAAGCTTTCTTAGCAGTACTATAGAGGCTCTGATACAAGATTTTGTTAAACTAGGTTTACCTGCCCAAATTAAACTTGGTAGGAAGAAAACACAAGCCCAATTGATGTTCCTGCTGTTCTTACTTTCAGGGAGGTTTTTTTTTTCACCAGGAAGTTAATTCCACTTCATCCTTTCATCAAAGTGATCAATATTTACACCTGCTTTGATGAAAGGATAAAGTGGAATTAACTTCCTGGTAAAAAAAAAAAAACCTCCCTGAAAGTAAGAACTGCAGGAACATCAATTGGGCTTGTTTTTTGATGCAAAAGTATTGGAACAATTTAACAAGTACGAGTAGATTATTGTAGTGCCAGACCGATACCTGATTATTGTACCGTCGGATCCCTATTAATACCTGTTTTATTGGCGTCAGGGATGAGGGGGACCTAGAGCCTGTTGGAAAGAATTATTACACTGGTATATACTTAGCTAAAGGATTATTAGGAACACCTGTTAAATTTCTCATTAATGCAATTATCTAATCAACCAATCACATGGCAGTTGCTTCAATGCATTTAGGGGTGTGGTCCTGGTAAAGACAATCTCCTGAACTCCAAACTGAATGTCAGAATGAGAAAGAAAGGTGATTTAAGCAATTTTGAGCGTGGCATGGTTGTTGGTGCCAGATGGGCCGGTCTGAGTATTTTACAATCTGCTCAGTTACTGGGTTTTTCACGCAAACACCATTTCTAGGGTTTACAAAGAATGGTGTGAAAAGGAAAAAACATCCAGTATGCTGCAGTCCGGTGGGCGAAAATGTCTTGTTGATGCTAGAGTTCAGAGGAGAATGGGCCGACTGATTTACGTTGCTAGAAGAGCAACTTTGACTGAAATAACCACTCGTTACAACCGAGGTATGCAGGAAAGCATTTGTGAAGCCACAACACGCAGAACCTTGAGGCGGATGGGCTACAACAGCAGAAGACCCCACCGGGTACCACTCATCTCCACTACAAATAGGAAAAAGGGCTTCAATTTGCATAAGCTCACCAAAATCTGACAATTGAATACTGGAAAAATGTTGCCTGGTCTCAATTTCTGTTGAGACATTCAAATGGTAGAGTCAGAATTTGGCATAAACAGAATGAGAACATGGATCCATCATGCCTTGTTACCACTGTGCAGGCTAGTGGTGGTGTAATGGTGTGGGGGATGTTTTCTTGGCACGCTTTAGGCCCCTTAGTGCCAATTGGGCATTGTTTAAATGCCACAGGCTACCTGAACATTGTTTCTGACATCCAGCAGGATAACGCACCATGTCACAAAGCTCGATTCATTTTAAATTGGTATCTTGAACATTAAAAAATGAGTTCACTGTACTAAAATGGCTTCCAAAGTCACCAGATCTCAACCCAATAGAGCATCTTTGGGATGTGTGTGGTAATAACATTTGGCTGTTTCTCATTACAGAAGATTGTTTTAAATACACTGTCTGGCGAAAAAAGGTCCTGTTTCAGAAGCAGCAAATTATTGGCCGGGATAAAATGGCCAGAATTGGGTTAAGCACTGTCCAATACCTTTTTAAACCTTGGAAGGATATCATGAATGACTGTGATTCGAGCTCAGTTAAACTCTTCAATTTACGGAATAATTTTTGCATGTGAATTGGCCACCAATGTGAATGGCACATTACAATCAAAGCTAAAGATGCTCGAACAAATGAGTACTGGGCAGTGTACAGTGGATTGTGTCCAGTACAAGCCTTAAGGGTATTCTTTAAGATTATCATATTAAAATTACTTACCCCATCATGACAAATAATCTCACAATAAAAGGTTTAACTGATGGTAGAGGACGTTTTTCTCTAGTTCCTACAGAAACTTTAACCAATTATTTATTAAGATTATTTCAAATATTTTAGACTAAAATCAGTAAAATAACATACACTGACTAGCATTTAAGAAACATTATGAGATGCATAATTGTTTCATGGCTACATACACTGCCCAGCCAAAAAAAAAAAAAAAAAAAAAGAAGCCACACTGTAATGCTTTGTTTTTCTTTGATTAAGGCACAGGTTGGAGTGGCATCATTTCAATAGGCTAATGCAATATCATAAAACTTATTTCTGTCTAGATTATAAATTGATCTCCAAGATTTGTATTGATGATGGGAGAGTCGGATTGCTTTCCCAAAGATTCTCAATGTGGTTAATGTCTGAACTCATGTTCACATGGCCAATAAGTTTTCCACAAGCTTGTACAATAGGCATTAGGCATCCTACATCACTTTATCTGCCTCTCTTCTTACCCTGATGTGCCAATCATTCTAAAACATGTTTATCTGGACCCCTCAGACACAATCATTGGCCTTTTCCTAACTAGCCTCACTAATAAGTGATTCTCTTAAGGTTAGACAGCTGTTCAGTCTTAATCTCTTGAGTGCTCTTTGCATTGTATGTGTGTGGAATTGTTATTTTATTATTATTATTATTATTAAACATTTCTTAATGCATTGATGAACATGATCATCAAAATGTGAAAACGGCTCATTTGCAGCCTACATGTTTCTCAAGACCTGGCCATGCAGGTAGGGTGTGACTGAGTGGTTGAAGTTCCAAGAGCCATTGAACAGACAGTGTAATAAGGTGGAAACCGAGTAGCAGCTCACTGCAGCTAGCAGACTAGCCTGGGCTCTGGATTGTCACCAAATAACTGGGGCTACTCAGAGACTATGAGGTATGCTGCAAGAAATTAGAGAATAGATACCTTGCCCCAAAGCTACTCAAACAGTCTAAAGCCTACATTGCTAGTGAAGAAGCATTTTAATGAAATGATAATCTGCTGCAAGCATCTTGGTGTTAAATATCACAGCATATTTTTGTGAATTATGCCAGTATAATTTGTGTTGCTATTTATTTTCACGAGTGACCCTGACACACCAGCAACAAAACAGCCCCACTCCATCAGTGATCCTCCACCATATCAATCAATGTGTGTCTGGTGATTTGCCTTCTTGTGCAGCTCCCTTATGTCATCCAATATGCTGACAGTGTGCATGGCCAAAAAAGGTTGATTTTGGTTTTATGTGACAAGACGCAATGCCAAGTGTGATTTCAGCAATGCTTGGTGAAGTTTAGGTGCTACATTTTGCAAGAGGCTCTAAAAGAAGGGCTGCTTTTTTTTTCATAAACAGCTTCTTATTAAAGTAACATTTTCTGATTTGTGATGTTTCATGGTTTGTCATCATTAGCCTTGTTTTTTTTTTTTTTTCCTTCATCCTCCTCCTCACTATGTGGGTGTTCGGTGTGGTCAAGGGTCCAATTCCTGTTGTTTCCAACTGTTTTATAAATGTTATATTCACTGTCACGACTCTTTGTTAAAAATATATTTTTTTAAATATTTTTTTGGAGTATTAAAGAAATACAGATGGCTATACCACAGAGGAAAATCATATAACTAAGCAATAAGTTTTTCAAGAACATTTGATTTGCATTCCTTAAACTGATTAAGGCAAAAAGCTTTAAGAATACATACATGTATACTGTGTATACACATTTTTATAATTTAGTTATCCGACACATTGGGTGCACAATGTCTCCCCGCCCCCTATTTTCTGTTTTTGTAAATAATTTTAAATGAAATCAAAGAAAGCCATAGATTAGATCCAGTAATTTTATTTTATCAATATCTGAAATTATAAATGTTCAACAATGAGAGCTATTAATCACTACCAATAATCTATTTACTTAAAACAACAGCAGTATCCAAAGTGTTATTCCAAGCTTAATTATAAAAAATAAACATCTGTATACCTATCTATCTATTCATCCATCCATCGGTTTTGCATTCTACATGTCTTGTGTAGCGTCAATAGTAAATTGCTACTTTACTTCAAGTTTACATTAGTGGACATGTGCATTTATATGAATATACCTTTACTTTCTCATTGAAACCAAATTCTAAATGAATTGGTTTCAAAGTACAGACTTTTAGCCATATAGCACACAAACTTCTAATTGAATTAATCCCAGTTTCTATTTTTGGGAGAAAAAAAATAAAAAATACCACGCACACAAATAGCTGTTAGGTTACAGTTGGGTTTTTAATTACTGTTAGTATGCTATTTGAAAGTACGGTGTGTATTACATCATGATTGGGTAGCTCCATGATTATTATCCAATCCCATTATTGATAATTTATTAAAATGTATGACAAATGCATTTAGTTCTAATATTTTTAATTACAGATTTACATACCTCAGAAAGGACTAGGTCCAGTTACTGTTAGCAATCTGTGCATCAATTTACCTGTGGGAAAACATCAAGGAGATACCAAAAGCAATCACTTAATGACGTGTTGCATAGACAATGTGTATGTGCTCATGTAATAAATGCTGTTAGATCCAGTGTTATAACCTGAGCAGAAAACAATCATAACATGCACAGCACAGACACGTTAAAGTTACTTACATTAACAATTATATGTAGGTAGAATATTTTAATATAAATTCCTTGTAAACATTACTAGGTGGCTAGAAAACCTCTGGTTTATATGGAAAGACATCATAAGTTAACTGCTTTTTAATCTACCATGTCGTTTTACAGCAATTTACTCGAATGCTTTAAAAAAAATCTACACATCTCCATATGTCTCGATGTCCATCCTATCCTGGACGATGATCAGTGGCCAAGCAGAAACATGGAGTCATTATGACCCTGAAGGGAAAAAAAGTCAAACAGTCAGAAGCTCTTTCGTGTTAGGGATAATATACTGTAGCAAGACATTACCGAATACGTGCTCAGGTAATACATGCTTTAAACTTTCACTGAATAGATCCTCAGTAAGGAAGAGTCATCACTGCACGTGATCGTCAGTATACACATTTTTAGTTAAGTCAATTATTAGAAGTCAAACGGTAGTGATATTATACATACCTGGTGTGTTTTTTGCTCATTTTTCACGAGCTTTACAGTTAGCTTGATTGCATCCTTAAGCTGGTACATGCACGGCTAGTGAACCCCGGAAATAAAGAGAGAAAGAAACACGTGTTTAGCGACTTATAGGAAAAGGGCGCGCAGTGATGACGCCAACACAGAGTTCTGGGTTGCCAGATCTTCGCCCCCAGATTAAAAAAAAGAAGGAAAAGGGGGGGGGGAATTGAATGATGTTAAAGATATAGTCTTACGACGATACGATTAGGACTCCAGCACGCAACTGCACACATCTTAACCCAGGAATTCAAAATACATAATCATGGGAAACAGACTGGGTACGCTGCATTCCGTGATCCCTTACACAATAGCGCCCTCGTGTGGTAAATTGTTAGCCGGTTTAACACCCATGGCGTTATATGGTTAAACATATATATTTTTTAAAAGAAACTATATCATGAGAATGTACGTTTGATAGAAAGCTTGTAGAATATATTGAGTCTGTTTAATAAAAAAATAAGAAATACATAAATTAAAAAGTTTCCTCTAAGTTTCATTACAGCAGCTATTTGGTTCATTAAGTTCTTTAGGAACGTGGTATGGTGGTTTAGTGGTTTAGTGGTTAGCGTTGTGGCCTTGCACTTCCAGGATCAAGGTTTGATTCTTGCCTCAGGTATGTGTGCAAGTAGTTTGCCTATTTTCCCCATGCGTGAAGGGTTTCCTCTGGGTACTCTGGTTTCTTCCCACAGTCCAAAGACATGCAAATCAGTTTAATTGGCGGTCCCAAATTGCCCACAGTGTGTAAATGAGCGTGTATGTATGTGCGCACATGTATTTGATGGAATGGCAGCCTGTACA
The DNA here is from genome assembly GCF_024256425.1 of Clarias gariepinus. Classification (NCBI taxonomy): domain Eukaryota; kingdom Metazoa; phylum Chordata; class Actinopteri; order Siluriformes; family Clariidae; genus Clarias; species Clarias gariepinus. The sequence goes on from NC_071104.1 coordinate 23,073,632, forward strand.
GGTTGTACCCTGTCTCATGCCTCAAGTCTCCTGCTATAGGCTTTCAGGCCCCCCGCAACCCTGTACACAGGATGAAGTGGTATAGATGGTTGAGGGTTCTTTAAGAACCCTTCTGGAAACCTGTGTTAGACCTTCCTAAACAGGTCTACCGTCCTGGTTTAACTGGTGAAGCTGGGACATATTTGGCATCCTATTATTAAAGGAGCACCTTTATTAACAACCTTGCAATTTTGGCAAGACTGTACTGCATATAAAAAGTATTATACTGTAGTTAGTTTTGGCCAACTGAATTAATTGGACAAGTAAATTTAACCACATTGGGATATTTCACTGTTTGTCAGTGTTTAGTACATGCAATTCTATTTCCAGCAATGGTTGCTTGTAACTGTTGCTTGTTAATTGTATACTTTTCTTATATTCAGTAGATGGCACTCTTCACCCAGGAACATAAACAGAAATGTGCGAACTAGTGAATGGCAAACCTCAAGTCATACTGTATATTCTGTCTAATATTCTTTGGGCCCTTTTGATTCTGGGTGCATAAGGTTATTGCACACAAAAATGCATAAATGCAAGATTACAAGTTACATACAAACATTATCTGGTCTTTTATGTTATTAAAAAAAAAATATATATATTTTACTGCCCTTCAATTTGCCTAAACAATAACATGTATTTAAAAAATAAATGTTAAATAATAACCATTTAAAAATTGTGTGTACAGGATTCCAGTAGGCTGTGCTGCAGCACGGTGTCAGTGCACTGCAATCCATGTGGAGGAAAATGTAATTGAGTTTAATGTTGGAAATTATGCTTTGGGGTTTCTAAGCTTAGACAAATGATAGATGTTGTCAGTTTTTGTCTAATTAGTAGGTAGTCCACATTAAGCCATTAACTACCAATTTTATTCTCCCCTAGGATATAAGAATGTTCAATAGGCCCTGTGGTTTTGGAAAAAGTAATCTATAGGAATTTGGCTGTTTTTATTAGATGCTATAGCTCACTGTTCCTAGCAACCTATTAAGGTAATTCTTTTAGTCAAATAATGCCAAGAAGGTTAACGCACCACGAAGATTGTGCATATTGTATAACTACATTTGGTTCTTTTTTCACTATAATTTAAATAATTTAGTGTTCTTAGCTTTCCAGATGTATTTCTGCCAAGGACAACTGAATATCCCATATTATTTTAATTATTAAAATCAAACATTTCAATTGGACCAGCCCAAAATATTAAAAAGACTGGTCTTTAAATGGGATTGACATATATTAGTTTTTTATTTAAAACTATAGTCTGTATGATTATATTATTTTTTATTTGTATATATTTGTGACTGCTAAATACTCTCTGCTGAAATTTCTCTTTCTTATCTTATCCTGGAAAGCCTGAAACCTGTCTCATGGGACTCAGGGCACTAGGCGGGGCACACCCTGGACAGAATGCCAATCACTGCGGCACACTGCGGGTGATTTGAAAATGCAGATGTATTTGGACTGTGGGAGGAAACTGGAGTACCTGGAGGAAACCCACCACACAGAGAGAACATACAAACTCCATGTGCACAGATCCGAGGTGGGAATCGAACCCTCAATCCTGAAGGTGCAAGGCCAAAGTCTGCTAAATAGTGCTATTTTTCGCCAGGCACCAGTAGCAGTTGATGTGGCAGTACTTTATTTACTTTAATTTAACTCAGTCATAATTGATTCTGCTCTGTGAGGCAGTAGCGTGTGTTTACTGAGTTATTATGTCTCATTTCATGCCTCCTCAAAGCACACCCCTATATAGCCTAAGGATGTAACAGTAAAAGCAATAAAATCTTTGAATTCCAAACATCTTAACGTATTAAGACGGTTGATCCAATTAGCTACCGCCTTGTGATTCAGCAATCTATTGGCAGGGATAGTCAGTGGTTCAATTAAAAAGAAGATGCTTGAATTGCTTAAATTCTTTGAATATGATCAGGCTCTCAATTGGCATTCATTTGCATCTCCCCAGAGATGTGTTTTGTATGCAAATAAGAAACTTAAGAAGGCATGGCAGGTCACATGTGCTCTGGGCAATTAAACAATTGAAACAGGAGATGAGGCACACTGCTTCAGTGTACTGTCTGCATTTGAATTTGCCATTGCAGTTTATATTTGCAAAATAAATAAATACAATTTAAGGTTAAGAAATGTTTAACACGTTTTTAAAACCTGTGCTGGAGGTCACTCACAATATATTGTGAGTAAAGATGCATTGTAAAATCTGAAGTAGAAAGCAATGTTTAATATCGAAAGTAAAAGCATAGGAAAACCAATTGTTAGCGAGAATAATGAGAAAACACACTTGCTAAAAAGCATAAAGCTTGGGCTTTGGAGCAATTGTAGAAGGTCATGTGGTCTGATGAGACCCATATACCAGAGTGACGGGTACAGTATGTCAGGGGAAGAAGGGCATCCATCATAGTGGCCACTGTTCAAGCCTCTGATCTGGCGTTGCTTCAGTTGGTTAGGCTCAGCAACATTATATTGCAATAAATGAAATCAGCTGATTACCTGAATTGATCACAGAATTACAGAATGACCAGATTACCTTTTCAATGGAAACCCTTTCCACCTTTCTCTTCCCTAATGGCACAGGCATATTCCAGGATTCAAATTGTGAAAGTGTGGTTCTGGGAGCATGAGCAATCATTTTCACACATGAATTCACCACTGCTTTATGTACAGTAATCATAGCTGAAGGCAATCAATGAAATTTTGTAGTGTGCGACAGTTTTTTTTGGGTCAGGCAGTGTATTAACCTTATATACATGACTGAAATAGCAAACAACTTTCTGTGAGTGTCCATGTCCTCATATGCAACTGCCCATTGTATTCTGAACAACAGAAATATTAATCATCTAATATTGGTTATGTGCACTTAGTCTCTCTCTCTCTCCCTCTCTCTCTCTTTCTTTCTCTCTCTCCGTCTCTCTCTCTCACCCTCTGTCTCCCTCTTGATATTTATGACATTCATTTTCATTTTACAGTGTTTAATTGGAGTATGAATATTTTAATGCACTGACTCTATATGTGAGGCCTTGGTGATTTTTTAAAAATGTAGCTTTAATCTCCAAGGTAGCCTTTTGGTCAAAACCCTTTGCATTTTAAAACAATTTTGATTTATTTTAACCACAGTTTTAATTAAACAATATTTCACTTGAGACCATTACAGTGATTAACAAGATTAGTCAAACGTGTGTTATTTCTTTTATGATAAAGCTGCAGTGGAGTTTTTACAACCTAATTTTAACTTTTCAAATATTGTACAGTATAGCTACAATAATAATAATAAAAAATAATAGCTACACATCAGGTGTTTGTCTTGTGGTGCAAATGGTAAAGAGGTCATATCCAGTCTGAGATGTGTTTACTAATCAGAACAATAGTATATCTTAAAAAATGGTATATCTTTGACTCAAAATGCTAGACATGATCAAATTTCAATGTTTTCCCAACGGTGGTTGCGGAAATAAAGAGTGAGTGATTGGTTTTAGTGGAGCAAGTCCAGTTGCATGAATGTTTAACTTGTTCATACTATGCTTGAATAAATTTCCAGACTGTGTTGATTTATTGTCATTTTGATTCCTAAAAAAGACTGTATAAGTTTAAATGCTCTGAAAGAAAGAAAGCAAGTCTGCTTCTACAGTCTGTTGACACTGTTTAGCCAAATGACATATAAAATTAAAAACTGTTTGCAGTTTGCAGTTTGACCTCTATGTATTTTTATTATCTTCATCCTTTTCACAGATCTTCTTTTTTGAAGGCTCGAATCACCTTCCACCACTGGGTTTGCTATACCTCATATTGTTTTAATTCCTCAATAGTTGAGTCATATAGACCAATCAGGGTAGACTAGGGCCACAGTGCCTTTTTTGGGAATGTCATGTGAGAAAGCCGGTGCCGTTTTTGCCTCAAAATAAAGTCAGAGTTGTCTGGAAGTTGTGGAATGTGGAGCAGGCTCAGGGCCAGAGCTGTGTTTGGAGAGAACTCGGCTGATTAGCAAAGTTCTCAGGGCCACACTAGCAGACAGGAGGGCAGGTACTGCTGAGCTCTTTTTGTCTCTCCTCCCAGAAGCTCTCTTCACTCCTGCACATTTGCTTCCTTCTTCATCACACTCCTACTAGTCTCTGCCCCTACATAGAAACAAGTAATTTCTGATATGCAATAAAAAAAAAAAAGTTTATGTGCTAGAATGTCTGTGTAGGAGTAACAACTCATGGTTTATCTAAACAGAGTTCACAGATGTGTCACAGATGGGCGTTATGCTTTATTGAACAGTTTCATATTAACCCACTTTTGAGTATAGGGAGTATTATATTCTTTGCTGAATGATATTGTAGGCCTGTGCTGTTCATATCCTTTGGCAAAAAGTCTGAATTGATATCTTCATAGAAACAACAAGAATAGTCTCTTGTTTTTTCATCCCCCACAGTGATATTTATTATTAGGCAGTAAAGCTGCTCCCCTTGCCTCCAGTTCTTGCTAGTTCATAGCTTTATAACTGCAAACATCTCTACATTTATTGCTTTCCAAGCCTTTCTGCAAATAAAAAGGCACCCATGCAAAACCAGACACTCTCCCTTATAAACTAATGCCCATATGGTGTATAGTGCTTAATTCCTTTTGCTAAAGTTGTTCTCATTGCTGCTGGTAAAAAAAAAGTTGATAAAGATGCGTTGAATGTGTTTTAAATCCTGCTAAGGATGGCCTGTGGTTGAACAGAACTTACATGTTTGTTTATAAGTATTGAGCCCTTTGAAAAGTGGAGAACTGCTGAATGAGGGACTTAAACACACTGACTCTTGTTTAAGAAGAAAAGTATTTAAGGTAGATGCCATGAAGATCAGTAGACATTTTAAAATAGGACAAGTAGGCTAATGGGTGTGCATGCCTAGCATTCTTTATACAACTTTTACTTGATTGAGATACCTTTTGGGCTTAACAAAAATATAATATTCTGTTAATCTTTTGTGATCTTAAAGACTTTTAAGTGAAAAATACAAAATAATGTGTGGTCAAGCTAAGGTATTACAAAAATGGCATTGTTTTAATGTTGTTTAGCTCTGGTTTGAAGAAATGTTCAGATAGTGAAAGTTGCCTATTTCTGGCTATTTGACATGTTGCAGAAGCAGATTTTTGGCACAAAGTAAGGATTGAATTGTTCACTGCCTTTGATGTAATTCTCTGTCCCATCAATTCCCCATATGTGAATGCATGTGAGGAAGGCATAAACAAAGTAAATATTCTCAGATTCATGTTACAGCTGCACAAACTAAAAGATCAAACACTGGACTTAATAGCAAGCTGGCATTAGGATGGTAGTGCAACAGCTGGGGGGTATGCTTGCCAGACCGAACGGGTGTGTATGAACATAGAATGGTACATTTTATGTCACATTAATGTTATTTAACTGCACACAGTTTCTTGCTTTCAAGTAGCCTATAAAGGTAGTAATACTGTCTAAGGGCTATGTGTTGTTAAGGCATTAATAGTGTTGATCTAGTGTGCATTGTGAGATCATCAGGATATTTTCTTCTTGCACTCTTAATTATGCATATATGAGACAGACAGAGAGAGGAAGACAGAGAATGAACCAGAGAGCATGAAAGCACACTTGTGGGTACCATATATGAGCACCAGCCTGACCCACATTAGGCTGTATCACAGCCTATAGCAGTTGCGTGACAAAGGAAGGGGCCCTAGAGTATGGCAAGGAATGATGTTTTCTCTTAATAAAATCCCTTGTTTTTCATTGAATAGTGAAAGGACAGGAAGCCAGCTCAATTCCAGCCTCATTACCCTGACCTCTTGGATAGGGCTCAGCTTGCCATAATGATGGCTCTGTTGGCTGCCGCTCACTGTGTATGGCACTTAGATTACCCCCATTCTTTTCTAGAATCTCTGCAGTGATTTTATTATCATCCAATCCATCATGATCCAAATCATGATCAAAAGCATATAGGACATTGAATATGATAAATGTATCATAATCTGTATTTATTCCAGTCTGACTAAACTGGAGTCTGTCTCCACACCTTTCTGTTAGTTATAGTACACAGTTACATGTTGTCTTTATTAGCCCAGTTGTGCAGCATACTTACTCTCATCCAAAGTTCAATGCCACATACACTATGTAGACATAAAGTTTATGGACACCTGACCATCACACCCATATGTGCTTTTTGAACAACCCATTCTAAATTTATTTTCACGTTGCTGTTATAATAGCTTTCACTCACCTGGGAAGACTTTCACCAGTTTTTGAGTATTTGAGGTTGTGAGTATTTGCCTATTCAGCCACTTGAGCATTAGTGAGGTTAGGTATTATTGTTGTGCGAGGAGGGCTGGAGTGACCAGTTAATCCCAAACATGTCCAACATGGTTCCATGCAAAACTTGATTTCCTTCACTACTACACATTATGTTCTCATGAGCCTCACTTTGTGCATAGGGCCGTTGCCATGCTTTAAAAGGCCTCATGTTTAAGGAAGGCTCACATATAGGTGTCATGGTCAGGTGTCCACAAACATTTGGCCATACTGTATAGTGTAGATAGCTTTTTAAATCTGGGGGTCCTAGGACTGCCTGAGTTAAGAAGGAGGCCTTAGGTAGATTTCATTGTGTATCTGTTTTGAATACTGTATCCAATGTCAGAGTTGTATATTGCTGTCATATATTGGGGTTGTATATTGTGTGTTGTTTTGTATATTTGATGTGACTTTTGACAGCAGTGTTCATGGTGTTATATCATGTTTAATTACATGTGACTCATTCTGTGAAAACCTAGCTAAAATCAGTTTTGTGAGTCATTGTTTTCTACATAAAACTATTCTACCCAAGATTTTTATGAGTTTATGTAGAAAGCAATAAATCACAAAAAATTATTTTAGCAATTTTTTCAGACTGGATCTCTTACAATATATAGTATATGCAATTTGCAGATATTGAACTACAGACCTTAGATCTTTGCTGTGCACATTTTGTCATCCTAAAAAATGACAGCAGGACTGTAGTGGCATATACGGGTAAATTATTCTACCTACTGAAAACAATCTTTCGACATATACTCAGATCATATTCTAAAATATAGGCAACATTTTAAAGAACATGCTTTTGGCATAGGTACACCATACATACATATCATTATGGGCATGTAAACTAATAATGAATTTGAACAATTTGTGCTGACACAAGTCCTGCAATATCTAAATAGTGCATTTGCTTTAAAACAAGGTGTATGTAAAACATTTGATGTGACAATTTGAATAGTTTTTAAATACACTCACATGTATAAGATTTATAGAGAGATTTAAGAGATATTATGCAAACAATCATAAATACTACATATATCCCCTGGCCACTTATTAGACATAATAAATAAATGAAAAAAAGTGTTTTCGTAAGGTGTTGAGCATATTTCCTGGCATATATCTCTTTAAAGCAGACTGGAGGGAAGAATGCCATTATTCTAAACGATAATATCTTACAACCAGTTTTTTATGATTTGGTGATGCTGTCTCACATTCAAAATCTATTAACTTCCTTAATTGTTCACTATAAAGTAAATCTGGTGAATATAAAAGCCAAGGTACAGTATATATTAATGATATTAATGCCATTTTCATCCTCATCAAACCATTCCTCCATCCTTTATACCCTGTGTATGGGCACTGTTGACAGGGTGTAAATGTTTTACCACAGAATAAAGGTCATCAGTCTGAACACCTTCGTACTGATTCGCAGTAACATTTCTCTCTAAAATAAACAAGTGGACACAAACCATGATAGCCAAAGCATAACAGAACTGCTATTTTCCTTCATCTGAGTCACCTGTACTTTGGATTCGGACATTATATTGTTTATATAAACATTAATTATTCTGTAAAACGAGCAGTATGCAGTGAATCTAATCACTACATACTAAAGGAAAAAATATTTAACAAAATAGATATTGAACAACTAAGTCAAGATATATATTTTATTCCGTGTTCCTTTCCTAGGTAGTAATAACTAAAAGACATGAGATGGAAACTTAATTAGTGTATCCCCTTTGTCAGTACATGAGGGCTACTCTTCAGATAAAAGATGTTCTCAGACATTGTAAAAGCAAAATGATAACAAGTATGTTCATCTACCTACTGAGGGCTATGATTTGTACCTTTGGAAGAGTCTGTTTACTTCTTTTTTATTTCTTATCTACTTTCTCCTGCCTACCATCTGAGGATCACAGACAAACAATAGAAAGGATAATGAATCAGATGCTCCGTTTAAAAAATCACTCTTGAAAATTTATTTTTGCAAATATGTATTTTTTATATTGAAAGTACTGCTTTGACATTAACTGTTTATTTGTTATTTATATTAAGTGGAATAGACTGACATAAATACATACAAAAAAAACAATAATAATAAATTGGCAGCAGGAGAATATTACATTAATATTAGAAAATTTGATTTTATAATTTTTAGAATATGTAAATTATTTGAATGAATCAACCTCCAGTAATTGCTGGTATTTAAATAAAACATTCTGTAAGGGTCCTTTGGTCTCAGCAGTAGCTTCAACCATAATATGCAGCCACACAAAAAGAAGTCCAAGACAGAAAGAAGAAGGAATTTTTGATAAGCCTAGAACACAGAGGAAGGCACGAGGCAGAATGCCAGCTATGCCGAGCATTCACAACAATGTGTAGTGTCACTGGCAGGCCCGCACAAAGCACCGTTCTCTCAGCTGTCAAAGCCACCATTGTGGCATCAGGCGAACAGAACCAACCCGCCACAGCCCATTATCACTCGTACATTCCACTCATACTGCCCCCTGACGCAAAAGGACGTACGCTTCCCTCCATTTAAGCTCCATCCCTCTTCAACTCCTCTCTTTCTGCTGCCTGTTCGGTGCTCCAACCCCCAGCTGGTGTAGAGAAGCTAGGCAGAAGATGCCAGAAGAGTCTGGTATGTCACATGCAGTGATTGGCCCTCAGAACCTGATGAAGACACTGAGCTCTTACAGTGATGTGACATTTGATGTGTCTTGAAGGAATGACACCTCCCGGGGCTTCGTGTCAGTCAAGCATGGGAAGCATCAGTCGACTTGAGAACACCACCCAAAAAGCCGCACCACAGCACAGATTGTAATCTCTTTGAGGGAAAAGTGGGATAACAAGGGCTTTATCTTACTTATCATGCTTCTATTACAAAGTATTGCTGTGTAGCCCCAGCTGAGAGCAGCTCCTTAACAGGATAAAATGGCTCTAGGACTAGAAGGGAAGTGATACAAATTAGCAGCTAATTCTATTGTCCTACCACTGCCTGACCATTGTTCTGCCATCCATTTTTAGTCTTCGACAGCAGCAGCCTTGTTCTGTCTGAGGCTCAGCAGGCTTGCTTGTTTAAGACTTGGCCTGCTTGCAGATAGGCTCACATGGGCTGTCCTAGACCTGCTGGGCTTGGGCAGGGTCTAGATCAGCTCTCCCACCAGGCATGGCTCAGGCACACTCGCTGCACCTACCCAACTTCCTCTGGACTGATTGACAGGTGTTTCAGAGAGCTGCCATCAGAGAGACATTTTACATATGTGAAGTGCCTCCCCTCCTCATGTCTTCCCTCCCCTGCTAATCAGTGTGATGCATGGTGCAAGTTGCAAATACCACACCTGTCAATAATGTTTAAGAGAGGTTACCCAATTTTCTTAACACTTTATTGAAATTCTTTCTAGAATTTACTGAAGTTAGACTTTCTTGAAAATCCATACAGGTCCCTTTCTCTCCCTTACTTAGTACGTAGATAATTACAATGTATGTACAATAGTATAAAATAAGATTTATTAATTTACTCAGTGGTTATACAAAGTGCAGGTGGCAGCCCAAGATTGTGTTACAATAGCAGTGCAGACACTGTGCCACTTGCCTAAGGCCTACGGGATAGTCACGGGTCAATACACCAGGGATGGCCTTACATACCTTGTCCAGTTGGACACAATAGGGCAGGTAGGAGCCAAATCCCTGGCATGGCTTGGAATGTGGAGCAGGTGGCAGAAGTGGATTCCTAATTGTATTAGAATAAGACAAAATTGGTTATTGGTATAGGGATATTAAGTAATTTATTAGGCATTCGTCTGGTGTATCAGGTTTGATCTGGATCAGGTTGGATTGTACCCTAAAGTGAATGCATTTATGTAAGGTCAATATATTGCTGCATTGTTTAGGATAATACAAATGTGTTTATTGTGGAAGTCTGGATGAATCTGTTAAATATTGTCATATACAGAATATTGTGAATATACTTCCCTTATATTTTCATATAAGGAATCTGTCTAGCTATTTATTAATGCAGTTAAAAAAGTAAAAACAATTAAAGATGGAAATTAAAGCCCCCAATTATTTGGGGCAGGTCTCACTGATTAGTGTAATTGGGAACGTGACAAGAATTTGACGGATCGCTTCCTGTATGAAGACTTGGGTCTTTTCTAACTCAATTAGTTGACAATGGCCATGTTTGAAGGGAGAGGACTTTCAGTAGTGCTATTGTGGGAGTCCATTTGCTGTTTGTGTGTTTAGGCTGATTTACCACAACAGGGGTCTGTCAGAAACCAGCAGGTTAATGGCAAGGAAAGAGCTTTAGAGAATTTAACTAGTAGAGTCACTCATGGTCTGAGGATGCATAGGAAAACACAGGACTGTATTCCTTATACATCTCTCTCTCGAGTCTGTGACAGCTGTAGCACAAACAGAAATATATAAGTCTTACCAGTTGACTTGTCATAACAGGCTCTATGGTGTGCTCCTTGAAAGAATGAACCTAAAGGAAATTAAAGTATACAAGTATATGTATGTATGTATGAATATATGAAAGTTGTACATGGAGCATTTTCCCCACCTAGACAGAGATAAATCTTTAATAATTTTTTTTTTTTTTGCTGACATGGTAAAATATAAAGAGTGACAACTCTGATTGCTGTGAAACAGCCTTACAACAGGTGCAACAACTTGGAGGATAAAGCATTTAATAGATATCTAAGGAGAATATAAATCTCATTAGGGCCAGTTATCTCATAGAATTTGCCTTAAGGCTATTATAATCCTATAAGGCCTTTAACCTGGACAGCTTTAATTTGCTTTACCTTATTGTTCACAAGGGGAATTCAGAGCAGTAATGAATGATCCATGTGCATGCTTTGGCAGAGCAGTGCTTTGTTTGGAGTGTACTCAATTTGGCTGTGCTGAGGAGGTGTGAAGTTTAGGCGTGAGAGACGAGACTAAATCAGGTGTGCACCATTCCTCCGAAGGTAGCATGCCTCAAGTCCCTTCACCCATACACCCAATGCAAATAACTGTCTAGCACTAACAGCTCTCAAAGATGCACTCTCAAGTAGCACTCTATATTCCAGCGTGTTTCTGCAAAATATTGACTTGGATAAAATACGTCAGTGGCCTACTGAGTGCAGAAAAAACATTTTTGCAAGATCAACGTTACAGTCCATCAAAAGGGAAGGAGTAGTCTCATTTTTTTCCTTTCTCGTCCACTGGACTAATTAGCAGTTTTAGGTGGACTTCAAATACAGCTACAGCTGTTGACTTTGCTGTGGTGAAAAACAAACGGCCATGTAGTTAAGGGCCCAGCTCGTGCAGAAGACACTAATTTCTTTGTGAGCTCAGGAAGCCTGTGGCAGTGCTGGGACTGAAATGCACAACATGCCAAACAGATGTACGGTCTCGCACCGAGGCCCACACGGATCGTTGCCAAGCTCCTGAGCCACAGAAACAGGTGGAGGGTGCCCACTAATCTCTTATTAAAATGGAGAAGTATTCTAGCTATGCCTACACTGGGCTGTGTTATTCTAGCCTTTGGCTTAACATTGCCTTTCATTACATTGCACTCATGCAACACTCACTCACTTTATGAAGAGCTTTTCCTTTTTTGGGAGGTGGTGGGGGGGACTTAAACAATTGTCAAATTACTGTATCATTCATTATTACTGGACAATTTGAAATAATTTTGCAAATGTTTTATAACAATGACAAAAATAATGTTTTGTAGTAAGGACTGTAATAGATTTAATAGATTTATGTCTTATTAATGCTGCTCTTGTCCTGCAGTATGCTCTGCATTGCGCAATGTGCAATAAATCATATAAATCAAGGGTTTCTGGGAGGAGTAAGTGGCACTAGACACATAATAGAATGAAAATATGGGGTGGTCAGTACTAGAAAAGACCGTCAGCTTGCTCCCAGCTGCTCCTGCTGTAGTCCATCCATTAACAGTCCAGACTTTGTTTAGACAGGACTAGTAAAAGCTGAAGTGCAAGCCTTCTAATGAATCTCTTCCTCTCATCAGATGACCATGGGGCCCAGCGATTAGCACCACTAATGAAAATATTTGGCATACTCAGACTATATCCACACCACTCTCTTACACTCAGAAGCTGAAGACGTTGTGGGAGTGTGCCTGCAAAATGCAAATGTATCTTAATTATATTTTGATAAATGAGTTATATTTAGAATAAATAAGGGTCAGAACAAATATATGGGAGGTGTCTTTGAACTGAGTACTGGTGTTTTTAAAATATGAATTTACTGAGTTTATTCAGTGCTCAGAAAGTTAATTTGTGTGCTTTATGTGACTGCGAATAGATTAATCCCACACAAAGCTCTTGGGACAATGGCATGGTCCCTGATTTCAGTTATTTAGTATGTTAATTAGTATCATAATATAAAATGTTTAGTAAATAAATTTTATATAAATGTCTGGAGTCAAAGCTGTGTACTTATATGAGACAGAATTAGTTGAACATAACATACCAAGTAAAAATCACCATGTGCTTTAAGGAGAGTTAAACTTTCTGAATATGTTTTTCATGGATGTTTCGTTCTGTGTCAGCGAAGACTGCTAGACACAAAAATGCACATAAATCTAAGAATGGAAAGAGAATAGAGTGTAGGAAATACTTCACTTAATGTAGCATGATTAGTTATGTGATTCAAACTGAAATTAAAAAGCCAAAACATTGCAAAACGATGCAGCATACAGATTGTATAGATTTCTTTTACAATTATTTTATTTCATTGTCTTCATTCATTTACAGTATTAACTGCAATGAGGCTACTTTCTATTCTACAGTAATACATGTTTTCTAATAGCTTTAGGCTTTTATTGCTTAACATAAATAAGGGAAGTTAATGTGTCATACGAGTTAATACAAGGCATGCATGTTCATTACACAGTGGGTGGGCAAGTGCACTGCAGGTGGAAGGAGCAGACATGCTGATGGGATGTCCCTAATTCCTAAGATTATAAACACTCCTTAGTGTTGACCTAAACATGAATTTGGTTGGCTCTGTCATTTCTCATCTTTTCCACCAACCACCTGCTCTTACTATTGTTGAAATAGTGCTCTGCAGTTTGGTTTTAACCATTTTAAATACAAAAGTCACATAAGCAAAGTGTGTATAGTAACAGGATATGTTTGTTAAGCTTAGTATAGTTTAATCAGACTACAATGTGTGTGATTATAAAATCATTGGAGGGCTGCTGAGACATCTACCATGAAAATACATCTTGTAGAAAGGTAAAAAGGCATGTAATGGGACCACGGATAGTACTTAGGACATGTTACAGCTCCAATCATGTCACGCTCAGTGCAATATTCAAATGTATTCATATTTATATTCAAACAGAGCCAGAGTGCAGAGTTTACTCTCCAATGCCTTGCAAGGAAAGCAAATTAGTCAAAATTAGTTAAATTAGTAGAGAAATTGGGTTGTGGATGTTAAGGAGTAGAACTATAGGTTGAGGCTGACTTTATGATTGCCATATGGTCTTGTACATTCCTCAAAATAGTGGTGTGCCAAAGGGGTGTAATGAAATAGTGGTGGCTGTGTTTATGCTGTTTCACATCCAGGCAGCTGGTGTTGTGTTGGTGATTGTTACACTAATCATCTGCTCAATTACGCAGGAATGGTGCTGAGAGATGAGGGAAGGCTCTACTTTGCCCTCCCAGCAATCGAACTTACCCATAGGAAGAGAAAAAAAATGCTATCTCCAGGTTTTAGTCTTCTTATAATCAATTAAAATAATTCTTACCTCTAAACATTGATATGTACATGCAGTTCTCTTTTATTGAGCTATTATATTTTATCACAGAAATATTGCTTCAGGGGATGTCTGTTGTACTGACAGTTAAGCCTCTACAGCACATCTGCTCACTATTTAAGAGTTTTATTTGTATATAGCCAATAGTGAAACTAATAATAAAATAATAAATAATAATAAGAATGAATACACTATATGTGACAAATAGTTAAGTGGGGCTGTTGTAGGATGTAACATTGTAAAGCATTTCATCAGGTTTCATGGCTGTTTGTTAAATACGTGTTTAGTTTTTTCCCACCCTCTCAGTTCTTATCACCGAGAGCTTTTGATATACAGTAGATGGGAACCATCAGGAACTCAACAATTTTTTGTACTATGTATATTATTTTTTTTTTTTATAATTTGTATTTTTTGGTTTTAGTTTAGACTTTAACACTGAATGTCATTCTATTTGCATTACATGACACATGTATATAAGAGAGAGAGAGAGAGAGAGAGAGAGATGTGTTCAAGTTAAATCATCGTACATACAGTATAATCATGATATCATTGGGATAGAAAGTTTCACAGTACGAGGTTGCCATGAAGCCATGATAGGACGGCCTGTTTCTAAAACTTTTGCCCAGAAACTCTTTTAATAGCCCAAACATATGGAAAATGCTTGAGAAAATATTGTAATGTGCAAGTGGTGTTTGTGAATGATTGTGTTAACAGTTCCCACAGACAAATGTGTCTCATCTGCAAGTTGCTTACAAGTTATTCATAGATTTTCAAGGATCAGGTGTTCCACTCGCTAAATGTTTCATTGATGGGGATCATTGATGGAAGCATGGCTTTCTTTCTGTATTACTCTTTTTATTACTCAGTATCTATACTTAATTATTTTACAATGCTTTCTAATATAATATATAGCATTCCAACTCTTATTTAAAAAAAAATACACAACAAAAGAAATGTAAGAAAATGTATTTCACATATATTAGCAAACAAAACTATCAAAAAAATATTTAAAAAATACTTTCTACATACTGTTTTTTTTCCCACAGGAAGTAGAAGTAACTATTTCAGGAAATATCCTGCCATGGCCTGTCAACTGTCTGGTTTGGAAGTGCCTGCGGTGTGTCCAAAGGATACCGGTAGGAGCCCAGAGTGAATTAGCATATAAGGGCATTACATGTTAATGCAGGGGCTACAAGCTGAGTACTTTGATTTCTATGCTCCAAGCAGGAGCTGCATTTTTCCAATGGCTGGTTTCCTGAGGGAGGGACTGTGCCTGGAGAGCTGACAGGGGAGAAAGCAAGGTTCCTTGTATAGTACTAAGAATGCACTGTTGAAAGTAGACTTGAAGGCATCAGAGATTACTAAAACTGAGTTAATAGGAGAGGATAAAATATTGGTTTGAAAAGGCTGCTGTGGCCACCTAAATTGTATCCATCTTCCATGTTCATTAAAAAAACATAAAGTCAAACACAAAATGAATCAAATTAAAGTATTGGGCTTGGGATAGAGACATTGTTAGAATCCAGTGTACCGACAGTCTGCTTTAGAGACATAGTTAAAAATACTAATGCAGTCTTAATGCAACCCCTCAGATGAATCTTGATATAAGCCATCAAACATGCAACAGTACCATACTCATGAAAACAGCAACTAGATCATGTTATGTTAAAGAAAAGAGTTGAGGATATTTTTTGGAAATTGGTTTATTGTAGATTGCTAGTCTTTGTACTCCTCATTCTGTATTTATTTTGAGCTTCATCTCTGTTGGTACTACTTGAAGAGCTCTCTTCCTGCACCTGATCACAGGCCTTCTGTTCCCAGGGCTTAGATAATCAAGAGTGGCAATTAGCAAAGCACCAGTGCTTCAGATTAGTCTATACCAAGTGAGCATGTTTATCTACTACAGCTGAAATTCAAAGACAAAAAAACAAGAATTTTAAGGTAAAACTAAATTTTATTTTAAACTGCACCATATCATTATTCTGCCATTTTCAAAATAAACAATAAAAATTAAAAAGACTGATAAAACAATGAGGGTTTTATAGCTATTATTAGGTCATATAATTGGTGACATAGCTAAGGTTCAGACAAATAGTTTATACATGCTTTGTTTCAAAGCATCATGCAAGTGACACTTTATGCAAAACTGATATTTCATGAAAACTGAATGGAGATCATCGAACCGTCAAAAGATTTGAGAGATTTCAAGCAAAGATGAATTTTGTCAGATGAAAGGTTTTTTTAAGGAAGTTTCTCTCAAACAAATTAATGGCGTTAAAAAGGCAGGAATATTAAAAGCCACTGCTTGGAAACAAAACAAGTGTTTTATGCTTCTGGTATCGCTGGAACACCAAGAACCTTTCATGCAAGATCCTTAAAAGGTTGATAATTTTATTTAAAAATGCATCAATGCCACAAAGTCACAAAGAGAAACATTTGCGGTGGGCTCAGAAGCAAGCAGTGGGCTCAGAAGAAAGTTTTACATTAAGGTAAATTTGCAAACATGTTAATTGTCAAATGAATGTTGTGCTGTACAGCATGGCCCAGATGGATAGAGTTGTGGATGGCTGATAAATAGTTACCCTGTTCCAACAAGACGTCAACAAGAAGGTAGTGGAATGATGATTTGGGCTGGAACATGAAATGAGATTGAAGGTATTTTAACGTCCCTGAGGGCGTCAAAATGACCTCTGTAAGATATGTGAAGTTCCTAAATGCCTTTTTACTGCCATGGTACTGTATAAAATGAAGCATTTTGCTTTCTGAAACAAATTATTTTCATGCAGGAAAATAAACTATTCCATGTAAAAAACAAACAAAAAAGAATAAATCTAAGAGGGTGGGTGACAGCAAACCTCTAAACAGCAACTCTTGGAAGTATTTTGGCATCCTTACATGAAATACAGACAGACAATTACATTAAATGGATGAGTTAGTTGTTAAAGTCATCTCAAAGAAGGGTTTATATATTAATATGTAACTGGAACTGTAAATATCATTTTTGCACAGATATGGCAGATTATTCATTATAACCCAACTCTGCATAATTATTTGGAACAGACTATCAGTAAAGCTGTTGTCATTATCAGTGCTTTTGCTTTTGCTTACATCCATGTTATAATAGTTGGGAATAAATAAACAATCCTTAATTTTACTGTTTGTTTTGGAAAAAAACAGAAAAATGTTATGTACTTAATACCTTGAAATATGGTGTTTATATTCTTGTAACCCTATGTTATTTTAGAATGGTATAAACACTGATTTTAATGCACTGTAATAGTGATTATGGACATACAGTACTGTATGCGTATAAAGCTTACATAAACTATTTAAGTTCTATAAACTTAAATGATGATCTCAGTCCTGATCTTAGCCATATCTCACAAATGGCTTTTGTCATTTAGACTAAATATTTTAATTGGAGCAACAAAATGGCAGGTTCAGTCCAATGTCACAGTATAATTATATGCATTTACTGGTTGGTCCTTACACCTGGTCAGACATTTCACTTCTAGATGATATGTAATGTTCTTGTTCCCAACATATCAAACCACTGACCCAACAGCTGGCTGAAAATAATACAGTTTCTGGCATTAGGCTCCCATCAAAATATTTTAAGTTGTAGTTCTCCGAAATCATGACCAATTTCACACCAGAGCACATACTGCACAATCTTTGCATTCTTGAACTGATATTAGGGTCATTCCTCTACACATTTATCTGGTGTATCTAACTCTGCATTAAATCATGGTGTCTGCAGTGGGTGTGTGGTGTCTGTTAAAACTGACAGTTACTTACTTTATTTGACTTTAACAGGAAATGCATCTTGTAATTTCTAAAAATAAAGCAAAAGCAGCAAAAAAAAAGAAAAGAAAAATAATTTAAGTGGCTTGGTAGAATTTGGGTTGTCCTGCTGAATTTGAATGGAATGACACTATGCCTTCTGGGATTCTCAGTGCTCGCAGTGTTTTCCCAAAATTGGTCAAAAGCTTATCATTGGTCTATACACTCAAAGCACTTCTGCCATCAAGATGTCATTACTTGTCCCCAAGTTATTCATTCACTGACATAAAAAATGTGAAATACTTTGGTCTAACATAATGAGATCTACTAGCCAATATTTACAACATATCATTCAGTCAATAACGCATATTTGCCAATAAAACTTAGCAATTTATTTAGCATGTAGCATAAAAAACATGTATATTCTTATGCAAAAGTCAAAATAATGTAACAAAACAGTTAACACTTTGGTAGAAACAATTTGCACATTTTTTCTTTTACAAAACTATCAAATCTGCAGATCACAAGACCACAGAAAAAATATATTAAAGTAAAACAACTATTTGAACAAGGCTGCTACTCAAATATTCAAACATTTATAGCCACTTTAACACAAAACTGGCCTTCATTTTAAACTAGACAGGCAGTTGTTTTTAACAAAACCAGTGGTATGTGCTTACGCTTCTGTTCCTGATCACAAACCACCAAACAGGAAATGTTCGACATGGTTTACAAAAAGTAGGAAAAATATACCTCTTAGACTTGGATACATTTAAGTGGCTTCCTTCATTGCATTGACTCAGTTTGAGCTCTTTGAAAGTCCAAGTGGACAGCACTTCGTCCGAATTCATTAGCGCCTCACTCTTCGCATCATACACAAACTTGGACAGGATGGTTTACTTTTACAGAAAGTTGCTTTTCTCCAAGTTTATTGTTATGCTTGTCTAATGGAGGGAGTCAAAGTTTCCTTTCCTGAGTCGCCTCCCAGAAAATCTAAAAGCTTTCCAGGGAGAGATTCCACAGTGAGACTCTGGCCCATCTCACACTGCTCATGTCAGCGCTCCTCTACTCCAAGGCTGTGTGTCACTGGCTGGCTTTCTCTGCTTCAGAACCAGACACTGGATTTTGCTTTGTCCTGTTCCAGTGCTGAAGGAAAAAAAAATAGGTTTAATACACGCACCTATATTCCCAATATTTAAGACTATATTTAGGATAGTTTGTTGTTAACTGATATAACTGGACCACAGTTTCAGAGCAGATAAACTATATTATTTTAATTTTCCTACCTGTGTCATAGATATCTACAGAGCCATGAAAGGATGCTGGCCAGCTAGAGGCAGCAGGCTCCAACTCTGTCTTGATTCCTTCTGTATTGGGAGAAGATGGGCTACTTGACGCCCTCATGCCAGGCAACAAAAGGGCACTGAAGCGATGGTCTAGAGCACTGCTGTGATGGAGCATGGGATGGGCATGAGCATGGGGATGATGGTGACGAGGGTGAATATGTGGGTACATGTCATGGACATGATGGTGTCCAGCGCTGCTTTGGCCACCCAGGCCATAAGGCCATGAGTCAGTAAGGGATGAATGATGGGTCAGGCTAGGCTGGGTCAAGCTATGGCCACTCCAAATGCCAGTGTCGCCTGTATGGAAGGCAGCAGCTGCAGGGAAATCACTATGAACAGAAGGAAGGCAGGAGTTGGTCTGAGATGGGTAACTATTGTTCCATACTGAGGAGGGCAAGGAGGCACTCTGACCCTCACAGGGAGAACTGCCATCTAAAAATGACAAACATTGAAAACCATTAGGGTGATACTGATGTACAAATCATGTATTATTATAATCTATTTATATCTACTAACTAGGTGTCCATGAAATTTAATGATAAAATTGTTATCCTGGCTCCACTTACCTTTCCATGGTCCTCCAGATGGAAGCCTAATGCTCTTGCTGTCATTACTGAAGGCACTAGGTTGACTGAGGGCACGGGAGAAGTGCTCATCCACCACATCGCCAATGTCTCCACGGAAATATGTAAACAGCACACACCTGGAGCTCAGGTACTCTGTTTCAGCCGGTTGTGAATCCTTAGATCTCCCTTCCTCCTCACCATTCTGCTCATCATTATCTCTTTCCAACTCAGTCTCAGTTCTGGGCTTCTCAGCCTGTTTACTCTGGACACAGTGTGCAGGCAAGTCAGCAAAGTCATGCATCCTGCTGTATGCACTAAACTTCTTCTGTAAAGCAACAAAGAAACAAAGATTACATAAGAAAAATATTTTTTTAATTATTATATTGCATACATATTCAGTTCCTGTTCCTAGCACTAGTTCCTGGCACTATACTATGAATAAAGCTCTAAGTGTGCTGTAGAACCAGCTTGATCTCTCAGTACTTGAATGTGTTTTGCATTTGAACTGACTGCAGGAATACTAAATTATTGTTTGTATATTGTATGTTGATATAGCAACATGATCTATCTTTAAAACTATTTGATTGGCTTTACAGATATATAAATGGCAGTGATGTTACCACAAATATTTAAAAGAATAAAAATAGATGCCATAAGAGCATTTAAGAGCATAACCACTATATACTTTCTACATAATAGTAACAACTAAAAACAAAAAAGTTAGAGTCTTGGTAAAAAGATACAGAGGGAAAAAAAAACACTTAATATGCAGTTAAACATACTGAAGTAAATGACCTTACCTGCTGCTGCTGGTGGTGATGATAGTATGCCGCTTTATAGGCTGCTGCTGCCGTCGCTGGCAAGTAATGATGAGCTCCATAATTCTGATACATAACATCCAGGCAGCTCATGGCAGAAGGCTGTCAGTAATCTCGATAGGTTTTCGAAAAGTGGCTGGCTCCTCAGTGAGGGATAAATGCTGGTGTCATCACTGCTCTCATTATAAACCTGAGCGACAACAAAAGCGCTGCATTGTGTAAAAAGAAAAATTTGCATGCAAAAAGTGTTCCCAGTCGAGGATTCACCACCTACAGCTCGTGGATCAAAATAGACAAACGACAGCGAGCGCTTCTACCTAAAGAGATACCCAAAGTTGCAACAGATGCGCTGATTGGATGGAAGTTTAGCGCGCCCTTCTCTGATTGGAGGAAGTGATTAGCGCAGGCACACACCCACTTAAGTTCCAGGGCTCGACGAGCGTCCAATCTCAGAAAGATCAAGAAACGAATGTAAAACATTTAAACTAAGTGTATTTGTGAAAGATAGCTCTGAGATATACCTAGCTATCACGTAAGTATTTTTGTCCCTACACATCAAAAGAAGCAACATGTAGTCACTGACAGTGGCATCTTATGATAAAGTTAAAGAAAATGGTTGAAAACTTCCATTTACGAGGAATCTATGCCCTTGTAGATGAGCTGTTTATTTTACTTACTTTTTAGTCTGACAGGGTTATATACCTGCTTAAACTGACTACATTTATAATTAATACATTTAAATATTATTTTAACAAAACCGTATACGTTTTCACGATTTTTCATACCAGAAATAACTGTCTGACCTCGCCCATTAATAAGCCAGGTTTGAAGCAAGTATGTGCTGCCACCTGCTGTAGCCTTAGAGAGTGAGTTATCACAGTATGTTCCATAGTATTGGGCCTTACATTTCTGTCTCATTATTCAGTTCTTCTTAAAGCACGAACGAGATACGTAGTTACAAGCTGCGTCCACAACGGGTTCTTGGTGTAAAAGGCATATGTATTCCGACTGGATTTTGGGTGCCCTTATACAATACAATATTGAGCCAAACCAGAAAGCGCGAGCGCAGACACAAACACGCGCACGCGGTATATATACGCGGTATAACTATAATAACGTAAAATGCTAAACCAATTCCTTATCTAAAACTCTGTGACCAGAAATGCTAAATATCTTTGTTTGTTTTGTATAAGTCTTTTAAAATTATATTTCTCAAACATCCTGTAGACTCCTGTTAAGATTTTATGCTACTGCACAGTAAATTATGTGGCGGTAACATTTGATGGATAGCTGTTCTTTGATCACCAAAGTGATATTAAAAAGCAAAAGAAATAAATTGCTTAGATATAATTTGATTGTTATTTTTTTATTTCAGATTTTCAGAACTGTTGTATTGTAATAAATTACAATAATACTGTGATTTAAAAGCTAGTTTAGTTTTACACTAAGAGCTAAGTAACAGCACCAGGACCCTGGTGTATTATGTAATTTTTTTTAATCCATCATGCCCATCAACATTTTATTGTACCTTTGTTAGTACTACTTTCCTAAACATTTTTAACACACAAAAAAGAAAAAGACACCATTCACCAATAATACAAGACGTCTTTATTTGTATTGCACAAATAATAAGGGCCACTTTAAATTACAGTACAGTACATGTTTTTGCGTCTGTGCATTTATTAATGAGTGGTAATTACTCAGATATTCCCTAAATAATAAAAACATTTTCTATAGACAGCTGCACAAAACAATTTGTAGGTTAATTACAATTAATTAACTTACATTATTATATTCTTAAATTGCTTTAAGTGATTTGTATGATCAAAATACATGAACAGTCTATTAGACAATATCATAAAAAAGAAGCACAGAAAGCAGATCAGTGCATGTGTACAGCAGCAATCTCTTCTGAGTGGCTGTGTCCTTATCCCATCCTCCAGACGGTATGGAAGAACCATGGCCTGCAGGATGTGATCAATCCCTAGAGACGCAAGAAGTGGAATGCTATGATGTTTATTCTTTCCTCCACGGCTGTGCCTTAAAACCTATTTAAGCCTTTCTTTGTCTTGTGATGGCCAAGAAATGAAGTCATCTGTATTTTAATTATTTTATGTCTTGCAAAAAAATAATGATGTCACTGAGGCCTTACTATGTTAAAAGATAAGCCATCATAATCTCTAATTAAGAAAAGTGAAATAGCATATAAAACCTTAAATATTCACCTGTTTCAAATGCTTAACCATCAGAACTCAACAATCACTGGTTAATATCAGTAATCATGCCAGGCTGTATTTTATTACTGTCATGGGTCATATATTGTTTCAACATAAATTACATTAGTAGATGCCAAAGGCCATGTACAGACCAATGTCAAGTCAGTAGCATTTGTCTATAGTGTGTCCTTCCAGTTTTTGAGTTTTATTTCTTTATTTTTGTTTTGCTTTAGATTTATAAGCTTTCTAAATTCATTGCAACCATTGGCAAGTCCAGGCAGCTTCATGGAAAAGGTATGTGGAAACCTGATCACAGCTATATGTGGCTCTTCCCCAAGTATGTTGTATCATTACAATTCCCCTTTACTTAAACTGAAAACCTTAAACATGTTCTAGCATGACAGTATTGCTGTGCAACAAGCAAGGATTAGGTCCACAAGAAAACAGTTTAACAAGGTTAGTGGAAAAGAAATAAAATACCATACAGAGATCTCTTAACTGCACTGGACACCTCTGGGATGAGTTGGAATGTTGTCTGTGTACGCTAGGCCTCCTCACCCAGTTCAGAGCATGACTTCACTAATGCTCTTGTGGTTGAATGAGCACAAATCCCCACAGCCACACTCCAAAATCTAGTGGAAACACTTTCTAGAAGAATGAAGATTGTTATAACAGTAAAGAAGAACCACCTCCTTATTATTATTAATAAGGATAATAATAAGGACTAATTAACATAGTTGTAGAATGTCCACATACTTTTGTATATATAGGTTATGTATATACATTCCTCTTGCAACTGGACGTTTCTGCCCAGTCGAAAACATGTGCATTACTGAATAATTCATGGCAGTTACCAAGGAGTATGATTTAAGGTAAATAGCTGAATAATAGCCTGAGACTTTAAGTTGTTAAGTGTGAACAATCAAGCATGTCATGAATGATTTTTCCAAGGAAATTCTTTCTTTTGTTAGAAAATGATATCCTCGTATTTTGATTACATAGCCAGCACAGTTATAGGAGCCAAATTGGTAACACGTTTATGTGAAAAGTCTTGCAGCCCATGAAATATTGCATTGCAGAGCAGTTTAGAAAGAATATGAGAAAAGAAGCAATTGTGCACAAAAACAACAAGAAGAAATAATAATAATATATATATTTTTTTTTAAATAATAATAATAATAATTTTTTCTTTTATTTTTAAAACAGGGTTTAATTGAGTCCAATGTGTCATGGGATCACTCAAAGAACACATTATCCTGATACAAAGCAAAATCCTGTTTCCAGGACAAATGCATGTATTTAAAAGAACAGTCAGCATGCATGTCATTACAAAGACATTTTTAATACACTTAATTATTCTACTGTTTCAGCAATTATTTTATCATCCCAATAGTGAATTAGATTTTTAATTGCATGAGTAGCTCTTAAAAGGAAACTCATTTCAGCAAGAAAAACTGTCATGGAGTATTCATAGACACCAAAGCCCTTCTTGTGTTACTCGTTCGCTTCGATTACCTCCCATTTAAATCGATTTGCCATTATATCAAAACCATCTTAAGCAGGTCCCTGCATGAACATTGGATAATTAGGCATCCATGTTTTTGTATTTTTTTTGTAAATGTCATTATTTTGAAAATGTATTAACAGTGAAGAGGGTTAAAATGAGCTGATATGGATTCAAAGACTTTATAGGTAGAGATAGTAAAACTCATCAGTTTTTTGCATACCAAAGAAAACATCTAAATGTCAACAATGAACTCAGCTCGAAGGGAATAATAATTGCATTTTTTTGTTGGAGAAATTTATGCATAATTCTTGCCTTTTTAAATGTATTTTATTTTAGACTGGTCATATTATCTGATCTACATTTTTCCTTTTTCGTTATCAACTGAGTCTGCATCATTGGCATTGAATGCCTGTTGTTTTCTTGGAAATGTATTAAAAATAACCTGCTTATTTTTTATTATTATAATGGTGCTAAAAAATAGAAATGTGAATGTGATCTACTTTTTCTGCTTTAACAGCAATATAAGTAATTAAGGAAGGATGAATTAAAATGTTCTGTTCTCTGCCAATCTTACTTACATGGACTGTATTTAGGGCACATATTGGTTGCAGGCAGGGTGCAGAGGCATTAGCTAAGTCTGTCTGGAATTCTCCCAGTGTCCCTGTCTGAAGGACTTCTCCTCCCTTTGCCCTTCTAACTTTAATGATTCTAATTCCCCATGCAAATACTATTCATTTGCTTCAGTTGAATAATTCTGGCTTCTCCTTAACCCCGAGGCTCTGGTAACGGAAATACAAGGGAAGACCTGGCAATTACAAATTTGTACCCTACTTCATGTGCCCGAACTTAAAGTATCTGAACTATGCTGCCAGTTGTGGAATTGAGGAGATGAGGTCAAACATTGCCATTGGATGGTGCACAGAAGAATTTTTTTTTGCCAAGTAACTCTTTTCAAGGATAATGTCATCCATGTGAAACCTAATTTAATGGGCTGATTAATCACTTGTTCAGCTAAGTCTTTGGCACTGAATAAGGTGTGTACGTTTGTATGTTGGTGTATGTCCGCATGCACAACTGCAACTCAACAGGGGTGATAATCTCTCATTACCCATGGTCCCTGGGTATTACTGTGTGGTATAGTGTGGGACAATCCTGAGCCATATTCCTCCCAGGGGCAGATGGAGCGAAGGCAGTCACTCGGTATATAAGCTCCCATTTCTCTTGACCAGTGTGCTCAAGCATAACACATTCATCACTACAAAGATGTGGACACTAAATCAACATGATGGGACCCAGATTCCACTGTCCCTGTTTGAATGCTGTCATGTCATATTTTGAGGTCACAATGAATGTATTATCTGTTATGGCCGTCATAAGAATTCTATGCAGCTGTGTCTTAAACACAGTATTCCACAAACACATGCAAAGCCAGGCTGAACAAATTGAACAAATCATATTTCTGCAGGCTAAATGTTTGACCAATTATCACTGATATAATTTCAAGATTATATCACAGGGGATAAATATAAAATATACTATAAGATGTTGTTATATTTACACAATATAGATTCAATACAGATTCTCTGATTCTACAATTCTGGCTTTATAAAAGAAGTAGTATAAAGATCTAATTTCACAGTTGAAATGTCTTATTTAGCAGCCTGGCTGCATAGTTAGCTCATTAACACGGTATGTCTATTAGCCTTGGGCTATTCCATGAACAGAGAAAGAGAGATCATTGTTTCTGAAGTGCCTCTGTGGGACTTCAATAAATGCACCGAACACATTGACTTCAATATGTGATCTAGATTTTTAATATACTTCGAAGACACCCTTCAGTGGCAAAGGAAATTGTGGTTTTATCTCATTATTAGATTGTACAATTGGTCTGTGTGCTTGGGGCAAGATTGATCACCAGTGGGCTTATTATCATTATGAGAACGTTTAGTGCCAGTCCCTGTTGCCAGCCATGCTGACTGTACGAAAACATCCCCCTAATAACCTTAACAAGAATATTGCCCCAGGATGGCCAATGTCTTTCTAAGGAGGGGCTGCAAACTGCTGGAGGCAACACATACACTGTCCCTCACAAAGTCACCCTGTGCAGCTCCCCTCTTCCTCTCATCTTTATGGCTTTCAGTATTTTGCTCAGGTTCACTAATCCCTTAACCCTCATTTTCAGAGCCTGCACTTTTCAGCTCGGTCTCACACTGGCTGATCACATTGTGCAGGTGGTGGAAATAGCTGAATTGATAAACACATTTACATCACAGAAAACTCAAATACATTGTTTGTGAAGCCAATTGTATTTAGTTTATATAATGAGAGGTTTTTTTTTTTTTTACTTTTAATAGATTATTGAAAACCGGCGATATATTTTTAAGGTGAAAACGAAGCGAAGCGAAAACCTTCATTACAAGACGCCGCTGAAAGCAGCGTTGCCAGGTGTGAGAAAACAAAATAAATAAATATTTTTTTTGACAACAATCGGTATTCAAAGATTTGTTCGTTATGGAGTTATTCAGTACAACTATTAAGAATTAAGAAAAGTTAAATAAAAAATTAAGTCACCAGTTATTCACCAGCCCGCATGTATTCATTAATTACAATTATTTTTAAGGACCGGTTGTAAATCCAAGTGGTGTTACCTGGGATGATAAATATTTTACCCACCATAAAAATAACATCCGTCCAATTTAAGCAGAACAATAGCGAATCTGGCAACGCAGTGAGTATAAGCGTTTTACCAGTTCAGTCAGCGATCTCTAGCACCCTCTAGAGTGTCAGGGAGCTCTCGTGAGCTGCGCGGTGACGTCAGAGACGCGCTGACTCAGTGCAGTCATGTGTAGGGAAAGTCAGCTCGCTTTAGAGATAACAAATAAGGATATCAGGAGTTTTCGGCACACAGCCGGACTGAGATCCCGCATTAAATAAAGTCAGTTTTAAACATCAAGTCGTCATGGCCTCTCTGTTTAAGAAGAAGACTGTCGACGGTAAGTTACTTTTTTCTACTGTTACTGATTATTTTTGACTTATTTTTGCATCTAAATGGAGACTTGCACAGTTTCTCAATTCAGACCTTCCACATCTGCTAATTTATGAAGTAGCTGAGCACCATCAGCTTTAAGGAAGATTCTTCTTAATGCTAACAACAACAACAACAATAATAATAATAATAATAATAATAATCATTATTATAAAATTAATAACAATAATTAATTATTAATATTATTAATATATAATAACAACAGCTATATTCTACTTGATGTGTGTTCTTAGTTAAGTCTATCTGAAATTGGTTCCTACCAGAGATTACGTAAAAACTAATAATAACTCTTCTGTCCACTAATGTCTCCCTTCCCCATCCTCCCTCATTGCAATTCTTGTTTGCTGCTTACTTGTATATTATGTAAACTAGCTGCTGTAACAATAGGAATTAAGAAAGTTCTCTATCTTTAAAGTACTCTATCTATCTATCTATCTATCTATCTATCTATCTATCTATCTATCTCACTCATTCTGTATACATAATGTACCATACTCCACTTGACTGAGGTAAGGCTTACAGTGCAATTCATGGTACCTGGTTTACTCAGAAGGATACTACTCCTAATACTTTTTAATATTGTAGATACAGTATTATGAGTTTTTAAAAATTAGCTTTTAACTAATTAATTTTTGTTATGAAATTATCTCCAAAAGTGTGTATACACAAATCTTTCAGGCTTTCCTGTTTCTTTACCTATGGTGCATGTTGTTGTTGACGGCTGTCTGTGATAACCCATAGCAGCTCTAATTGTATATCTCCTTCATGTAACATACGGCTTTTGACTGAGGTAAACCATACACTAATGAAGCATAATTCAAGGTACATGTATTAACAAACCATTTAACATATTGACTAGGTGTAATGAGGTACATAAAAAAGGATTTAGTCAGAGGGATCCAGTTCTTAATGCTTGGTGGAGCCAGACTAAGTGATTAGTTCATCCATAAATTATTCAAGACTTTTATAGCTAATATCTTTCCTTTCTTTACACTCTTGTGAAATCTATTTCTTGTCCATTTATGGCAACAGACCTACATTGAGTAGACTGTATTTATATATTCAATTTTCTTCATATTGCAGTTATCTACAATGTTTTGCCTAGAATGTCTGCTCAAAACCCAATTTTGCCTTCCACTTCAATTAGCTTTCATTTAATCATAAATAATTTATTTCTGGTATAAATGCAACTCCAAGAGTAATGTATATATAATCTTTCAGGCTTTTCAGTTTCCCATATACTTGACATTTCCTTACATAGAAACCATAGCATTCCTTCCAACACCTTACCATATAACATTTATTCTTGTAGTGTAAGCCTTTAATATAATAATTTCTAAATATGTTTTTGACAGGTGTAACAGATCACTTTTACAAGTAAAAACATATCCTAAATACTTAAGCAAAATAAATAATAATTAATACTTACATGTTGGGTGTATTCCTCTGCGACTGCTGATCCAAGGTTTGTTTCTGAAGTTCATAAGCCAAGTTTAATTTGCATTACTGTCATATTACCTCAGTATTAGCACAGTGTTAGTGCAG
Organism: Clarias gariepinus; assembly: GCF_024256425.1. NCBI lineage: Eukaryota > Metazoa > Chordata > Actinopteri > Siluriformes > Clariidae > Clarias > Clarias gariepinus. The sequence continues at coordinate 23,102,573 of NC_071104.1, forward strand.
CGCCATTGTGCCAACCTGCCCTTGCTCTTACTTTGAGATGGCACAATTGGTTTGTCTCCTAGACTTGCGTAGACGACATCCCACCCTCTAATACGTTTCGATATACGTCATCTTTTACGTAGCGTATTTAAGTCATTAACAGTTACTTTGCATTTTTGGGTGATAAGTTGGTAAGAAAAATTTCTAAAAGCTATCATGTCGTTTTGTTAATCTATTTAAAGTAACAATATTTTGATTGTATTTCATTTTTATTGGTTTTGATAGAATTAAATTTAAAACTTATAAATAATAAAAACTTAAAAAAATTAAGAACTTAAAAAAAATTATGAAAGGATTACACATTTTAATTTTGTTTTGTTATTATTATTATTATTATTATTATTAATAATAAAAATAATAATAATAATGATGAAGTCCAACATTTATTTTTCCCTCTTCTTTATTTTGCAATTTTTTTTGTCTTCATAACTTTTCCCCCTATTATTTTCCCCCTGTTATTGTATGCCAGACAGAGTAGCTCAAATCACGATTTTAGTCTCATTTATGGAGACGTGTGTGCCAGATCATAATGTCCCAACAGGCAGTGGGCTTTTTTTCCCTTGTACTTGAACTGTGTGAGCATGGATGTCTGTTAAACGGTGGATGGAGGTTACTTTTTAAATAATAAAAATGTTTAGCAATTAAATGCCTGATTTCCCTCCAGACAAACTCACCACATCTTTGACTCATGTCTTTCTTTTCCCATTTCTACTACTCTGATTCTCAATACTCTGATTTAATGATTACTTTTCAGTCCTTTTTTACTTTTCAGGCTGTTTTATGGGTCTCTTTTTAAAGTAAAATATGCAGTGTTTTTTTGTTTCTTTTTAACTTTGTGGCCATTTATTTGTGGGTTGGAGTTAGAAAGTATGATTTAAAGTTATTATGTATGATAATACATAAATATAGTATATGATAATATGATAATATAAATGATTTGCCTCAACATTTTCTTTTCTTTAGCGTACATTTTATTTATAAATAAATTTATTTATAAATTTTATTTAAATTGTTACATTCTACAGATTAATTTAAATTTATTTTTGAGAATGTGATACTGGATTTGCTTACCAGTATAAATTGTGGCCATTAAATAATAACACAAGATTTAGGGGTTATAAGCACTTCCAGTTAAATATGAGGTTAATTCATAAAATCTTTAGTATAACATGTTTAAATGGCTCATGGAATAATGCCCTGGTTTTAGATGTTCTCCTTTTTGGAAAGTACTTTGTGATGATTTGAAACAGCCAATAGTTCCCATAAAAATGAGGATCTAATGATGGAAGGACCATGCCTCGATGGGACTGAAGTGATTCAGTGATAATGTTGCTTTCCCATGTGATCACAACTAATTAACTCATTTTATATCAGGTTGAAGCATTAAACAGTTGTGCACAATAATTTTATGCATGTAGTAGGGGGACCAGTTACAATCTTAATTTCTCTGTGTATAAAATGGTATATTTGTTAAGCCTAAACAAAAATACTCAAATAAATTCAGTGTATTCTTGAAGTATTGCAAAAATAACATGGCTTTTAATTTGATAAATAATTGGAGAGCCAAAGCAATCTTTAATATGAAGCAAGTTGATTCCATAAGAGACTTCATGGAAGATGAAGTTTTTGTAGTCCACAAAATCACATCTTTACAGATGAAACAGCTTGATAAAATTTCCTAGAAATTTCCCTAGAATAGATCTTTTCCTATATGTATTTACTGTACATGTACTTTTTCTTAAGAGATGTAGAATTTTGAACCGAACAACATAAAGCCGCTTTAGTAGGAAGCTTCCTAAACATGAATCTGCCGGTAATACACAGTGTTTGGAATTGGCTAAGTGGCCTACATAGTGGTCTGCACATGCATTAGATCTCAAAGACAAGCTTAAAGTTTCAGCTCAATGAACTATAACTGGATTTCCAAGGCAAATTTATTGCATGTTTCTCCTCATCCCCTTTCTGCCATAGATATCATCAAAGAGCAAACCAAAGAGTTGAGAGGTACCCAGAGACAAATCAGCAGAGACCGTGCCGCCTTGGAGAAACAGGAGAAGCAAATGGTAAGTGGGACAGGAAAAATGACATATATGCATGGTATAAATTCCTTTATTTCCTTAAACTGTACAGAGCACGAAAAAACAGTAAAGTGAGGTCTGTTCTGCTTATGACTCATTGTTTTAAATCTAAAAATTAGATTTTTATTTTTGGTTTCAGAAACAAGATAGACTAAAAGGCAAATATGAGAAATGTTAGGGTGCTCTGCATTGCAAACTTGGAATAATGTATTTCACCATATTTTAATCATTAAATGAAGAAACTAGTAATTTACATTCAGTAAACAAAAACATTAATGTAATTGCTCCCAGGAGGTTTCTGTAATTGTATGAATTATTTTTATTTAAAAAATAAAAATGATATCTAAATTGAGCATTAGGCCTACTTGATATCATGGTAATGTGTTGGTTTATCTGTAAGGCAACAAATACTTTCCAGCCATCGGGGGTGGGGCAGTATTATTTGTTTCAGTGGCAGTTTCGAGCGAGGGTTGTGCTTAACACCCCAATTGTATATGAGAAATTCTGGGTAAAGTTGCTCAAGTGGCCAATATTGGCAGCTTTGTGGTGCTGAGGCTCAAACAAGGGACCTTCTGATTAGAAGCCCAGCACCTTAACCACCAAGCTACCTCTGGCTGACTGGTTTATCTATAGGTTCTGTCAAGCTATTCAATAATAACATCTTATCATTAGGCAGATGTAAAATATGTAAAAGTTTAAGCAACAATGTAAAGTGCAGCTTACTTTCTCTTAGCTTATGATGTAGCTACTGTCAGGCTGTAGACAGGAGGCTATACTGCTTTAGACATCAGTCTGTCACTTTTGCTCTAGTTCTCAAACTGTGCTGCCTAGTGGCTGACACAGCAATAAAACATCCCTAATAATTTGTATTCCATTGCTCCCATTTCATCCCATCATACAATATAAATAATCACCATGACAGGAGGAGATTCCCATCAGAAGTTTGTTTCAACTAAAAAATGCCCTTATTTCAGTCACGAAAAGTGACACTAGACTATTGAATCATTTATCGTATTGTATTCGTAGGACACAGTTTTTAAGGTCACATTTTTTACATTAAGGAAAGATGATGCATTTTATGGGTTTATCAGTTCTGTATTGATCTGTTAAATTTGGTAAGGAAATTGACACATGCCAAGTACTTGTTTTCAGTAATCCCATGTGAGTTTTAGCACTTTATTTTTAATGTTTGTTCATTGTTATTAATTAACTTATTTAGTACACATCTAATGTATGTAAACTCTCAGCCATTTTATTTTTACTAAAGTTTTTGCTGTACAGCTAAAAAGTTTTTTTTGCAGATTTTATAACACTGTATTCTGCCAGACATAATGTTTCTATGAGCTTAGTAAAAATTATTAGCTAATGTATTTTTAAAACTGCACAAAAAGTTGTCGTACCAAATAGAGGCTGGGGTAGCTCTGTGTTTATGCTGTTGACCTTTTGATCAGAAGGTCGCAGGTATAAATCCCATCACTCTGCCACTGTACAAGACCCTCAACTGTTTGAATGTGCAACAAGATAAACATATGTTGCTCTGGGTAAGAGTGTCTATTTGTTTTACTGTTTACTTTCCTTTTGTGGTATTTTTCTTATGAAATTTTTAACTCAAACTTTTAGTTACATTATTTCTGGAGGCACCTTAGTATTAAGTTAAGATAAGATAAGATAAGATAAGATAAACCTTTATTAGTCCCACAAGTGGGAAATTTGTTTCCAATGGGAAATTTGTTATTAGAGAATTTTTGTGTAGTACTTTATATGCAACTTATAACAACAGCTAATTGTAAGCTGCTAATTTGCAGCTTTCCTGAAAACTAAGACTGTGGTGATGTTGCACAGCAGAGCTGCTTCAATTTGTTTATGTTGCAATAAATAATTTTTGTCTAATGCATAAAGTCCCCGGAGCTCTCAAGTGCTGTTTCTATTCACTTACTAACAGATGCTTACTTGAGAATCTAAACCAGTTGTTACCTGGGGTACATAAACCTCCAAAATTAATTGTGTTATACTTCCACATCACAAGCACAAAAAAGTATAATAATAAAATTCTTTTATGAAAACCATAACCCATAAAGATGCTTTAAAGAGGCATATCTGGTAGGATGTTATGTTTTATTTATATTATAAATCTATTTATCATAATCAGGAAATGGAAATTAAGAAAATGGCCAAGGCTGGAAACAGAGATGCCTGCAAGATCCTGGCTAAGCAACTAGTTCAGCTGAGGAAGCAGAAGAACAGAACCTATGCTGTGAGCTCCAAAGTGACCTCTATGTCCACTCAGACCAAGGTCATGAACTCTCAAATGAAAATGGCTGGTGCTATGTCTACAACAGCCAAGGTAAGACTGTTACCTTTGGAGCCACTAGATATTCATACATTTGGGTATGCTTATGTTAATTTACGTGAAGTTGATCAGTGATGGTGGGAACACTTAACGTGGGTTGCAAAAGCAGGAGAGTGTACATAGAACATACTGAGCTTCAAAATAATGCATAAGCAGGTTTAATTAACATTTTTCTTCAGAGGAGACGAGGCAGCAGGCATGCAAATAAACAATTTCTGATACAGGGTAAAGTAACAGACACAAAAAAGATCATATCCTAAACCCACTTGAAGCCAAGTCTATTCCAGCAGCTGTTATAATTCAAGGTACAACTGTGTATATTAAATGTGCTGCATTGAAAAAGCTTGTATCAAAAGCGAGCTGGTGGACTACAATAGCTAGGATTACATGGACAATATTTCGAAAATCCAACTGAAATCATTTCAATTAAACATTTCATCTGTTTAAGCCTGGAGTGGAAAAAAGTCTGTTTTGTCAAAGCAGGCCAACACTCCTCTAAATACCTGAGCTCAAGGACAATGAACCTGGGCTATGATTAAGGGGATTTGTATTGTGCCATTAGAGAAGAAATGCTCTATGCGGGCAATACTAGTGCATCTATTTTAGTACTTCCTTTGTGAACACTCACTAAATTAATTGTAAAATAAGTATAGTTTTGAGAATATAAAAAGTGGGACTTTTTAAATTCAATTTTTCAGTAGGTACACACACACACACACACACACACACACACACACACAAAACATCTTCTCTGTGTTAGGAAGAAAGTTATTAATATTTACTTCCCTGTCTGTTGATGTGTTGTGGGAGTTGTAGTGTCGTAGTGAAGGTTTTCTGGAGGAGCTGCTGTCGAAGACATGCTCTGTAATGAGGTTGTGACAGAGAATATTTGTGTAAATAATTGTCTGTAAACAAATTGGGCTTATCCTGTTTTGTCTGCAGTGTATTTCTGTTGAAAGCCCATTGGGCTCTTAAAAAAAGTCTCCTCTCAGCTCAACCTTTTTTATATGTTCTGTACTTGCAACACGATTTATGTTGAGCTACATTCAAAATGTATTCCTCCATGCTGCACACACTGTCTGTCATTAAAATGTTTTATTCCTGTGTCAAAGATACCTTAAAATCTTTCTTTGAATATGATTAATATTATGATGTCTGTGTATCTTTCAGACTATGCAGGCTGTCAATAAAAAAATGGACCCAAAGAAGACAATGCAGACAATGCAGGACTTCCAGAAAGAAAACATGAAAATGGGCATGACTGAAGATATGAGTAAGAACACCTATTAAAAATATTAATAATATTTGATTGACCCTGTTTCAGAACAGGGAACATAAATGAGACTTTGGAAGTAGAGGTCAAAAGACAATTGTTTAGTAAATATGTACTGTAATGCCAAAGTCTTTTTAGGCATGAAACATTCGTAAATATAAATCTTTAAACTCTAACCTAACTATTATTATTATTATTATTATTATTATTAACTGTTATTTGCATTTTTGTATATTTGTTCTCACAATTATTGTTTTCTCTAGTTGTTAACATATTTATTAACTAATCTTAATTTTTTACATGTCCTTGCCCATATGATAATGAATCAGTCAATGTTTTATTAATCATTGGATGCCTTTAACCATGAAAGGCTACACACAGACAACAGATCACCAAATCTAATGCTACTAAAAATGCTAATCTGGAATTGTTACTCTTTGTATTCATCTCGGGATAACGGTTTTATGCAAACAATACTAGCTACTGTACTTTCAGTTAAAATATGAAACAACTGATTTGAATTGGAAAATATAAATACAAACCATAGTTAAAGATTGATAAATGGATTGTGTTTGGGTTGTAGTGTAACAGAACATCTTTCTTTAGCCAGCATGTCACAGAAGAACTTAATGATCTGAAATTATGGCTTTTGTGGCACTAAAAGAGACATAAGGCTATCAATAGTAGACATGAATCCTTTTTTTAAAACATGTCTTATCTCTGTGTTGACTTCGTACCCCACAATTATTATATAATTAGCATATAGATGAAATCCAAACAAGAAAAGGAATAAAAGTGCATAAAAATAGACAAACAGCAAAAATATTTGTATCCATAAACAAATACATTTTTCAGCAAATTTTGGAATATTATTGTTATTACAATAAATTACAAAAAAAATGCTAATAAAGTTTTTTTTTATCCTCAGTCAATGACACACTGGATGAAATTTTTTGTGAGTCAGGCGAGGAGGAAGAATCTCAGGACATTGTGAACCAGATGCTGGATGAAATTGGAATTGAAGTTTCAGGAAAGGTGAGACACTTGTTTACTAGCTAGCTCAATTTCTCTCTAGTTTTCCATGTGCCTTATATGAATAGTTTGGGGTTCCACATAGTTAATAGGTAGTTTCGGCAGATGTGTGGCTTTTGGCTTTGCCTTTGGTTTGTTGCCTACCCAATATCTGTCAACTCAGACAGATGTGTAATGTGCTCCCTTGGGCCTAAACATAATCTATATTTTACCACATTTCTTTTCTCTTTGTTAGTTCTTTTAAATATTATGTGATTATTTATTCTTGGAGTCATTTTGCTGAATGGTGTTATGCAGATGGCAAGAGCCCCCTCAGCTGGTAAGACTTTTCCAAGTGCATCAAAGGCCAAAGCTGCTACCATTTCAGATGAGGACATTGAGAGGCAGCTAAAGGCCCTGGGAATGGACTGAAAATCTTTGCACTCTACACCTGTGCTTTCTGTGCCAAAGCAAAGGGCTTATATTAAAGCATATATACACAAATGTGTATATGTGTAAAACTTTACTGGCTGTGAACACAGAGAGCCACAGAGCTAGCTACTAAATCAATGATGTAAAAATGTAATAATTATGTACCTTGTAGGATTTGTACATATTTAAAAAGCACAAGTGGTTTTGGGGTGGATAAAGGAATTGTTGTGCCAAGGAGGTCTTACAATGAGGACATCATTGTCTTTCCTAAGACAAAGAAGTAGTTTGCCATTTTTTTAATGTACTAAACGACCAGCCTTCTCTAATCCAGTTGCAGGCTTAAATCCAATGATCAATCATTTAATACCCAAGATTTTTTAACAGGTCTCTCTTTACATCATTTAGCTTAGATCATGGTTTGCACTCCAAAAAATAGTGTTATGGTTTTAGTGTACATAATGTTACATTTCTGGTGAAGTGTTTATATGTGTGCTGTTTCTTACGAGACTCCCAAGTTTCAGTCCCTTTAGCTCTGTAGGTTATCTTCCATGAATATTGAAAGTAAGTTTACGTTTTTTCCCCATAGTGAATTGGGTGGCTTTGATGCAGTTGGTAAGCAATTGGTAAGCATTTGTCTTGCTCAAAATCTTTCTTATAGAGTTATTGAATGGCATTATGATGAAATGGTCTTCAATACTGGATTATTTGGAAAATTAATTCATGCATAGACATAATTAACATAATACATACTGTAATTTAGAAATAACTACACTAGTATATACAAGTGGTCCTGTCAGCAATAGTAACTCAATTAGTTCTATATTACCTCCACTAAGAGGTCTTTAAGTGGATGCAGAAACACAGGTGTGGAAGAAACACTAAACTGTAGTGTCAGCTGTAGTTAATTATGTGGACTTGTATTTACTGAAGAACATTGTTTCAGGGATCATTATCACAGCTTAGTCCACATGTGCAAGCTAATTAGGCTAAAGGTCTGTTACTGACCTGAGAATTCTCCTATCATGGTTAAATTAAAGCTGCATCCACTGTTAAGAGAAATAAGCTGTGAAAATTACTAGGAAGAAGTCAATGTTACTGCTGTTGTTCTCATGTGAAAACATCATTAGGTGAAGGACATTTAAATTTAAACCATACCATGCTTACTGAATAGTACAACTGATATTGTGAAGTATGGAAAATTAAACTCTGGTGTAATTTCAGTGACAGTTGGAAAAGCAATACATACTGTATGTTTATCTTTCATTTTCGTTTTTAACATTATTATTATCGGTATGTTTTAATTTATTGTTTTTTGTATATTTTTTGTTAAATGTATGTCAATAAAATTTTATGGATTGGATGATTTTGTAATAAATAAAATGTGTAACACCTTGTGGTGTGTTCTTTGCTCCTACAAAGTTGCAAATGCATCAGAAAACCAAGGGTTTTATGTATTTTTATTGTTTGTTTTTTTGTTTTTGAAAAATTAGTCTAAGAAAAACAATGCATTAATGTACTTGTGCGAATTTCTCCTTTTAGACCATTTTTAATTGCATTAAATTATAGTTAATTGTTCATAATGATAAGCGAATATAATTTTTACATAAGGCCTTAATGAGTTTTTGCAGCATGACCTTGCTTAATTGAATTCTGAGGAACCCATTAGTTTTGAAATAATTTAACAGTGTGTGAAATAATGGTGAATAAATCACTCTAAAATTAATAGATTTGTGGAGAAACTCAACCACTCCATTTCTTTCTGTTTTTATTATTCTGTATATAATGTATGCAGTTATTGGTATAAATTTTTTTTCAACAACACTGCACCATTCTTGAATGTAAATTCAACTCTATAACTCATATGTATTGTTTTGTTTATTGCAAGCAGTGACAGGATGCTTATGAGGGTATGTCATGGCATTTCATGAATACAGGAAAAAAGTCCCCCTGAATGTGTTTGTACACTCAGGATTGTAGAACATTACAATAAATATTCCATAGTAAAACCCAATGGGGACAGAGAAGAGCTAACACTACTGTTCTCCACACCTAGGGGAGTAAATTAATGTCTGCCCAACACCCATACATTTAGACACACACACACACACACACACACTAGGAACATGTACACATGTACATCCCCACACAACTTGGTGTGTGTGCTTGCCTATCTGCTAATATGACTGTGTTAAATTGAGTAATATGTTTAATTTGTACTGCCATCAGTTGATCTATTTGATAACTATACAGTACAATGCCATCAACTGTAGTTATCTCTTTTAATTATTTAACCTATTAAAAACCAGTGTTAGTACAATGAGAGACTTTAAAACCCAACATGACTGTTAAACTCACCATGAAGTCCTCCTATACTGTATGTGTTTTCATTGTCATTTACTTATTTAATATATTAGTGATTTTACAATGGGAAATCAGTGTTTGACTGACTAATCTGTAGAAAAATTCAATAAATAACATTTAAAATTACTGCAAAATTTAGACCTGAATATATTAACTAAATTAAGTTACTCTATCAAAATGCTTTGTCACACTCTGGGATGAATCATTTTTCATCCAAATAATAATAATAATAATAATAAATAAAAAACTCACATTAATGATGTAAAATATAATGACAAACCTAACCTTATTTTAAAGATTAACAGCAATTCCTTTCCATGTTTTTCCTTTCAAATGGTCACATATGTACGGGCACATTCACTCCTGCTAACAAATCAGAAAGTAGTTTTTCCCATACAATGTCAGCATGCACTATTGTTTAATACACTTAACGATTTTCTGTGACACACAGTTACTTTGGCTGTCTGAGGAGTTAGGAGGTAAAGGGTCTGGGCCTGAGCAGAGTAGCTTTTTAACACCTGATCATCTATCATTTCTACATACAGTATCTTTGGTCATAAAAGAGCTGTGGTGTAGACTTGTCTTGACTCTTTTTTCCCGCTGTCTGCGGTTGCAGAACCAAACACGAACCACCTCTTTCTCCAAATGTAGTCCCTCCGCCATGCGCACAATCTCCTGTGAGGATGGCTTACTCTTCTCTACAAAATTCCTCTCCAGTGCCTCCTTGGCCCCTAGACTAAGAAAAAGAATTATTAATTTATTTCTTGGGAAGAGTGTTTAAATGAAGGATCAAGAAAAATCAAAGATTCACTTGCACACATACTGTATAATACCTGATGGTGGTTCTTCGCTTCCTTTTGCGTTCTTGAAGTCCCATTTTGTCATTAAATAATGCTGTGAAGAAAAATAAAAAACAAACATTCGTGATTTTTGCAAAATGCCTTTAATAATAGTTGGTGATACAGGATAAGTGGCTGAATATGTCCTTCTCTGGTATACTTACAGTATACTCTAAACATTTAAGAAGTTGAAAGTTTCAAGGATTTTCCTTGAAAGCTTTCCAAGAACTTCCAAGAGGGAAACAAAAGTGGACTACTGTAATTTAGTATATTACATGGTTCAGTGTAAGCTGCTCTTGTTAATCACTCACCACCAGCCTGCTCAGCCTCTTCTAACCATTTGGCAAGTATGGACTTCAGCTTGCATGCGTTTTTGAAACTGAGCTGTAGGTTCTCAAAGCGACAGATGGTGGTCTGGCTGAACTCAGAGCCATGTACAGCTGCTAGAGCCTCTCCAACGTTAGTCTGAGTGTAACCTGTAAGGTTTATAACATATCAGATATTATAATTTTTACTCATGGTAGTTTCTTGCACTAATATCAGCTTTATTTAATTTCATTTACACCCCCATTCTTTCTACATTTCCATACATTTTCAGGTTGTATGACAATTTAATTGAGGGTTTCACAACAGAAAGAGTGGATATTTATTCAATTACAAATATCATGGTGTTTATTATTTGAAAAATGCAATCATGATAAAAAAATGTATGAAACTGCTTTTCACTGTTATGGCCAGAACTTTAAATTCAGGTAAACACATGTGACATTAACGGTAATTGAAGAATATGTCTGTAAAGTCACAAGTAAAACTATAAACACATAAATTAACCTATATGAGATAAATTATAAAGTGAAAAATAAATTTTGTCTACAAAAATAAAACTAACACGTAAAAAATTTTGATTAAAAGACGTCTATACTGTTAGCACCGTGAGTTAAATGCAACAAAATGTCCGGAACAAACCAAGTTTGATTCTGCGCAGTTTGAAGTCATTGGCAAACTTCTCGAGCTCACGGATCTGGGGTGAGTCCATGTCTGGCGGCTCCTCTGCTGCTCGACTCTTCCTCCTCAGCTCCTGCTTGATGTCCCCCAGGGGGGGCTCATCTGTGAACAGGGCCTGGGGCAGTGCGGAGAAACTGTGGGACAGAGTGCACGAGCCCCCCGCCAGACTGTGCTCAGGGAACTTATACAGACATGGAGCCAGGGCACCTTAGGGTCGGATGAAGTCAGAAACATTAATTATGATATCATTGTGCGTTTGTTTATGTATTAACAACTGCTGTTAGCTGGGTTTAAATACTATTGCATACAGTATAGTCGCAAAAGTCAAGTTTCTAGTAGGCAAAAACAGCACTCTGCTGCCACCTTGTGGATATATCTGTAGGCTGCATGTTACTAACAAACCCTAACAGTGGTAAAAGAAATCAGGTTTAAATTACACTTCAAACACCATGCTAGATAATGTTTCATGTATAAACATAAAATGTTTTATTTATGTGATTATCTGGGGTTTAAGGCTAAGTCTAATTTCTTTTTTTTTTCTTCTTTTTTTTTACTTTTGGCCTTCATTAAGTCAAGGGTTCTTAAATGTATTTATTATTTATTTATTTTAAAGTTAGAGACCCCTTTAACTGCAAAATAATTTAGGTATATATGGTAATTGCTATGGACTATAATTCGATAGGTATATAGTATTTAAATATTAGACTGATTATGGCTATGGACACTGTACATATCAAAACTATTAATTCATTAATTCACAGTATAGACACTAGGGGGAAGACTATTCACACTTTTTCTTCCAGGTCCTCAAATCCATCCTCTTCCTCATTATACTGCTTTATCCTATATTCAGGGTAGAAGCTATCCTAGGAGGCGCAGGCCACACACACGCTCATTCAGACACTACAGGCACTTATAAATGCCAATAAGCCTAACCGCAGGCTAATTGGGACTGTGGGAGGAAACCCACCAAGCACGGGGAGAACATGTAAACTCCATGCACACAGAGACGGAAATTGAGCCTGGCCGGGAATCGAACCCCTGGAGGTGCAAGGCGACAGTGCTAACCACTACACCACTGTGTCGCCTACTCTATCGTCCTAGTCTTTTCTAAATAAACTGCAGTTACATTAAATTTATTACTTGGTATGCCTCAAAGTTCTATTTTGGAATGATAAAAGTAATCTTAGCAGGCAGCAGTATCTTATTTCACTCAAACAAAAAGAAAAAAATATATATAAATTTTTTGCCCTGAAGACTGTACCTTGAAGAGAGTTTGCTCCATTAACCATATTGTGTGGGACGCTGCAGGTCTGCAGAATGCGTGTCTGGGAGATGCTGGCTGAGAGCATTTCCTGTGCTGGGGAGAGAAAACTTGCACTGTCATCATCAAACAGTCACACGCACACAGAAAGTAGCACTGATTGTTATCACTCAAAGAACCGAATTATGCTTTGATTGAAGGCTTCTGAGGCAACCCAACACACCTGCCATCATGCCATAGGTGGTCTGCTGGTTGCTATAGTGACATGGCGGCATGGAGTAGTGCAGGCCAGCTGAGGCATTACTAAGGGCAGATGTGGAAAGATGCATGTGAGAGCGCTTGGACGACTGGACTAGGGGCAAACCTGAGGGAACTGTGAAGAGAAGCACAGGACATGCATGTAATCTTATCAGCTACATCCAAAGGGCAAAATGATAAGAACAATGACAGGGATTCATGGAACTGATGAAAACGTATCATATTGTTTTAACATTCTAAGAAAAATAGACTATTTTTGAAAAGTTATAAATGAATAAGGGTATATTAGATCACAAGTGAACAGGTCAGTGCTTGAAGTTCACATGAAATTCATGTGTTTGAAGATGGAAATTAAAAATTGTGTGTATTTCTGCACAGTAAAATTCTTTATTCTTTTGGTATTCTTTTGTTAGTAACAGACAGGGTTAGGGGCCTTGATTAAGGGCACAACAGCGGCAACCTGGCCAAACAATTGACCCACCGATCAGTAACTCAGAGCCATAACACACTGAGCCACCGCCACCTGTGGTCCATGGAAGGACAACTGGCTGCAGGGTCACAGGCAGCCGAGACTCTTTAAGTGCATAGGGAGTGAAGTGTAGACACCCTTCTGGTCTTATCCAACAGAAGAGCTATTGAAGCACAAATTACTGAAATAAATTAAGGTATGATAAGGTATAATTATGATAGAAATGTGTTAAAACATACAACGCATTACAGCTTGCTGTAGATAAGGCTGCGTAGCTGCAGTCCATTCAGAGTGGCCATGCTGACCTTTGCCCACCACTAAACCATTGTGTATCACTTATTTGTGGAATGAAGAAAGATGAAAGCTGACAGATGCAACATGATGCTCTGTGTAATGTGTTGCTATGTACTTGCATTCATGTGGATTTTACAATGTGAATTTTACACCGTATCTAAATATTATTGGAGGCTAAATGGCAGTGGCCTCTTTCAGGAGCAAAATGTACATGCCGCACAGCAAACCAATTGTTCAAGAACAAGAAAAAGAGCTCATGGTGTTGACTTGGCCTAGATACTTTTCAGATCTCAGTCTGATGGAACACTTGTGGGATGTGTTGGACACACAAGTCTGAACAAGGCTCAGTTCAAACTTCCAGAACTTAAATAATCTGCTGCTAACATCTTGGTGCCAGATATCACAGCACACCTTCATAGGTCTTGTGGAGTCCATGCCTTGGCGAGTCAGAGCTATTTTTGCAGCACAAAAAGGCCCTTTTTTCCCCCAACAATATCTTTTTTGAGTTTATATATATATATATATATACAGAAATTAGAGTGCTTCCACATCAAAAGGAACATTTAAGGCAACTAAATTATTGGATAACAATAGGAGAAAATTGGATTGGTCAATCAACCTTTAACAGTCAATCAGACAATCAGATATTTATAAGATGATAAAACAACATTTAGGTGGAAGTACAAAATATGACCTGTAAATAATAACTTAATCAAGTAAAAGAAAAAAAAAAAACCCAACAACAAATAAGTTTCTCTATTTTCCAAGGGTTGCTCAACTTCACCTCAATTGTACTGTTGTGTATGGTTCAAAATTACAAACTCAAATTTATTTAGTTTTGGAAGCTGCAGAGGACTGACAACAATTACTGTACATCTCATCTGCCTCATTCACAATACTACTAAGATCCACATTTTCCATATATTGCATAAAGGGACCCCAAATGTTTTGAAAAAGTGAGAGTTTTACCTTGACAATGTAAGTAATTTTCTCCATAGGTAAAGTTGTGGAAAATTCCTTTATCCAGTTAATGAGTTTTGATTTACTGGTCTTCCTCCATGAGAGTGCTATAACTCTTTTTGCCAACAGTAGACATAAGTCCATGGCGTTAATTATCTTTCTAGACATAAGATGTCCATCAGGATATAAACCTAAAATAAATAGTTTAGGGTCAAGATCTAATTGTACACCCAATATAGTATCCAGAGCTTGTTTGATCTCTTTCCAAAACAGTTGCATTTTATTGCATTCTCAGATACAGTGGAAGAATGTGCCTTTCTTCTCTCCACACCTGAAATACAAGTCTGGGATATCACCACCATACTTATTAAGCTTTTCTGGAGTCACATATGTCCTCATTAGCCAATTATATTGCAGTACTTTGAGACGAGTACTGGTAGTTTGTGTTTGTGCCTCAGCACATACCTCCTCCCAGTCTTCAGAGGATAAGTCCTCCTGTAAGTCTTTCCTTCAGGCATTAAGTTTCCCTAAAGAAGATTCAGGGGAGCCCTCTACTAATGTATTATACAGTTTGGAGATTATTTTCTTTCCAAAGCAATCTTTTTTCATTTCTGTTTCCAATGTGGACAATGGAGGGATTGACAAGCACTGATTTTGAGATGATCTAATAAAGTTTCTCACTTGTAGATATTTAAATCGACGTTTGCATGGAATATCATACTTAGCAATCAACTCCTCAAAAGGCCCTTTTTAAAGTGTTTTTTAAAAAGATTTTATGAGGGAACAGGGTAAAATCCTTAGAAAAGAACAAAATCCGTACTTACTACAATTCCTTTAGTACCGTACTTATTACAATTCCTTTAGTTCCTTTAGTATCGTCAACTCTTGCTTTGTTATTCCACTTATTTTTCCCTGATGTTTCTTTATCCGATCTGTAGTATTTGAATGTTACATTCTTGTCTTCTGTCCGGAATTGTATGAAGACATCTCCATTGCTATTTGTTATTTTTAACACTGCTTGACAAGGAATCACATTATAGATCAGAAAGACAGCGATTGTCAATACATTATTAGATAATCAGCCCTCTTCAAAATGTTCAGGGGCACCTATCTGAATCTTGTCTGAGGCGAGTGTATAATTGTGTGCTGGTAGAAATAACATACTGTAAGTAGTGCATTATACGCAATTATTGCATTATAAGCAATTTTGCTAAAGTGCTGGGATTTATTGTGTGTAGCAGTGAGTGGGAGAAAAACATCATTAAATTTAGTGAGCTTCTTAGGGACATTTATTCAAAGCTGTTCTCATATGCAAGTCACTGATGCAAAGAACAAATGCTAATTTAGCCATCAACATGTCAAAACAACAACATGTCTGGTTCTGTAATTGCCATGTGAAAACAGCAGCTGTGCAAACTATGCTTATAATTTTTACTTATTTTAGTCTATTGCTGTTTGTCAGTCCACATTCTCCAGATGCTAACTTACAAGCCCATATGAAAACACAACACAGCCCATTTTCATTAGACAGCACTGTACAGCTGGTACCTTGTCAAAGAAAAGCAAATATTACACAATTCTCTGGCATATTGGCACCATTTAGTGTTGGTAAATGGAAAAGCACTGAAAAAAATGAACAATTGTTACAAAAATGTTATTTTATCAAAGTAAAATAATAATAATTATAATAATAATAACAATACTACTACTACGACTACTACTACTACCACTACGAGTAATATTAAAACAGTGCCAGTACACATGCAACTTTGAGCTAGGAGATAAAATACATTTACATTTCAGTAACTCTGGGTAAATGAAGTGAATAACTAAATTAGAATAGAGTTTGTAGTTATGATGGAAAAAGTCATGACTTCAATGTAAGTGCAAGACAAAGATCAAGTAAGATGTATGTGTAATCAATAACACTGGAGAATTTCTGTTTTATAAAAACAGTGACCTCCCAACCAAGCCTTAATCGCTTTTTTCGTCTCTATCGCTCTCTCTCAGACAGCTATTTCCAAACCTTGGTCTCCTCTGAGATTGATTTATAACAAGCCTATTTGTCTTCACGCTTATGGGTATTTTAAGACAACCTACTGGTCAGTCAGCGAGAAAGAATACTTTGTGAAAGCTCCTTTGCAAAAAAGCTATTAGATAGTTGAGTGAATAAAATCCCAGTATCAGTAACATTGCCTTCGGTAGATCAGAAACACATCAGCTCTCAACAGAACACCAAAGTCCTCTGCAATTGTCTTGTAATTGCCTATGCTGACAGATGTCAGCACTCTTATCACTTTACTTTCCTCTATTTAAGTCTAAGATGAATGAGGTGTGTTTGCTGAATAGTGGTGCAGTTACCTGGAGGCATAATGTTGGTAGTGTGGCTGGTGACAGGAAGGCAGTCAGCACCTCCAGCATGGTGCATAAGTAGAGGCAGCGCAGCTGAATCACCGCTCAAAGTGCTGAATGAGTCAGTACTGCTGAAGGCCTGGCAGCTCATGTCTTTTTGTCTATCTCTGTCCTGATGTCTCTGGGCTCACCTGCACTAGCAGTATCAGGCCACCTGTGTGATTCATGCATGGCATGTACAGGTATTTATATGAGCTTCTCCTTCAGGTTTGCTCATCCATGTTAATGCTTTCCTTCCCAGGGAGGGCCACATCAGGCCTCTGCAGTCTCCTAGAGCAAAAGCACAGTAATTAGGACAAAAAGGGGTAACCT
This sequence comes from Clarias gariepinus, assembly GCF_024256425.1. Taxonomy (NCBI): domain Eukaryota; kingdom Metazoa; phylum Chordata; class Actinopteri; order Siluriformes; family Clariidae; genus Clarias; species Clarias gariepinus. The sequence continues at coordinate 23,119,930 of NC_071104.1, forward strand.
GACACCCTCCTCCCCATTTCCACTGTCCATGAGGGTTTCAGTTAATGCCTGTCACTGCTTAAACAAATCCACTGTGATTGTTTATTGGCTAAACATGTACGAAGGCAGTACATATTAAAGGCAGCCAATATTAAAATGCTGCATGATTTTTTTTAATACGTATACTATATGAAAGAAAAAAAGATGTGAATTAGAATAAGTATATAAAAATGCCATAAATTATTTCTAAGATTTAAAAATCTAAATTATAAAATAATAAGAACTAAGTTAATCTAAGGTTATATATAAACACTAGTTTACTTTAATTATAACAATTTTATGTGTAATTTTATGTGAGGCATTTATGAATCACTCTTAGTTTTCAGTCAATAAAAATCTGTTCATCTTTTATGCTTTACTTCTGTCACGTTTAGTACAACTACAGGGAATCTTTCGGCAGTACAAGAAATGTTTATCTAGGCTTTTATGTGTAAAGCATGCCAGCTGGTAAGTGAGGATTAACTTTTGCATGACTGCTATTCAGATAGTCCATTTGTGTAATTGTTAAAAGCACACGTTTGAGTCTTGACTTGTTCTGCTTGTGATCATTTCACTCTTAAGGGAGTACTTAAGGAAGCAGGTGACTGGCCCTGCAAGATTTATGGCCACACACAGCTGATCACCAGTTGAAGTAAAGCTCTTCAGAGTCTTTGTGTTTGACATTGACATGTATTGCCAACATGTAATTGCATTTTGGTAACTGCTCATCTTTGTAAACTGTAGGGTTTTCATTTAGATATGTAAATGAAGTAATACTAACAATATTTTTTTCATTACATCTGCATTTAAAGATCATCCCTTTTTTTTAAAGTAGATATTTGGTATATATTTTATATTTTGTAAAAGACCTTACAAGATAAATTTATAGAAAAATCATGCATATTTCACATGGCCTTGTGTGTGTGCCTTATATATATATATATATATATATATATATATATATATATATATATATATATATAGACAGATTGCACACTGACCAGTCTGTGGCTCCGCATCCCCATCTTTGACACCTTCCCATCATAGCCAAAAATAACTTTTTCAGCAAATTGTGCTGCAGTAGCTGTTATGTGACATTGGCCCAAGCAGCGTCACCTTTGCTTCCAATACCGAATAAGAAGTACTGGACACCTACAACTTGCCAGTAAAAGACCTGCTATTCTGGAGATGCTCTATCCCACCTTATTAGCTATCACAATGTGGTCCTTGTCAAAGTCTCCCAGTTCCTATGCTTACCCAGATTTCCTGCTTCTAGCACATCAATGTTGATAACTGACTGTTCACCTGCTGCCTGATATATCCCACCACAGTATAGAAAGATAATTATTGTTATTCATGTCATCTGTCCGTTTGTGTGTGTACCCTCCCCCTCCCTTCGCACCTTAACATAATTACATTTTGCAAAATAAAAAACAGAATCACTGATTTAGAAGATGACTTGTATTGACTCAATCAAGTGGAGCTAATCATCTTCTCAATGGCACACAAAGTTTTGCACATCTCGACAAGTTTTGCCCACTTTTCTTTGCATAACTGGTACGTGGAGTTCAATGTGGTGATGACCGCTTGTGGACTGTAGTCTTTAGATCATTTCACAGATTTTCAATTGAGTTTAAATCTGCGATCTGATTAAGCCATACAAGGACATTCACCTTTTTCTCCTTCAATCACTGTGTGGTCAGTTTTGCTGTGTGCTTTGGGTCATTGTCATGTTGGAAGGTAAACCTTCTTTCCATTGACAACTTTCTTGCCAGAAGGCAACAGATTTGTCTCAAGAATTTGATAGTATTTTGCCCCATCCATTTTCCTTTTATCCTGCCAACTGCTCCAAACCCTGCTACAGAGAAACATCTCCATAGCAGGATATTACCACCCCCATGCTTTATTGTATGACTGGTGTTATTTGGACAGTGAGCTGACATATCATCTGGTCTTGTTGTCATAATTAAGTTTTAAATCTGACTTCCTGCATTTTTGCAAACCTCAGTAATGACTGCATATGGACTTTGTTGAGGAGTGGTGTTTTTTTTTTTTGCAAACCTCCTATACAAGCTACATTTGTAAAGAATTTGTGATATTGTTGTAACATGCAGACTATGACCACCCTTAAATGAGCAAAATGTGATTATTTTAAAGGGGGTGATTATTTTCAATACCCACTCTATCTCTCTAGATGGATAGATAGATAAATAGACAGATAGACAGACAGACAGATAGATACTGAGACCCTCACAATTTGCATTTAAATATATTAATTTCTTCATCAATTGCATGATGTGACTTGTGCCTGAGGTGTTTCATGCCACTTTATGGTGTACTGATAACATAGGGTGTGAACTGATGATTGTCTTTTAAATCCAAGGGGCTCCTCTCAGAAAGTCACATATTGGAAAAAGCTCCATGTGAGTGTGCTTTTTATAGACAGAGAAACAGAGACAGGCAGGAGGCATAAACAGCAACTAAACCCATTTCCCATGAAAATTGACAAAAGGACAGTGATTTAAGAGAGTAGGGCAATGTTTACTGGTTCGCTTAGCCTAAATCCTTGCTTACTGAGCCCTTATAGCCTTCCAGACTAACAAGGCACTGCTGCACAAAGCCTCTGGTCTTAATTATCATGGGGAGAGTTGAACGAAGGCCTGGAGTCATCCTCTTGCACCTGTTCCAGCCTGCTGTCTCTCATGGCCAGACACGGTGACACGTCAAACCTTTACAGTACAGGAGTCACTTTACCTAGGTCTCTAGTGGGAACAGCAGCTACACACACCTTCTCACAGGTATCACAGCTTAGCTACTTAATACACATTTATGCAGTATAGAAATGTAAGGCATATACTGTAGATCTTGTGTACATTGTGTATGGAAATATTTTTTATTTTGTCTTGATTAATTACTAACACTACACTTTTCCATAAATTATTCTCAATCCAGTATCCATATATTATTAACATTTTATATAAACATATTAATCCATTAACATACTTCAAGTGCAATGCTCAAATATTAATTATTACAAAGATTCTTGGCACTGTGTAAATTTGACCAAAAAAAAAAAAAGTGACTCCTGTACTTTAAACAGCTGTTGGCTGCTACACTTGATGATTGCCTGAAAATTAATCAAGTGGCTGTGATAAATGTCATCTGAAAAACAGGCCACAGCTCCCAGGTTTAATTTCTTAATTATGCAAACATGAACAACTGTGGAGCTCAGTGTACTGATGAATATCAAGACAACCGTACATTTAATTCCTAAAACATCTGCCTGGAGGGATCAGTGACTCGGTTTTCAATGAATAAACAGGAAAAACAGTGGCAATGAAGATAATTTCATCATCATATTCAATATCTTGCAGGATACTGAAAAGTTAGGCAGGAGGCCAAGCAAGGCAGCTCTAATTTCATAGGTCCACAGTGGTTGGCAGAGTTTATTTATTATTTGCAAATGTTCAGGTTTTTACCATTAATGTTATTATATATTAACACAAACAGGGTTGTGTTAATATATAACAGGATTATAATATAACAGGATTAAATATATGTTCTGATGCATAGCCATTGTGGGATGTTCAATCATCAAAGTTTTGAATCCCACATTATATAGGTTACTCTAATATACAATATAAGCACATTGCTTCAATCTGTTTTATTATTTCTCCCAGCTAATCATTTACTTGGGAGTTCTGAATGCTTAAAAGTCTTTGTGTAGTAATCAGTGTTTGGTGTTACAGTATTTATGCAGCAAATGAATTACCTTATTCATTCTTTGTTCCATTTTCATCATACTCTGCCTATAATCTGCAGCAAATTAACATAAAATTGAATTTACAAATCAGCTTGGAGTAAGCTAGAATATTGTATTCCTTAAAAAAATAAAATAATAATTAACCTGATGTTTTCTTTCTTCCTTCTTTTTAAAGTGATAAAAAGTAGCAGACTTTTTTGACCTAGGCGGGATTTGTGGAGATCACTTTTTTTTACAGCCTTTTAAAAAGCTTTGTCCTCATATTTAAGGCAATACAGCAAACACATAATATATTACTAGCCTTTCAAAAAAATGTTTTTTTTTTTTTAATTACATTTTAGCATTTAAAAAAAATGTTTAATGGACTTAGAGCATACTGCACTAATAGAAATTGGGGCTAAGTAGAACCCCCAAAGATCCCAGGTGGCACAAAGCGGGGTACACCCTGGACAGGGTTCCAATCCATTGCAGTATGGATGCATATGTAAGGACTGTGGGCGGAAACCGGAATTCCCAGAGGAAACCCACCAAGCCAGGGGAAAACATGCAAACTCCACACACAGACTTGAGGCAGGAATTGAACCCTCAAATCTGGAGGTGTGAGGCTAAAGTGCTAACCACTACACAACTGTCAAGTGATATTAGAAAAATATCTTTTTGGAATAAACACAAAGATGCTAATTTATTTCAGAGATAAACTGTTATGTTTAGCAGGAGTATTTCTATCACTTTAAGACCTTATGGACGACATGGACCCTTAAAGTTCTCATAGCAGCCAATAAAGGTATTATAGTAACTATTATAAAAATGTTCCTCTCATATACAGTACTGTTTGAAGGCTTGATTTACCCATCATTTCTCCATATTAAATAAACTTTTATTATTATTATTATTATTATTATTATTATTATTATTATTATTATTATTATTATTATTATTAACTTATTCATTTATGCCATTTAACTTAATATTTATTAATATATAAATTTATGTAGATTAAGTATAATTAGTGGGGACAAATGTTTTACTGAAATAAGCTTTTTTCTTTTTCTTTTGTTATTAGTGAAAATACATAAAACCCATACATCATAGGTAAAACAGTTCAGTGTCTTATTATCAGATTAAAATAAACACAATTTGGTATTCATTGTTCCTCACAAATAATTAAAACATTTGCTATCAAATTCCCTATGAAAGACAGGCACATGTGATTAAACAAATAATTTGTTCAGACGTAGTTTTTTTCTTCTCTAATAAAAGTCTTAGTTTTTTATTTTTACAAGAGCACAAATATTGTTCTGGGAAAAACATTTAAATCAAAGGCAAGGCAAATACTGTATGAATCACTCCAAAAAATCCTTGAAACTAGATCTGTAGTATGGAATCCTTTGCATGTGTTCTGAGAACACTAACATCTCTTCCACTCATTAATAATTTTTGGGAGTGGTTGTTCTACATCAGTATAGTATATACACCGACCAGTGGTTGAAATTCTTTTGTTATTTAACACTCTTTTGGCTTGGGAAGATCTCAGAAAGCATCTCAGTCTGTTCAGGAATTTGATCATGCAATCCCCAATCACCTTAAAAAATGATTTCCCTGCTTTGTTATCCAGTATTGGCCTTCGAACCTGGGCAGAAAAGGGTATTTCTAATTTTGCAAGTTTATTTACAGATAATGTTCTCAAATCTTTTGAGACACTTAGAATTGACTTTCAACTTCCTTAAACAGATTTTTTTCAAAATTTTCCAGCTACGTCATGTCCTCAGGAAAATCTGCTGAAATGCTGAAATGTCTGACATTGAAATCATCTCCATCTCCTCGAGGTGTTGAAGGGTCAGATATCTGTATAGATCCCTTTCACCAGAAACCTCTTTACCTTTAAATCCTCTGTGAAAAGTTTGGAAAAAGGATATGGGCCAGACATTTGATGATCAATGATGATGAATGGCTCTCTATATGTGAGGAGGTTTTTCATAAATCTGTGCATGAGCAAACTTAAAACTTATATATAGAACATACCTCACCCCAGTTTATCTAAATATATACTTATTTATTTATTTGTATTTATATATATATACAGTACTTATAGCACAATAGGCTAATCTTGTTCCTTTGGAAAAGTTTACATATGACTTACAGAACAAATTTGATTTATTTAGGCGGATATAAAAAAAATAAATCCCATCCCAATCCTCTTTTTCTTTTATATTTACTTTCACTGGACTGTTCTGCTCTTGGCTTTCCCATGATTACTCTTTTATATATGCAGAAAATTGTGTGTGTTTAAATGTTTGCTGTCGGTGTCAATTGTATATTGATCTTGCTCTGCTTTTTTTTTTTTTTTGGTGTTGTTAAAAATCAATAAAATATAATACAAAAAACTAGATCTGTAGTATATACCTTTAGTAATATAAAATATTATTATAATATACAAATATTTGTAATTGATATGAATGTAATTGATTAGAACTTTTCAACTGGCTCTACTATATAAAATGGTAAGCAGTGGGCATTTATTTTCATTATGATTTATGGCATTGACTAGTCAGTAGCTTTGAAGCAGATAAAAGTACTAAGGCTAATGACAGTGCTTCTGCTGTCCCTTGTAGTCCTTAAATACTGCCTGGAGGCTAAGATCAAACAGTGCACAGTCTAAGGATGAAAGTGCCCCAGTGCAACGCCACTGCTCCTAGATTTAAGAATAATTACCGGAGAATCAGACCAGTTCACCTTATTACTCCAGGGGCCAGGCCACTTGATGAATCTTACATTACACAAAATAATATCAAAGAAGTAGATAAGTAGCTGAACAAAGGTTTTCATGATCTCTTTAAAGGTCAAATGCAAGTAGTTGCACAGATAATTTTAGATTTCTAAAAACTGACATTTTGTCTCTTGTTCTCCTTTCTCCTGATAATAATTTTTCTGAAAGTAATCTTGTTTGCAAAATTATCTAGTTATATTGAAATCTAAGCAATGCAATAGCAGAAAAGTTTAAAATCTATTTTTTTTTCAATTACTTTTTCTAAAAGTTTAATAATTCTTCCTGGAAACAACATGTCACAGCATTCATTGTTGTTTTAAGCATAAATTCCTCTGAACTTTTTAAAATTACAAAACATTTTTTTTTTTTTTTAATTTTTTGGCCAATAGAAACTCTTCTACACATGTTCAATTCATGCAATCATTCAATCAGCCAGCAGTGGGGCAGATACACGTCAAGGGCTTTAGCTAATTTTCAGAATAAAATGGGGGAAAGATGTGATCTTAGAGACTTGGCATGGTTGTGGGTGCCAGGTGGCCAGTTTTTTTTTTTTTCTTCAGAAATGACTGATCTTCTGGGATCTTTGCAACAATTTTCAAAGTTTGCACAGATGTAAAAACAAAAACATCCAATGAGATGGAGAGAATGATTTAAGCAGACAGATCTCATGCATTTAACCTAATCAGACTTTACAACTGTTGTGTGCATAAAAATATTTCAGATTGCACAACATGTTAAATCATGAGCCTGATGGGTAGCAACAGCAAAAGACCACCAGGAGTTGTTTTCCAATCCTATTATCCACACTGTAAAAAGTCCAACTAGATGAATGTTAAATTAATTAATATTGTATTGATGGCCCAACAGTGGAATTTATTGAGACAACAGGTAACATTAAGTACTTGAAAACTTTGAAGACACCCACTAAATAAACTTAAAAAAATCAACTTGAGCTAGCAATGTACCTTCATTGAGATAAATTAACATGATTTTATAAGAACCCTATAACAGAATAAGTCTTTTACACCTTTGGTGGTATGTAGCCTTATTCATATCTTTGATTTAAATTTTTTTTTATCATAGCCAGATGTTCTGTGATATTTACTGGATTTATCTTTGTCTTGTCTAAAATATTTTTTTTTGTCCAGCAAATTTCTCTAAAATTTGAGTAAACTTAAAAAAGCTGTGCAACTTACATTGAAGCGGCTTTAAGTCGGAGCTACATTGGGTATAGACTTATTAAAAGTGGGCAGCTAAAGATAAGGTGATGTTTTCCTGATGTTCAATATGAATATTAACTGAATGTTTTTACCTGTATCTGCATGATTTGAATAATTAAATAAAAGATTGGCTAATTTAATCATTGCATGAATGTGCAGCTAAACAGATGTTCCTGCTAAACAACAGCTGTAATTATGCATTTAAAAAAAGTGTGCCACCTCCAGCAGTTTTACCAGTGATCAAAGGCAATTCAATTCAAATCAAAGGCATTCACAATTCACAATTCAAATCAAAGGCAAAAATAACTCATTAGATTTTGTCAGAAATGTCAAACTGTTCCAATCATAATATAATATTTCAGTCCATATCAGCCCTAATATTAATGCTTAATCTTAATCAGTCTCTCAGTAATTTTAAAAGATCAAATGCAAACTACTGACATTTTGAGATATCTTAAATGCAAAATTGTGGTGAGCAAAAAAAATCACCAAATACACTAGCCACTGAAAAAAATCACCAAATACACTATAGCCACTGACACGTTAACTGTCTTGTGTATCTTAAACATTTTAAAGCGGGTATGATAAAAATTATTACTAAATATTACTATTAATAAATTACAGCCGACATGCACACACTTATACAAAAAGCAGATCTGAAAATGTATTTATTCAGTATTTAAAAAGTACACCGTTTTCAGAGGAGAGACAGAGACTTTATTGAGTCCCCAAAAGCAAGTTGCTGATAACTGGCTTATGATTGACACTGACAGTTGAACAGATGTGCTGGAGAGAGAAAAAAAAATTAAGTCATGACCTTGTGTGATCCAGTGAGGAATAACCTTAACAGCAGGGATGAAGAGAGATAGAGAAAGAAAATGAGAAAGATGAGGTGGAAGGCAGACAGCTGAAAGCCTTTTCCCAGGGCTGATTTGTCTATTATTTATGTTATTTTCTCTATTTGTACCTTAAAACAGATGTTTACCTTGCTATTAGCCATTGTGGTTAAGGTAGTCTGCAACATAACCATTTTCAGAAGGTAAAATCAGTTTATCATTATCTAAACCCAGTAAGAGTGGCCTTTTTTGGCAAGATAATTTCCCTTTCCACACTTTAAAAATGGTTTACGTATTCTTTAAAGAAAATGACTAGGAGTTTACAGCCATGACCTGGTATCTTAAGTCCCCATATGTATGCTTGATTGCACAAGCACACACACTCACATACCCAGTTCCACTCTACAGGCAATTTGGGAAACACCAATTGGCCTAATCTGCCTTTCTTTGGACTGTGGGAAGAAACCAGAGCACCTGTACCCACAGAACACAGGGAGACTATGCAAAGTCCATGCACACAGAATGCAGAATTATTTATTATTATTATTATTATTATTTTATTATTATTATTATTTTGTGTAAAAGATAAAGATTTTTGTGAAAATCACAGCGATCAAAAGTTTCTGAAACATTCAAACCAATTTGTCTTATTTTTTCAGCTGTTAAAAACACACAGCAGCAATTAGCATATCACAGACATTGTAAGAATGAACCCATGCAGATAAAGGAAGAGTCATTATAGCTGTGAATTACAACACAGCTTGTATATTCAGATTTATGCAAATTATAAACCTCAGAGATTTACCCCTGGTAAGTTTTTTTTTCCCTAAGCTGTAATGAGCATTTCAAACTACTCAATAGTAGGCTACATCACTGTTAGGCAGCAAGTTTATTTAATTAAGTGTTATAGAAAGTAGATGTATTTTTTTCACCAATGCTTGTGATAATACAGTTGTGTGCATTTTAAGATTTGATGAATGCTATTTTGTTTGATTTCAGATAAACCCAATAAATATTTCTTTGTCATAAAGTATTTAGTACTATAGTATTTAGTACTAGACATATTAGACTATACATATTTTTGCAAATAGTTTTTTAAAATCTTTTGTAAAAACAATCAGGTTAAAGTTATACAAATAGACATGCAGAAAAAAATATTTATGTTATTGGAATATTACATTCATAGGGAGATCTATATATAATCTTGTGTGTAGCATTTTTAGAACAATGGACCTGGTACTATTTGGCAGTATACATTTGTTTGTATATTTTTTTTCTATTTTTTACAATCTTTTTCTATTCTTTTCTTTTCCTTTTTTAAAGGCAAACATACACTAAGGAAGTAAGATATTGTTATGCAGTATAGGTTAATTTTTAAATGTTGTTAGATGTTGCATGGCTAATGTAAATCACTGTAATCTGTAATTTAGGCTCAGCTCAACTAATGACTATTGTTCAGTTAGCTCTACCTCCCATCCACTAATGAGAACACAACTGTTTTCCTTCAATAATTAGCTGCTCTATAGCTTTAGCTTATCAATATCATTCGCAGTGAAATTTCTATTCATCTGCATAGAAATTCTAAGCCCTTATTTGGTTTGCACATTTACCTATTGTTCTTAAGTGTGGTTTAGAGGTATGCTGTTAGTCTTTCTATTTCTAGCTGCCCTTGATGATTGAATCCTTCTTCCCACCTTGTGATATTTTCACAAAATGCCAAGAATTTTTTTTCTTCTCTTTGAGCATTACCAATCTGTCGAGATAATGGTTACTTTGTTGTCCAAAAAAATCCCCCCTTAGCTCACATTTGACACCAGCCCGGGAACTTTATGGCTCCACAATGCTAAGGTGATCCGTTAATTTAGACCCACTGTTCCCCAGTTGAATATAAATCTTTTTTTGGGGTGGCTCAAGAGCTTATTCAATGTTGGGACACTAGTACTTTACTGGGCACAATGCATATATACATTTACAAACTCATTTATGAGAAGGTTTTGTAGACAATCAACGCATCAACATGTTTTTGGAAAATGGGAGGAAGCCAGAGTACCAAGAGGAAACCCTGTTGAGCAGATGGAGTATTGTACATGTGAAGTCCACATAAACAATAACTCAAGCTCAGGATCAACCTGGCCCACCTTATAACTAAGAGGTGGCAACAAATAAAATCTTATGTTGTATAAGCAGGCAATACCCTCATATAATTTAATTTAGAGCTGTAAAAATTTTATCTACAGATATAAACAGTATTGATATGTGTTGGATTTTAAGTTTTTCTAGAAATACATGGCACAAAACTCACCCAGTCTGTGCATATAAAGTTTTCATGTTCTCTGTGTGCTTGGTGTGTTTCATTCAACTACTCTGATTTCCCCTGACAGTTGACATGTGGTCTTTCAATTAAATTCAATTTAATTCTATTTGTATAGTGCTTTTAACAATTGTCATTGTCGCAAAGCAGCTTTACACTGTCCAAATAAAATTATGGAAATTTGTATGTAATGTAAAAAATGTGTTTAATTTAAATGATTGAATAGTCCTTGATGAGCAAGCTAAGGAGGAGAGGGGCAAAGAAATCTCCCTGAGATGGTGATAGGAGGAAATCTTGTGAGGAACCAAGGAGATAACAGGGAACCCACCCTCATTTGGGTGATAATGGAGAGCAGGAACTTTTTTGCAGTCATACTGTGTGTAAGGCGGCTGGAAGTTCATGCTGGACGTCTTTAGGTTAAAATGTACTGTTCGTTATTGGAGGTAGAATGTAGGAAATTTCAGTCCTGACTATGGAACGACTGCAGACACAAGTCCTCAGAACCGTCTTCATGGTAAAGTATCACCACCCAAATCCCAAGCAGACCACACAGGGCATCCATGCAACTACATCTTCAGGCTGAAGCGGGGCACCAGGACAAGTCAGACAGGTCCAGATGGCAGAGAAGGTCTGGATCACTGGCAGCTGAGCACCTCGACAAAGACAGACAGGGAGAGGAAGAAAGGAAGAGAGAGAAGAAAAAAGAGGAGACTCTTCTCTTTTCTTCTTTCTCTCGTTTCCTACCTAGAGAGCAGTAGAGAGCGGAAGAGAAGGAGAGATAACTGTTAGGTATGGTCACAGACACGTTATGGTGAATGTATATTTAATGCAGCGTGCAAGCAAAGAGTCACTATGAAAGCATAAATAAAAGGGAGAGCCAGAAGGAAACACAGAAACGAGGGCTCCCTGGGATGTAAAGCAACCAATCCCTTCACCGTCAACAAACCTGAGTGATCAATGAGAGTGGGGAAGACAACATCCAAACATACACATTCACCATAATACTCTTGGTCCATTAGTCCCCCAGATCTGCTTTTTTACCTAAGGCAAATCTATTCACAAAACTGCTTGGCTAAATAAATAGGTTTTTAGCCTAGACTTAAACACTGAGACTGTGTGTCAAAGTCCAGAACATTAATTGAAAGGCTATTCCATAACTTTGGGGCTTTGTGAGAAAAAGCTCTGCCCCATATTGTGGTTTTCATAAGCAGTACTGACAAGCAGCCTGCATCCTTTCATCAAATTTCACTGGGGGCCTATGCAGTGTAGAAAAGATCTTATTTATGCACCTAGTTGAACAACCAGACAGTTAGGCTTTACAATAGTCCAATCTAGAGTTGATAAATGCATGAACTATTTTTTCTGCATTATTTGGTGACAATATATTCTTTATCTTGCCAATATTTCTGAGATGAAAGAGCTATCCTGGTAATATTATTTACATGAAAGACTAAAATCTATAATCATACCAGTCTTTTACTGTTGCACTTGATGAAACAGAGAGGCCATCCAAAGTTACGGTGGATTTCAAAAGCTTGCTTCTAGCTGCATGTGGTCCTATGACCAAAACTTCTGTCTTGTCAGGATTAAGCAGAAGGATGTTAATTACCATTCAGTCTCTTATTTTATTCACACATTGCTCAACTTTATTAAGCTGTTTTTTCTCATCTGTTTTTGCCAAGACATATAATAACTGTGTGTCATCAACATAATAATGAAAACTAATACCATGCTTACAAATTAGCCCAGAGAAAGCATATAAAAAGAAAAAAGCAGTGGGCCTAAAACCGAACCCTGTGGAACACCAAACTTTACTTGAAAACAGGCAGCATAGTGACAATTTAAATCTACAAACTGATAACGATCAGTCAAATAGGATCTAAACCAGGAGTGAACATTTCTTTTAATTCCTTCTAGGTTTTTTTTTTATCTATGTAGGAGAACACTATGATCAATGGTTTCCACACATTAATGTGTGTGTGTGTGTGTGTGTGTGTGTGTGTGTGTGTGTGTGTGTGTGTGTGTGTGTGTGTGTGTGTGTGTGTGTGCATGTGTGAGTTTGTGTCTGTCATAGGTCATTGTGGCGTACCACTATCTAGATAGTTTCAGCTTATTGTATTGTAATAAAAAGTTTTAGACACCATGTATTTTAGTACAAATTTTGTTATAGAAATGAAAAAGCATAAAAGAAAACAGCTTTTTAAATTCTTATTAGCAGGTAAAGGTAGAGTATTTAAAGTAATTCAAATATAATTAAAATATAACTCAAGCTAAGCAAACATCTATCCATGATGGCAATATCGACAATATAACAATAATAAGTCTTGTTAGTGATAAATTATTTTAATACTCCAAGGACAAATCTGTATTCATTTAAAGAAAAGTAAACAAGCCATACCACATGTTCACAGTGCAATCAATATAAGGGATAGCTGCTGCGTTTCTCATACAAAAAAAATGTTGCATGTGCAACAGTCAGTGTTCTAAGAAGAACTGTGAGTGGATACAGTAAAACTTTCATTTCAAGTAAATTGAAAGACTTTGTTTTACTAATTATTTGTGGGGGGTTTTAAGACATCCATGGTCTACACCTACACTATTTATTTGCAGAGTATTGCATTATTATCCAGTATTGGGGATCTTGATTGCTGGGAGCTCGAGAGCAGTGTGTGTAGCTCCAAACCATCATGAAGCAGAATCTAGCTGGAGGTTGTCCTACTCTGGAAGCCTCAGGATCCACGCAGGGTTGGCTGTCTACTGGAGCTGGCAGAATCTCCAGGTGCCTCGGGATGGGTAGAAAAAGAAAAAACAGTTGGGAAAGTTGCTGTTCATTATAATAGCAACTAAGGGAGGTGATTAAAAAAAAAACAAGCTGGCAGAACATGCCTGGAAGACTGAAAGATCGAAGAGAGATTTACTGTAGAAGAAGGGCGACTGAGGGGAGGTTTGCAGAAAAGAGATAAACTCATCAAGAAAGTACTCTTAGATGCTGAGAAGCAAGATGGTATGCTGATAGAACTCTATCAGGGCAGCTTTAACATTAGTACGGCTGAAGGTCATTGTGGTGTCGGCCTTAAACAGACACTATGCTTGTCTGATGTGTGTAAGTATGAGAACATGTGTGAAAGAAAATTGCAGATGTACACTGCAATATTTCTGTATAAATTAATATGAATGGTGGATCTCTCTATTTGTGTATATGTGACTCACCTTTTTCACTCTTTTTTGTTCTCTAAGGCTTTTTATCTGTTACTGTATCAGAAAATTTGCATATTGGCCAAAAATAAACAGCTTTTCTTTAATTAAAAAAATTATAAGATTTTAATTACTTTAGTCCATTGTTCTGATAAGGGGCACATTGTACTGTACATCCCTAGATAATTCAATGTCTAAAACGTGATGACTAATTTTCTGCTCATCACAAGAACAAGGAAAAGATCACTAAAGATAAAATGGTGGCTTAAGAGAGAAAGCTATCCTCCTACACTGTATTTCAAATGGATATTTTTTTAAAAGCTAAAAAAAAGTAATTAAAGGCAAAAAAGAAAAGATCAAAACAGCTTATTGACATTTTGTTGTGACATTGCGGCAGGCATCATATGCCAGATTACAACCATCTTGATCTTGGATGGTTTTAGTACTGTATGTGCCCTTTAGAGTCTAAGAGGTCATTAGAAGTAACAGTGATATGCATTTCGTTAACTACTCACCCACATCTACTGGATATTTGCAAAATAAAACTAGTCTACAGTACCTAGTGTAATTTTGCAAGCAGTTAAGACATGTCAATAGAAATAAGCAAGTAATTAAAGCTTCATTTTCACCTGTCTCTCAGTTTAGTTAAACTATTTTTGGTCTTTTTTTTTCTAAAGCAATTTATTCGATACTGTATATATATTGGGAGGGGGGGGGGTCTATGTTGTAGATGTTAAAAAGTCAAACTGGATTTAAATAGATTAGTATATTTATTAGTCTATAGTGCTATTTATTGTTTTTATACATTGTTTTGCCAAGGAAATTAAAATAATGCAACAGTGTTTTTTTTCCTTTTTACTACAGTAATTTGCTGTTGATACCAGAGACCAGTTTTGCAACAGATAAATTACACTCACTCATCGTCTTTACTGCTTTATCCTGTATTCAGGGTCGTGGGGACCTAAAGCCTATCCCAGGAGACTTAGGGCACAGGGCGGGAGGTACCCTGGAAAGGGGGGCCAATTCATCGCAGGGCACACACTGCGGCTAATTTAAAAACACCAATTAGCCTAATCTGCAGGTCTTTGGACTGTGGGAGGAATCTGGAGTACCTGGAGGGAACCCACCAAGCACGTGCAAACTCCATGCACACAGGGACAGGAATCAAACCCAGACCCTGGAGGTGCAAGGTGACAGTGCTAACTACTACACCACGTGCCACCAACATAAATTCAATTATTGCATTTAATATGCTGTGTTAAATTGAAACAGATATATATTAAGCAGTATCATTCATATGAGCAAGGAAATAGATGAATGTGCAGCACTGTGGGTGAAATTAGGACCCATTTCTGTAATTGAAAGCATTCTGCAGTTTTTCACAAACACAGTAATCAGTTGCTGAGTGGATGTTAGAGTTATGTGTTGAAAAAAAGTGAAAGGCCACTGGCTGTGACAGTTTGACCTTTTCAACATTTTTTTTTTTGGGGGGGGGGGGAGGGGGGAAATATTGTCCTGTTTCTCTTTGTTATGGTTAGTGGCTTGGAGGAAGAAGTGTGTTGCTTTTTTGCTGAACAATTTATAAGTGTTGTTTTCTTTTATTCTTTATAATCACTCTGGGCATACTGTTATATAATTAGTCATAGATGCTGGTGCTATTAATAGATCATAAATAATCTCTAAAAGTGATTGTAGAGATTTGTTAAAAATACATAGTAAAATGTGAAAGTACATGTCTTTAGAAAGCCTCCCTTATATGTAGCTTCTAGCAAATTTGACAGGTCTGAGTTTCTTTTTTCACTGATATGGGCTATGTTGTATTTTTGCTTCCACTGACAGGAAGTCATCCCCTGTGTGAATCAGAAATGACCTTCATATTTCTCCTCTCCTCAGTTACTGAATTAATTTTGCTAAGTGTACATTTTATACCAGAAATTTTCTTTCTCGTTGTCTCTCTGAATGTATGTACAATATGAATCCACCATTTTATTTAATTATTTATATTTTTCTTCTTTCCCCTTGTTGTGTGTGTGTGTGTGTGTGTGTGTGTGCGGGGAGATGTGTTGTTCTGTATCAAGCTAAGTGTAACCATATTTTCACTTACTGGTCGATCTGCGATGACATTCGCTAGTCCAATCCCACACCCGTACAGTATGCGTGTTCCCGAACCGATTTCTCAGTCCTGGGACTTGTGCGCGTCTCCGTCTTGGGTTTTGCGCGCTCACGGCCACTGTCTAGTCTGAAAGCCGCTCCGCTCAACAGCTCCTGCTTTAACCGACTACACGAACATGTGAGTATTCCTGTGAAGCTTTTTTCTATAAACACTAATGACAGCATTTAAAATATGTATACATATGAAGATGAATACATATGAAGACGCAAAGCAGAATACCGGAGCGCATTGCAAATATTTAGGTGAAATGCGTAAGGATGTAAATTAGGCTACTTTTTTCCTGCTGCATGCATGTTAGACGCAGTCTCTCTCTTTCTCTCGTTTGTTTATAATTGTTATTTAGAAATGCATGGGGAGATTTCGTGGTTAGAACACTTTTTTTGTTCAAAAAAAAAAAGCAGAGATAACTCTGATTAATCAGTTCTATCGGGTATTCATATGCACCGCTTGTATATTTGAGAGATCTGGTCATCTTTATGAATCTGTAAGTAATCACAGTTATAAAGTTCTAGGCGTTTACTTCATATACGGAGTAACAATTCAGCAAATTATTTAACAGGTAATTGAGACCATTTAAAACGGTTTTATGGGGATTTGAGTATCTGCTACATTAATTCATAAAAATAAACATGTTTCTTAAAAATTGTAAGGGGTTAAAATGCATAGTAGCAGGTTAGTGTATAAATCTTACACTCATAACCATAATACACCAACACTCAGCTTCACTGACTCATATACATCAACAAGAGCTTAAACATTACATAGTGCTATGTGTGTGTGTGTGTGTGTGTGTGTGTGATGGATATTAAAGTTAGTTTGCAATGGTTAAAAGGCATATTGGTATGTGTATGTGTGTGATCGTCACATACTGTAGGAGTGTGTTGGCATGTGATATGCGGTTATATAAGGAGTGGCTACTGGAATGTCTGTGTGTGTTTGTAATGACTATCGGCGTGTATTGGTGGGTATAGTTGTAATAGGAATATGTTGGTGTGTAATGGTTATTTGAGTCAGTTAGTGGCAAGTAGTTATAGGAACATGTACTGTAGGTGTGCTTTCGTAGGGAAACAGAACATATGTTATTTAATACAGATAAATGCAAAATACATTCACATTAATTAAATGAAGTCAGTATGGAGTTAAAGTAACCGCTAGCCAAAACAAATGCAAGGTTCATGTTTCACATCTTTTTCATTTCAGTGTATTTACATTTCTGCCAAATCCTATTCAAATTTAGTCATTTGTGATGGCTAAGTGCATGTGTTTGTGTTATTGTGCATTCATGTTATATAATTATGGGCTTTACATAAAACTATACATACACCAGTGCTTTATATAAAAAATGGATTTTTAACTTTTTTTTGTTTAACTTTTGTCTTAAAATTCTTAATTTTGGTTTAAAAAATTATATGTCATGTGTAAAACATAGACATCATAGCACACATTAAAACAGAAATAGCATTCAGGCTTGAAAAGCCTAATTAGTGTTTGTGCATTTCTCATGTGCTTACACTTGAGTTATAAAATTATGAGAACAAAATTGAATATGTTAATCAAGTCAAGCAAATTAAACCCATCTCCATAATAAATAAGATCCATTCTGCTGGAACAAATCAAAGATTATTACAGTTGGGCAAACTGAACAGCTCCCAAAATGCCCTTATGAAATATTAGCTTTGATGGATTTTTTTGCACTTATATGCTTATACAGTTATATTATTTGCAATGCTATGATGATAATGATGAGGATTATTATTACTATAATGTAGGTGTCTATAAAGTCAACATTCAAAATATTTTTGAACGTTATACAAACACTATTGGTGTGTTATTAATAACATCTTGACTTGTCATCAATTCAAATTCTTTTTTGCGTCTCTCATTTCCAAGTATTACACTTCCTTATAGTGTGTGTCAGTCAGACTGTTATCAGCAGAGAGCATGTATGCTGTAGCTAAGCCAACTATTTTAGAATTTTTTTATTTTATTTTGATGATTGGATTTTACTCTGAATCCTTTATATCAGGTAATTGTTTGATAATGAGATTATGTCCATGCTATTTAACTTTTTTTGAACAGTGAACAGTTTTCTGAGTTACCTATACTACATTTAATGTCTATTGCCTAGTAGTAAGTATCTATGAGGATAAAGAATTAATGTAGACACAAAAGCAGTAGTCAAAAGTAGTAGTTTTGGATCATATGATGTACAGTAGGTGACTACAGATTAGTTCAAGGGCTAAACAAGCACTGAGTAAACATCATTTATGATGCAAAAATGAGGTTTGCTTGTAGTGAAAGACAGAATTGTACCTTAAAGTATCATTTGTGATAAAAAGATAAAACATCATAAAGCATGAATGGCAAATAGTATACTTTTGCTAATTATCTTAGCTTATTATTTTAGCTTATTTTGAGCATGAGGCTTTTTTGATTATAAGCCTCAAATTTATATAACAGCTCACTGATAGTGCCTTGAAATAATGATATCTTAATCACTGATTCTACTAATGCCTCTTGTGTTAAATAATATACATTTAAAAGTATTTTTTATGTATAGTACTGTGCAAAAGTTTTTTTTAACCAACATTGTTTTACATGTTTATTTTATGACTTAGACGTCAGTACAAAAAAAAACATTTCTGATTTCCAAACATTACTATTCAAAAAAAAAAAAATCTTACAGGAAAATATCTGTACGCCAGAAAAAAAGCAGCATATTAAGTAAAAAAAAAAGGCTCTGCATGCATAAAAGCAGAAGCATGTGCGACAAAGTCCCCAGAAGGACTATTGCTTGTTATGCAGGATGTTTCTTTTTAAAAAACATCTTTGCTTGCTCTACAGAAGTTATTTGCATGTGCCTAAGACTTTTGCACAGTACTGTTCATCCACATACATACAGTACATTGTTATTGTGACAGGATGATAACAGTTGTATGTAGAGCATGTTTTGATGTCAACAGTAGAGAAAAACAATACCTCCTACCCGCTTTGCATCAGGCTGGAAAAAGAATGCTTTTGTATATGTAACGAGAGAAAAAAAACACATAAATCCTATTAATTCTGATGAGTACATTGCTTAAATACCACCAGTAAGTATAATGTTATCTGATTTTTCAGGGCAGTGAAACAATTTTGCTCTTTAACAGTCTAAACCTACTGCTTGTTTTTCCAGCCACAGACATTAACCTCAGGTGTTATTTGCACTACAACAGCTCTATTTAATCACGCTAAATCCCAAATCGTTCTAAAAGCATTTAGAGCATTGACCATTTTTATTAATGGAATGTGGGTCAACATTGTCATCAGCATGGGAGAGTGACCCAAATGTGTATTTTAAACAATAGCTATCCTACGTGACTAGCAGATGAGATGTGCAGTTTGATTAAAACATTCCTCCTGCTGTACAAGGGCTTCTCTTTCTCTCTGTCTTGTGTCAAACTTGTTATCAGAATCTGGAAAGTGGAAATTGGTAATGATTTCTTGGCATGTTGCCACAATGCTACAGAGGAGTCCTTCACGGGTGTTAAATTATTTTGGGTCACTTTTTAATAATATAATTATTTTGACTAAAACGCTTTAGTCTTTAGAACTCTCCACTCATAATTAATTAATACTCAGCTTAATGAAGCAATACACTTGTTGGAGAATATAAAATAACCAGTGACTATTTGCCTATGTTTTTTATTTATTAATCAATTTAGTCATTTATTTTTGTATATTGTCTATCATTCTATTCTTAAGTTCTGAAAAAAGGGGTCGTGTAAGGAAAAAGAAAGGTGTGCTAGCTGAGCACTGAAGAAGGAATTTATGTAGCAGTTATGGGAAAGGAAAGGTGAGGGAATGTGGCTTAAGCAGTTTCAGCACTGGTGCTTTAGGAAGGGTGTAAGAAGTGTGGGCTCTGTGAAGTGGTTTTGCTTCAGAGGGCTTGTTCCTGAATACTATGTGCAAATAAGTGAAAGAGTGGATTGGTCTGGTTATAAGACTTTTATATACTGATCCAACATCTCTACCTTATATATTGGCTAAAGAAAATGTCTTTTAGTCATTCATGGTTTCTCCCCACTCAGCTGTAATGCAATTGCTTGGGCATGCATTTTGCTTACTGCTTGCTGTTCTCGTTTGATGAAATACTTGAAAAACTTGTCTGTTCATTTGACTGTTGATGACTAATTGAGGTAATTCCCCAATCAGATGTAATACCTGATATATTTGTGCATCTGCTAGAAACATACTTTTGTTTGTCTGTAATCCGATGAGACAATA
This sequence comes from Clarias gariepinus, assembly GCF_024256425.1. Classification (NCBI taxonomy): domain Eukaryota; kingdom Metazoa; phylum Chordata; class Actinopteri; order Siluriformes; family Clariidae; genus Clarias; species Clarias gariepinus. The sequence goes on from NC_071104.1 coordinate 23,140,479, forward strand.
GGCTTCCGAAAAACCTACCACTGTAAGTATTACTTTAGCTGAGACTGCTAAGTATTACTACAGCTGAGACTGAGAGGTCATTGATAAAGCCCACTAAGAGAATGGACCAGGGTCATCCCATTATCTCTTACAAAGATTCTGTTGACAAAGGAAGGGGTGTCCGGGTTCCTGCAGGAAGCTGCAACAATGTTTTGCTCTGGGCATATACTGTCCAGAAACTAACATATCACTTGTGTACAGATCACCTGTGATTAAATACTGACTTCCACCTTAGAGGCATGCACATAAGGATTTTACGTTGGGTTTTACGATAAGGTTTACATGAAAGGGGATCACTTGCAAAACTCTTTGTTTCTGTTAAGTGATTTATTTTATACATTCTACAACAATACTGGGGATCAAAAGTATAAAATAACACATATGGAAGATAATTATGTAACAACAACAACAACAACAGTCAGTTGTTATTTTAATATTTAGAGGCCTTTCTGGAATAGTTCTTGCAAGAACAGTATTGTTAGGTGCATTTGCAAAACCCATCAACTACAACGATAAAACTGGCTCTCAAAAATCAGCAAGTCAAGACCAAAACTTACTTTTAATGCAGAGATTTAGATTTATCAGCCTTAAAAATCAACAATTAACAGCACCTCGGATTAGAGCCGTTTAGAAGGCTTTACACATTATGAGTAGCAGATACATCTCAACGTTAACTGTTCAAAGCAGATTATTAAATATTTTGGATGTCTTCAGCATTGCTGTACAATGTAGAAAGGAATAAAAATCAGGAACAACCATGGAGTTAGACAATGATGCCAAACTTTTGTGCAGTACAGTATGAGTAGTATAAGCAGTGTATATATACTGTATGTTCTGATGATGACAGGAGTTTAAAAAGCATATTAATGTCTGTTAAAAATTAAAGTAAAATTTTACTATCCTGTTTTTAGGTTTGCCTTAATACATACAGTATTTTAAGGTGTAGGCACATCACACCTAATTATTAATTTATTAATTTTTTTTTTTACTATTAACTATGTTTAGCAAAAAAAATCTTTTTTTTTTATTACATAAAGAATACTTAAGGAAATTGTAACCACGACGATTGTAACGACAGGTCTCAGGAGAGGCAGAACCACGCATAAATACTCTGCACTGTTCAGAACGGGCAGATCTGCAGGCTGCTACCCCACATAGTTCTAAACAGGCAGAGGCGCAGCCATTTATACACATGGTTGCAATGTCCACACCTAGCGGCATGTCTATTTAAGGGTCCTGATACCTCAGCACTTCAAAGAAAGACAAAGAAAATACAAGCATGCAAAAAGGCGAGAGACTGAGGCAAAGACCCAGCCTCTGCCTCCCTAAGATGCCGGCGAAAGAGAGAGCGAAAGAGACAGAGCGACGCGCTGTCCTTTAAGCCTGCGCTCTTAGGTTAAGTATAAAAGTATATATATATAAAATAAAAACTCTCTCTCTCTCAAATAAATCCTCAGTAAGGGCGGATGCCCCGAGAGAATCTTATGTTTTTTTTTGTTTCCAGAGCCCTGTACGTTCTTGCTTAGACGGCGGAGCTCTGTTTATTTTTGGTTTTTAGTTTTCTTTTGGTTTCCTTTTAGTTCATTAATTTATAATCCCACGCTATGTCCATACGGAAAGGTCTTCCCTTGCATATCATAAGCACTCTCCCAAAGTCCTAGTTCATTGACCCCCTCTGAAGCCCTGTGTCAGGGCTCTTTTTAATTTTATAACATCTTGTGGTGCGGCTCTCCATACCGCACCACATAACAGAAATTCATTGTTTTATGTTCGTTATTAACCAGGGTTTTGTCTTCTTACCTGACTTATTTCTTTCTATTTTACTCATTTACTCAAATATTACATGCGCATAAGATGGAACCAGTAAAGTACAAGAGTTCCAAATCAGCCAGGATGTCTGAAAAGTTTAGCTTTAAAGCTTCAGGAACCATTCCATAAATATAACCACAATATTATGATTCAGTTTTAAATAAAATGGCCTTTAATGTAAACAACTTCTTACACCATGTCTTTAATTTTTCTTTTACAACTGTAACATGATGGAATAACTCCTGAATGTTAAAACAATACATAAATCTATTAATTTAATAGTATGTGACATTAAAAGTATGCCTTATTTAACATTAGACATTAATGGACACAGCTTGGCATTTTTTCCTTGGTGTGATGATAATCCTAATTAAAGCATAAGTAATTGTGTCTCTTTTCTCTGTAATTGACTGGCTCATTTATAGTGAGTGACTTCAAGAAGGTAAGATGGTTTTCAGGAATTTCTCCACATGAATATTTCCAGTTCATCAAATAAATTTGCAGTCTTTCACACAGAATCAGTTTATTATCTCATATTGTACTTTACTTAATTAAAAGAACATGAGACTGAAAATTAGGCATTCAGGTAAACTTAATTTTTTTTACTACAGTATGTGCCATGTTTAATTAAGGCACCTATGATGAATGAGCTTTTTAAGCGTTTCACGGGGAAAATGACTTGAAATGGTAATTTAATATTTCATTCAAAAGTGCCCTTTCTATTCCGAAGTTAAAACCATCTCTATGACAACTATGCCCATAAAACTAAAGGTACAGTAAAGTGTGTCTCTGACCTTAGTTTTGTTACTGACACTCGCGCCTTTACCCTCTTGCCATTTAACTCTTTATAAAAGCAGCACTTATATATATTTTGGTTGTTCAACGTCAAATACACAATACTATGAATATATTTCTGTAAAAAATCTGTTTCTGTTTGTACTGTATATACTCTACATAGGGTTGTAATTTTATAATGTAAACATGTCTAGTAGCATGTGGTGTGTTCTAGATTTTTATCATCCTTACAGACAGCATCACATAGACCACTTTACCAATCAGTTTGATGTCTATGCTTCTGAGCTGCTTTATCTTATTCAATTCAAAAGCTAAGTGATAAGTAGCGTATTTTCCTTTGATATTCCTATGTTGAATTTAAATGCATTGTAATTTGCCTTGGGCGGGTGAGTTAACGGGAAGGCTTCAGAATTCAAACTGTGTATTTAGATTTTTTTTATATGTCAGGTCATTTCATAGAGGGTAAATTCTACCACTACCAGAATATACGAATGACGGTGCAGAAATTTTCAATGAGTCTAGAATCAAAATGAGCATATTAGTATTTTTATGCTAATTATCGTGGAAACATCCAAAAACATCAATAAAAACACTTCACACTTCTTGTGATCCGGTGCATCTGTGCTATTCCTTTGCCTACTGTATGTGCCCCATTTAAAAGAATAATTTGTATAGTTGGTTAAAAGGAACTACTGTAAAATCAGTTAATCACAAAGCTCACGCTAAGAAAAAAGGATATTTCACTCTATACTGCACAATCTTGAGCCCTATATACATTTATTTAAAAACAGCAAAACAATAATGGCTAAATTGCTGTAAGGTACAGATTTGTTAGACACCATTATTTGTGTCAGCGTGACACTATCAATGCTGATGCTTTTCAAAAGGGTAAATAGTATAGTAAGTAGTAGAGTCAATCTGAAATTTCATAAACTCTCAAAGTTTATTACTTGACACAATGTTAAATGTACTTTAAAACATAGCATACACACTGCATGGCCAAAATTATTTGTAATTGCGGTATGTTGTTATTTCTGCTTCACTCAGGTATAACACTCAAGCCTACATTCATGAAATCTTTTTAGCCAATTACTGGCAGTAGAATTAGTCATACTGTAGAGCTCTGTGAATGTTTAATATGTCTCTTTCATAAATGTACCAGATAAGATTCATCTTTGAGTAAAGAAACTAAATTTAAAAACATTATCACAAGAATTGTTACTCAGGAGCCTCACAGATTGGGTTTCCATGGACGCATACCTGCACAGAGCCCTGCCCTCCACCCTATTGATTTTAAAAATTAATTGGAATGCAGACTGTGACTGCTTTATCTCCCAACATTGCTAATGATCAGCAACCTCACTAATGCCCTTGTGGTGGAAGAGAAACAAATCCCCACAGCCACATTTTAAAATGAGATACACATATTCAAACATATGGAAATGATGTTTGTATGTTTACACACTTGTGTAGTATATTTCAAGCTCTGCTATCTCTGAAAAAAACAGCAATGTAGGAAAATGTTACTGTGCTTCATCAATAATTTGTGTTTATTAGTTAAATTAATGTGCTTAAGTGGTGCTTTGTATTCCTCCAGAGAATAAGCATTTCTTGCAAAAAAAAATATTTTTCCATTGTGCCTGGGTAAAGCACAGTATCGCAACTCATTTTAAGTCTTCGTGGGTGGGAAACACAGTATCAAATGGCACTTTATTTCCTATCTAGTAGCTAAATCCAGAAATAACAGGCACAGACACGAAACATCCTTAAGGAAAGAATTCATTAGTGGGTACATTACTGTTGGGGCTTTGCTGGAGCTGAAAATGTTGTTAAAATGGTGGCCAGACATAATTTTCAAATATGGTTCTTGTTCCATTGTTTAGTAAGAAGGGGTTGTTAAGGGTGATTTAAGGCTAAAAAAAATGTCCACAAACCAGATGCCAGGTGTGGGATGATTCGTTTGGGATATATTTTTGAATGAATGAGTGAATGGTTTGCCATATTATGAAATAGGTGTCACGATCAGGAGATGCGACAATGAATGAGGAAATTTTTACCCATCCGAGAAATAAGGAGGTATGAAATAAAAGAAATCGGTTAAAGGATTGCAAAAGAAGCATTTTGTGTATCCCAATATATATTTATCAAAATTGGGGTAGTTAATGAACACAGGATAATAAAAAGACATGTAGACAAACATCTTATATCTTCCTTACCACAGGATTTTCTAGGACTTTTGCATGTGGAACAAAATTCTGTAAGACCAGCAAATTCACTGGGATATATTATGTGGGATAGTTTATACTTGTTTGTCTTATTGTGTTGCTTTAAAAAATACAGTATCACCAAGAACACCAGTTCAATATCAGGGCCCATATTTACTAAGTATTACTCATAGGAATCGTGCTGAAAGTGATTTTAGGACTAAAAATACTCCTACCTCATAGTGGGAAATGAAAATTATTTACAAATCTTCAAATTCTTACTTTGAGTGAGGAATAGAACTGCCCCTAGGATAGTGTGTGCTGTCACTGTTTACTTTTACAGTTTTTACTATTTTTGTGGTTTAAACTGTGAAAGATCAAAACCAGTGCCAGTTTTGTGAAATACGGTGGCCGTGAAGTGCAAAACAAATTAACAAAAATGTAAATTAAAAAATGAAATAACAAAACCAAAAACAAAACAACAAAACCCAAAACAAAATAACGAATTTAAAACCAAATCAACTAAATGGAGAACAAAATAATTCATTTGAAAACAAAATATCAAAACCCAAAACAAAATATTAAAATCCAAAACTAATTTGTTATTTTGTTTTCCGTTTTGTTACTTTGTATTGCACTGAAAAGGTAGGTATAGTTTGCGAATGAAATTCTTAGGACAGTACATGTTTGCACAGTCATACACACACGAATCTACTGCTACTACAGTACTTCCTGTATATCGTGAGTGACAGTGAACTTACAGTACAGATGTGCGACTTGACTGAATAAATCACAGACTGCTCCAATCACAACTGTTTCAGGCCCCCTATATTAGAGCTGTGTAGAACTGTCATAATCTGATCAAAATTACTTTAAAAAGAAAGCCAAACTGGAGAGAAGATGAGGAGAAGGTAATTAAATGTAAAGAAATAATTAAAGGAAAATTTTGCCCTACTCTTACCTCTAAAGAGGAAAAGGTTGTGTGAACAGCAATTTGGAAACCATCAATGCCACTCATCAGTTTGCCTTACGTACCCATGTGGATTGTGAAAATGTTTTTGGCTCACATAATAAGCCTCATCTGTGCTTAAAAAGATTATTTTAATATGTCTGCCATAAATGATGTCAACAACTCCAGAGAAACAAGTGATGCACATAAATTTAATTTCAATGTGTTTAAGTTTTTAAATGTAGTGGTGCTGTAAGAGTAAAGCTACATTTTTCCAGTTAGTAAAAAAATGTAAAGTAGCAGTCATCTACTACAGCATACGTAATGTTTGTTAATGGACCAGTTGCATGCTGCCACAATCTAGCTTAAAAACTTATTCCGTTTAACCTAACTTGAGAGCCATGTCAATTAATGTTACCAAAACCCCTGTCCCCTGAACATGTCTCTGCCTAAACACCATTTCCTCTCAACCCCTAACCAGTTAGGACTCCTCTGGTGCTCTCCTTAATTTTGGTGGACATACTGTAGGAGTGACTCATTATTTAGATAAATTGCTATTACTCCAGCTCATAAAAGTAGGATGAATTTACATAACCCTAAGAATTATGGTCCACTTCCTTCTCTGAGATGTTTTGTAAATATGGGCCCAGGCCTTGTTTAACAAATGTTGTGTTGTTTTTTCTGTTTTTGGTCCCAGGCATGGATCCAAATGGCACAGATGGGGCCAATTCTGCAGACGGACTTAGCAGTAGTCCTGCAGGCATGATCCTTCTCTCGCTTACTCTGTCTGCACTGGCTCTACTTACCACAGCAATCAACTCTTTAGTCATCACTGCCATCATTGTCACTCGCAAACTTCACCACCCTGCCAACTACCTTATTTGCTCTCTGGCTGTGACGGACCTGCTGGTGGCCATTTTAGTCATGCCCTTTAGCATCATTTACATCATGAAGGAGACATGGGTCATGGGTGATGTGATGTGCACCATCTGGCTCAGTGTTGACATAACCTGCTGCACATGCTCAATTTTGCACCTGGCAGCTATTGCTGTGGATCGTTATCAGGCTATCACGGATGCTGTTGAATATTCCAGAAAGAGGACGTCTCTAAGGGCTGCTATTACAATCAGTGTTGTGTGGCTCCTGTCCATTCTCATTTCCCTACCTCCAATGCTCTGGGGACACCACAACAAAGGAGAAAATCAAACCGAATGCTTAATAAGGCATGAAAACATTGCTTTTACACTTTATTCCACATTTGGGGCCTTCTACATTCCCCTTATACTCATTCTTATCCTTTACTATAAAATATACCAAGCAGCTAAAATTCTTTACCACAAAAGGAGGCCCAGTCCCATGAACAAGCTTGACATAAATGGACACAAAATCCCTATGTGCTTTGACAGAGAACAGCAGAGCCAAGATGCACTCACACTACCAGAGAAATCAATGTCAGAACCCTCTACAGAAGGTGACAGGAGACGCATCTCAGTAGCAAGCCCAAATTTTCAGTCTCATATTGAGAGGTCCATCAAAAGACAGCGGATTTCAGGGGCACGAGAAAGAAAGGCTGCTATGACTCTGGGACTAATTCTTGGGGCATTTGTAATCTGTTGGCTACCCTTCTTTATTCAGGAAGTGATAAGTAACATCTGTGGCAGCTGCATTCTCTCAAATAAATTAATTACATTTCTGACCTGGCTAGGATACCTTAACTCACTAATTAATCCACTCATTTATACCATCTTCAATGAGGACTTCAAGAACGCCTTTTATAAACTGATCATGTGCCAGCATGAACTTTGATGTAGAAAATACTGTACAATATTGTTGCTTTTATAGAACACAATAAATATTGTGTAGAAATGTTGAAAATTAGAGAGAAAATGAGAATTTTCATAATGTAGGTGAATATTTTAAACCGATTAATTCCTCATATTGTTTTCATATTTCCAGTTTAACTGAAATAAAAAAACATACACTGCCCAACAAACATTTGAAAACCCTTAGTGATGCTTGACCTTAAGTAATCTGAAACATACTTTAAACAGTGCAGGAGAAATTTGATGAGGACATGCTGTCTGGGACCTTTACCCAAGATGTTCATGAAATGATCAGTCTGAATGGGTTAAGAGTCAAAGAAAACCCACTGGGATGACCTGCAAGTAATACAAACTTTCCAAGTTACATCTACATAAATTTTGTCCATAGTTTGTATGAAGAAAGGGTGACAGTTTTTACTGCTGAAGAATTTTTAAATGCTTATATTATTTTTTTAATTGTTTATTTATCCATGCAAATGCAATATACAGTATGGCCAACTGTCTGTTGATGCCTGACCATCTGTGTGTGCATTTTCACTGAACTGTTGGTGAATCTGGATAAAATGATGACAACTAAACAACATGAGTGTTATTGTCAAGTGTCCACAAACTTTTGGCCATATAGTGTATTTAAATGTAATGTGTTTAAAGGGTAATCATTCATTTTATAAGTATTTTCATATTTACAGTATGTTACTTCAGAGTGACAAAGACAGTGATTATGTATTTAAACACACACACACACACACACACACACACACACACACACACACACACACACAAACTGACAAGGCATTTGTCTGTTCACGGAAGTAGATTACCAGTTAAGATATTTTGTGAATGTTAAAAAATATCATACATATGTGCTTTCCAGTATAATCTGTAATGGTATTTAAATAAATTTTTATGTAAAAAGTTATTTCATGTTAAATCTTTAATATATGTAAAGATATTAAAGAATGTCTGGAAAATAAACATGCCAAATACATGATATAATACATGCCAAATACATGATACATTTGTTATTATACATAGTATAATTAACATGCTACCATTCATGCAATATATAATTTTATTACTCATGTAATAATTCACTTTTTTATTTATATAAATATTTCTTGAATATGAATAAAAAACCTGTGTAACTAATTATTGCCAATAAGTAATGACAATTAATTTAATAGGCATACAATGTGTGTAATTTTAAGTTCATGCACATTATCTCAGTGCAGTGGAATATAAGGAGGAAAAAAAACATTCAATATCTCTCTTAAACTACTCCATTAAATATCCAAAACATAAACCTTTTAAGTATTCATTCTATAATAGTTTCCTTAGTAAACATAATGAATTTGTGTTTAAAAGAAAATATACCAATTCAGTGGCACCTTGGAAAGATGTATGAAAATAGAAGTTCTACAGTGACTCCAGCTGCATACGATGGGAAGTGCAACCAGTTCATGGTCTACAAAATTATTCACAATCAGATTTAAACAGAGACCAGAAGTGTAAATTTTCTATTAATTTATTCCTGTCAGAAACCAGAGGATACACATGCTTTTTTTTTTAAAGACAGCGTTATCATAATTTATTCATCAGTGCATAATATTGCTGTGGGAATTATATAACCCAGGATCATGCAACAGTATCAATGCAATATTAGCTAGGCAGTTTCACATTGATTTAATTCCTGATAGGAAGAATAATGAATCCATTCTGGGTTTATACAATTGTAATCTATAGGTATTCATATTGTTTAAAACAGTTTAAAAAAGATGAAGTTGGTTAACACAAATTAAAGAATCATAAAGGAAGTGTAACGTCCAGTATACTGTACTTTTAGGATAACTACTGGTAGGAAAGTTTGCCCTTTGAAGTGTAGAGGAGTTATTGTTACGATTCTAGGTGCATAGTCATACCTTGAAAGCAAGGCCAGCTTTTTCTGTTTTTTTTTTTTATTATTTTTATCGTACAACTGTAGTAAAAATATCTGTCCACTCATGCATTTTCTAAAGAAAATATGATCTTATCAGAGTTCGTCAGGTCACCATGAAGCCCTAAACTCTTAGTAGTAGAGTTTTAATCAGTGTGTGTTGTTGGTAGACCAGTCATAAGGCATATAGATTATTTTAACATTCCCTGTAGATAGAAGAGTTTTCAGATTTGTCTTCTTTTGAGATGCCCTCATGTGGTTTAAAACCCAGTTCAGCAACTGCATAGGAGAGGACAACTCATAAATCAGGCCTTGCAAATGCTGTACTGTATGTAGCTTAAAATGTTTAGTAATGTTTCAAGCTCAAGGAGAAGAACATTGAGTCTCAAACTGGTCGAAACTTTGGACTATGGATTACCTTTTCATCAGTGTCTCCAAAATCTGCCTTGTACCATTTGAAGATCTTGCTTAGCTTCACCTCTCTTTTCACAGAATCCACAATGCAACCATCATCAGCCTCCAGAAATATCTCAGCAGCAGTGCGCAGCTGCCTGACAATGTCCTGTTAAGAAACAATTACACTCTAATGATACTAATGCTGATTCACTAAAATTAACAAGAAGCTATCTAACTTATAAATATGCATGAAGTTTACATTTGAGGTGTAGGTCCTAATGGGTGGGCAGGCTTTCGCACCACAGTTCAGTGCAAAATGAATCAGAGGCTCAGCTTCAGGAAGTGCAACCTAATGAGGATGACAAAAAAACACAGAAATAATATCAATTAACCCCACCGTCTAAATGGCACAGCAAGTAATGAGGGGTTCTTCTATTTAAATAACAGTTAATAAAGCATTCAAAAAAAATAACCAAATTATATTAAAATTATAACATTAAAAACACATTTAAATGGAAGAAACAGTAACGGCTGATTATCACATATTCTTCTAAAAAAAAGACAATAGTTTCATTAATTGTGTAGATTTTATGGTGTTGCAAGTAGAATAGGTAATACCGTGCCACAAAGAAACAAATACATGACTGATAAACAGCTATTTATTAGTTAAATGAATTATTCTACTGCAGACAAAAGAACAAGTAAGTAATCCTGAGGATGACTGCTATCGCTTCTTAGATATAAGGAATATGTTTTGGATTGATTAATTTAGACAAAAAAGTCTATATTTGCAGAGTACAGAATCACTGCTAACACATATAATGTCTTAGAAGTGTTTTAGAACTATTTACCTGTAACCTAGGGTCATTCTTTGAGAAGGGCTTCAGAAGTTGTGCTACTCCTTTCCTGTTTCCCCGCAGCACACCATTCTCAATATCCTGCAGTGTAAACACCTCTCCTCCAATCAGGTAGCTTACATAGTTGAAGAACTGCACAATAGTAACATTGTTATCCATTTATAATCAGTTATTCCGATGTAAATCAGGATGCTTTAAATGAGCTTCCAAGACTAAAGCAAAGCATTCTCTTACCCGATACCTCTGCCACATGTTTTTAGGAAAGCCAAGGCGCAGATAGCCGTGGATAACCAGAGCATTGTAGACGTTAATGAAGAAGGCCAGCCTCTCTTCATGTGTAAGAGAGAGCAGCTCCACACGCTGCAGGTACACAGCCAGCTCACAATACCGCTCATAACATGAGCTTTTAGACATTGCCCTATAGTCTACTGACTGCAGAAAAAAGAAAAGAAAAAGAAAATAACTTCACATAACATAAATTATCTGAATTCTACACCAAACCCACTCCATTTAAAGAAAATTAATGTAATGTTAAGTAAATAAATAATGTTACCCGTTTATATTAAACTTGTTGAAAGACAGCGTGTTAGAACAGGTTAGTTAGTACCTTGCCATCAGCAGAGAGGTGATCAGAGTACAGTTTCATGATCAGATTCCTCAGGGCCTCAGATAATTCAGAAGCTGTAATTGCTGAAATAATGTTAATAAATATTCTTTATTCTTCACTTACTAAAATTGAAGGGAAATATCGCATGAGCATGTACAGAACAATAAATTCCCAAGCTTAAAAGGGAGTCTTGATTCGTGCAGCTTATAAACACATGCAGGTCTAGAGGAGAATATGCACTTACAGTAAATGGAGTGGGTTTGGTGTGTCAATACAGAAAAAGGGGCATTAGAAAAAATATGATATTTATCTACACAGGCTCTAAGGAAAAAGTCAAATAGTATTACAGTATACTGTGGATACAGATGAATGCATTTGCAGGAACACTAGTGACCACAAGTCTCTACGACCAACAAGAAACACAACTGCTCTAGTTCCATGTATAATTTATTGGGGCTATATGCTCTCACAGACTTTTAGAGAGGTGCATTGTAACTTGAATGAGGTGCTACTTTTTTCTGATCACTATGTCACAACAGCCATCTGCAAGGAGCAGAAAATAAATAGGTTCTATAAAGAGTTATTTGGTTTGTAAAAACCAATGACAGAGGGTAACTTATAAATAAAATTGTTCTTTATATAGCCACATTAAAAGACTAGGCGACGTGGACCTCTATTTAAGAAAACTTTTTAAAGAAATGTCTATAGTATTCTTTAAATGGCTAATAGAGACTGTTTTCCCTTTTTGAGAAGACTTTAGCATTTAATAAGTTATTTAATAAACCCCTGATAAACCACTTTTATATTTACAGAGGGAAGGAAAGGAATGTAAATGTTTTGTAATCTCAGGGTTTTCTGCATTCATTTATTATAAATTGTGATCAGATCTTCATCTAAGATCAGAGAGTCAAGAGTATTGACAAATTAAAACACAAAAATTCTGATCTTTCATGTCTTTTTTTAGAAAAACCATAAAAATCTCATAGTACTAGTGGAACAGGTATGTGAATCCTTGAGTAAACAACCTCAAAAACGCTATTGGAGTCACTTGTTAGTATACCTGGAGTCTTATTTAAAAAATTTGTTTGGAGGTGTGGTCTAGAGCGCGTTTGATTTATCAAAAACCACACAAACGTTTTGGGTGGCTCTGCACAAGAAGAATATGCTTACAGTATGTGAGCTTGCCTTACCAAAAATAGCTTTCAGAGGATATATGATCAAGAATTGATTTACATAAAGCTGGAAAGGGTTACAAAATGATTTCAAAGACTTTAGAAATTCATCAGTCTACAGTTAGGCAAATGAAGACACTTTGTTAGGCAAATGAAGAGAATGTTGCTACTCTACCAAAACGTGGAGTCAAAATGACCCAAAGAGCATTAATGAAACAACCCGAGTAACCCCCAAAGATTTAAAAGCATCATTGGAACTGGCTAACATCTGTGCTCATCTGATGTAAAAAGGGCCCCGTACTGTATATCATAATGAAAACATAATTCCAACCGTGATGCATGGTGAAGTTAACATCATGATTTGCTGTGTCAGGGCCTGGCCAGTTGGAAGTCAGTCTATAGGAACTTTAGGAAAATGTGAGAATGCCTGAATACCAGCTGAAACTTTGTGGAAGTTGGGTGATGCAACAGAACAATGACCCAAAACACCAGAGCAAGTTCATAACAGAATGATTTCAAAAAAACAAAATCCACCTTTTGGAGTGGCAACATCAGAGCTCAGACCTCATCCCGACAGAGATGCTATGGAATGACTTAAAAAGAGTCCTACACATGAGCTGTCTAAACAATGTGACAGAGCTAAAGCAGTTCTTCTAGGAAAAATGGGCTAAAATTCCTCTTGAATGATGTTTATGTCTAACTCACTTTTTCCTTTACTATTTTTATTGTTGAATGAGTGTGTTCAATAAAGACATGAAAGATCAGAATTTATTTTTGTTATTATTTTTGACACATAGATTGTAATAAAGATAAAGTTCAGAACACATTTTATGATAAATTACTGTAATGCGGAAAGCCATACAATTCTAAACAGTTCACATACTTATTCTTAACAATGTATACACTATAAATAAACATAATATGAAAGAATATACTGTATGTTAAACTATAATACCTTTTTACTTTTATTAAGCTGTTATACTTGCCTACCCATATTTAATTTTTCCATGTCAAATCCTCCTAATATCTTATTACAACCAATTCATCAGCTCTGTGTCTATACATCTGTTTCTGTACACCATCAACCACCTCTGGGGGCTGTCAATTTATCCCCATCTCCTCATTCATCCACACTGTTTCCAGAAGATTCCCTCTCACAGTCTGTAAATAGAGCCTGGGATAACAGATGATGTGAATTTGAATTCAACCAACTAGCTACTGTAACTGCTGATGTGACTACAGAGAGCGTTCCGGGAGATACAGATTGTACCTGCACATGCAGCTGGGAATCATTCCAAAGAGAAAATTTGTCCAGTTTTATTAAAACAGACAGATTGTCATGAACATTGCATTTCCGCATGTCCTCATTCCTCATTCTTAATGTGAAAGGAAATAAACAAACAGGCATGTAGAGAACCTGAAGGTAACAGCCCACATGCAAAGTGCACACTAGCTTCCTCTACCCCTCTCCTCAGACTCACAAATGTTTCCTGCAGGTACTGGTAGGGCATCGGGGGGCAAAGGCTTCTCATTCACCATACGGACCAGTGCTTTAAGTTCCTTAGGGGCCTAAAGAAAAGACAAAAAGCTATGTATACATGTCATGTATAAACATACATGCCTGGCAAAAATAAAGTTGCCATTTCAAGACATTTAAATTCTGGGACTGCATCAAGCAGATAAAAGAACTGAGGTGATTTGAAATCAGTGGAACTGGGTTAAGAACCTTTTAACACATTATTAATGTGCAGCCTGGAAGGACTGTGCTGAACCATCAACACTGTGGAAGCAATGTGATCAGAAAAAAATCATGAATTGAAATTACTTACTGTAAATACTTGACGTTGCATGGTAAAATATCAATAGTAAAAATTAGAGCTATGTTTAATAATGAAAGTACGAGCATTTCCAAATGCGCATAATGTGATGAGAACTCACAGTATTGGGACTAAACAGTTGTTGTCATGAGGAAATAATTAATTGAAAACAAAAAGCACGAATTAGCTAGACAGCATACAGATTGGACTTTGGAGCAATGGGAAAAGGTTATCAGGGAGCATGAGGGTAAAAAGGGAAGCACATGACGTGATGTACAAATCAGGCATAGTGGCCACTGTACATGCTTCTGTAGGCAATGTTATGATCTGGGGTTGCTTTAGTTGCTCAGGGCTAGACCTAGCAACATTACTGTATGTAGCAATATACTTAAGTCAGATAATGATCTCAATGTACTAAATGACCAGGTTATTAAATCAATTAAGTTTTTCTTCCCTGGTGACACAGGGCTCAAGGACTCAAACTGTGAAAGAGTGGCTCTGGGAGCATAATGGCGAACTGGCGAACACATTGTGTGCTATAATCAAAGCTAAAGGTGACTGAATGAAATCTTTGAAATTCTTTTTCTTCCTTTTAGCCAGCTAGTCTCAATTTTCACAAATAAAGTAATGCTTTCTTTTTTGACAAGCATAAAAAGCGTAATATTAATTATAGGATTCTGTATATGACAATGTATTATTATTATTATTATTATTATTATTAAATTCTTGTTTTCGTGCTAGTGTTTGCTAGCTTGGATTATCCACTTTTGCTCACCCACCAATTTTTGAAGACTCTCATTTCCTCCTATGTGGACGTTGTTGAAGAATATCTGCGGCACAGTACTGCTGCCAGTCATTTTATCCAGCCAAGCCTGTACAGCTGCATCATGACTCACATCCACTTCACACACTGGTAGATTCAGTGCCTGTAAAGTATCTTTGGCTTGTAAACATTGCGGGCATCCTGGCACCGAGAACACAGTAACCCTTCCTGCTATTTGGTTCCCAAACAAAGCCATTAATACACCTGTGGAGAGAACATCCAATCCATAAAACAAGTTGTTTGTACTGTTTTTTTTTTTGTTTTTTTTTAGCTTTGTCTGTTTTCTTGTTTAAATCTTGTAAGGTACTGTATCTCCTAAAAATGAGATTTTACTGAATCCTAATTAGTAGTAGTTAAATATGAGCAAAAGAATAATAATAATAATGTTTGGAGACACTCTAATGGTTCACCTAGAAAGATGAGTGGATATGAAATCGGATATGGGTCAGACAAGAGTTTAATTTGTTACTAATTAAATAAATGACACAGATTCAGTCTTCAAATTTAACATCATACATCAAGGTAAAGCTATTTATTTTTTTTCAGAAAGCAGCTAGTTTGCCATTCAGAACTCTGCAACTTTTTAAAAAGAAAGAATAAAAAATTATATGATGTCAGCAGCATGTCACAAAGTGTTTCGTTCTTTCTATGCCACAATATGACTGATGGCATGATGATAATGATGATGTTGGTGGTTATAGTTCATGAGATCACATACAGTACAGTGAGGTCAATAGGTATTTGATCACCCTGTGATTTTGCAAGTTTTCTTACTTATAAAAAATGGAGGGGTCTACAATTTTTAGCATAGGTGCATTTCCACTGTGAGAGACAGAATGTAAAAAGAAAAATCTGGAAATCACTGTATGATTTTTTAACAATTTATTTGTGAGTTACTGTGTCAAATAAGTATTTGATCAATTGAGTCAAAAAATAATAATATTTGGTACAACAACTGGTACAGCCTTTGGTAACAATTACAGAGGTCAAACAGTTCCTGTAGTTCTTCACCTGGTTTGCACACCCTGCAGGAGGGATTTTGGACCACTCCTCCATATAGATCTTCTCTAGATCTGTCAGGTTTTGGGGCTGTCGCTAAGCAACACAGACTTTTTAGCTACCTCCAAAGATTTTCTATTGTATTTAGGTCTGGAGACTGACTAGGCCACTCCAGAACCTTGATATGCTTCATACAGAGCCACTCCTTGGTTTTTCTGGCTGTGTACTTTGGGTCATTGTCAGGTTGGAAGACCCATCTTTAATGCTCTGACTGAGGGAAGGAGGTTTTTGCCTAATAGTGTATGTCACAATACATGGCCCCGTTTATTCTCTTCTTAATACAGCACAGTTCCCTGTGCAGAAAAACACCCCCAGAGCATGATGCTTCCAGCCCCATGCTTCACTGTAGGTATGGTATTATTGAGAAGATACTCATTTTTCTTCTTCCTCCAAACACGGCGAATGGAGGCAAGACCCAGAAATTTTACTTTGGTCTCCTCTGACCACAGGACTTTCTTCCATGACTCCTCTGAAACATGCAGATGGTCCCTGGCAAACTTCAGACGAGCCTGGACATGGGCTGACTTAAGCAGGGGAACCTTCTGTGCGGTGCAAGAGTTTAAACCATGACGTCTTAGTGTATTACTGATAGTATCCTTGGAAACAATGATCCCAGCTCTGTTCACGGCATTGACCAGCTCCTCCTGTGTAGTTCTGGGCTGATTCTTCACCATTTTTAGTATCATTGATACCACACGAGGTGAGATCTTCCGTGGGGCCCCAGTCCGAGGGACATCTTCCATTGGACGAGGGCCTCTTCCATTTTCTGACAATTGCTCCAACAGTTGTTCTTTTTTCACCAAGGTCTACAATTTTGTCTCTTGTGTTTTTTGACAGCTGTTTGGTTTTGCCTATGTTGCTACCTAGACTTTGGCTGATTGTGGGGTGCATAGGTGTCTTTATGACAACTAATGACCACAAGCTGTATCATGGCTGACCCTGCGCTCTGACCCCAATTTCACTGTGCTGTAATGTATATATGACAAATAAAGGCTTAACTTAACTTAGCTTAACTTAACTTAAACTGGTGCTAATAATTTAGAATCATGAGAATAGTGTAGCTGGACTATTTAAAATCGAATTAACAGGTCTTTGAGGGTCAGAAATCTGGCTAATAAGCAAGTGATCAAATACTTATTTGACACAGTAACTCACAAATAAATTGTTAAAAAAAATCATACAATGTGATTTCCGGATTTTTCTTTTTAGATTCTGTCTCTCACAGTGGAAATGCACCTATGCTGAAAATTGTAGACCCCTCCATGATTTCTAAGTAAGAGAACTTGCAAAATCAATCAATCAAATACCTATTGACCTCACTGTATAACCATTATAAAAACTGTTCCCCTTACCAATCTCTTATATAAATAAATAAATTATAATAAATAAATAAATTATATATATATATTGTTATAAAATACTAAGACTGGAGACCGCTTCCAAAAATTATAGAAATAGTTTATATATATTTAATATTCATTCTGACAAATCAAAATAATGCACTCAAATGCACTAAGGTATAAAATAATTTATCACAGAGTAATAGTTTTATAGTTTCCACATTAGCTTGCACAGTTTATTCATGAGAGGGAAAAAAAAGGAAATGCATAAATATTTCTCATCACTGTCTAAATCAACTATATTCAGTCCTTAAAACGTTTCCTTACACAAACCAATCAGACAATGTTAGAGAAGGCAGCAAGTTAAAGAGCTGTGGCCAGCCAGGACTATAGTCTGACAGTCTTGGGGATAGGCAGGTAATTCTGATGGATTTTATTCTAATTTATGGGGTACTGCATGATTACAATCAGGTGATAAGCGCAGGCTAGTAAGTGCTTCATCTTTTCTTCCCTCATCCATCCATTCATCCATTAATTTTTCCTCAGTATTCTGATCACGATTACGACTAATAACAGCTCATTACCTACCTGTCAGTCTAGCAGCTGCTTTGAACGTAGTTTCTCCATTACACTGGAAGTCAGTGACAGACGACTCTCACCCTGAAACTCAATCCCGGCAGGTAACAGTATCAGTGATGCTAATGTTCTGACACTATACTATACTAGCAGGTTTCAAATCGCGATTTCCATCTTATAAATTTAGTACAGTAATTCTGTGCTTTTTCCATAGAATCATTTGCAGCGCTCCTTTATTATACTGTGCTATTTGAGGACCCTGCACTACCGTAACGACAAGATGTTGTAGATGAGTTCAGGTAACGCAGTAGCGCAGACAGTCCTGCGCAGCTCTTTAAAAGCTGATGTTCTCCAACGCACCCGCAGTTTTCACATTAAGAGCCCAAGCAGGCGCGTTCTCGGCTGTACAGTACATTGTTCTCCGCACCAGCTGTGGCGCTAGTATTGAAGAGTTTTTCGCGGATAGTGAAGGCCATTTCTTCAGCACTTCCCACTTTGATTCCTCTGTCAGGTCTCTCTTTTATTGAAGTGCGACAATTCTTATTTAAATTCTTATAAAACGTTATTTAACAACATGGCGAAGCGTGTCGCTGTAGTTCTGGCAGGCTGTGGCGTTTTCGACGGCACTGAAATCCACGAAGCATCTGCAGTGCTGGTGCATTTGAGCCGAAATGGAGCAAGTGTAAGTTCCTCCTATTTTAATTGCACACACGTTTCTGCGCATGGTAAGGAGCTAGAAGAATACAGGACATGTGGAAATAATGACTTACCCTAATGGAACCTACAAATGCATAAATAGAAAAATAGTTAAGAAATAGTTAACAGCACATTTAAAAGTGTATTCTTTCTGTGATAGTTTCTTTCTATGACCGACTTTAAAAAAAAAAAACTTAATTTTTTTTACGCTTTTAATTTTCACGCTTACATTTCAACCTTTCTGACTCGTTTTATCATTTGTCAAAATGAGGTAATTAGAAAATGGAGCTGGATAAATGACTCTTTTGACTGCTAGAGGGCGTAATGAATGAGCTGGACTGCTGTAAAACGACCGTTTAAAGTTTATTTTTTATTTTTATCAAAATCTTCTAATTTGCTTTTTGCAAGCCAATGACTATTGTTTTAGGCTAATAATAATTAATGTTTGTTTTACCACAAGCATTGTGTTTTAAATATGTATGTTAAACAGATAGGTATGTAATAGTATACTAAAATGTTAATATCCTCTATTGATCTATCTAGTGCTGTGAGTATCAGTGTAGGATCTGTGGAGCACATCCAAGTATAATTTTAATATACTAAATACTTTACCTAAATGTTTTCTAAAATTAGAAACTTACTTATTTAACATACTTTTTCCAAGGAGATAAATGTGCTTATATTGACCCTTAAATTAATGGCAAAATTTTTAAACCTTACCATTACACTTATCTGGCCTACTTTAAGCTGAAGAAGCACAGTTAAACATTTAGCTGTTTATACATAAATCTAACTGCCCATGTGCATTTGGATATGGATGAGGTATCAGACTGCAGTTTGTTGAGTGTACTCTTGGCCCTATCTTAGTAAAATGTTTATAAATATATTGGAGTACCAGATTTGTATAAAATGACTTACCAGAAAGCCTAAGCTTTATATTGTTTTTATATTTAAAAACACCCTACTTTATTTCCATAAGGTATTATGACCTTTTTTTCATTGAGTACATTTTTTAGCTGGAGAAATTATTTTCTTTTGTTTTTAATTAAGATTCTCACTTGCGTATAATGTCCCCTTTCCATTTTCTGTTTGGTCACTTTATTGGATTGAATCAAAGCCTCTGTCACTCACAAACAAGTGATCATTCCTTCCAATTTATAACTAAATACACATGATCCAGGTAATCAGCAGTGAGTAGTGCATAATGTGATAATCTGAAAAAATGTAGGGCTGCGGCTCTCCAGGACCAGGGCCGCTTCTGAAATAGTATGTAAAAATGTCCTTAGGGTTTGCAAAGCTGCTATGACAGGTAAAATATACTTAATAATTATTTTTCTCACTGTTCTAGGTTAAAATATTTGCACCCAGCATTGCTCAGATGCATGTGGTGGATCACGTGAAAGGTGCCCCTACTGAGGAGACACGCAATGTGCTTGTGGAAAGTGCTAGACTTGCACGAGGTGATATTCAAGATCTGTCTGAACTCAGCGTAAAGGATTTTGATGCCATTATTTTCCCAGGTTAGAGCAGTGAAAATTTTTTTTAATGAACTGATATGTTTTCCTTGAAATTATTCGTTTCTAGGTATTTAAAAAAAGGTGAGAATTTTGCTTACATTTTTCAGATAATTTGCCTCAGTTATGTAATTTGTAACTGGTATTTCTGAAATGCAAAATTTTATTTTATTTTTTATATATATATATACAGTAAGGTCAATAAGTATTTGATCACCCTGTGATTTTGCAAGTTTTCTTACTTAAAAATCATGGAGGGGTCTACAATTTTCAGCATAGGTGCATTTCCACTGTGAGAGACAGAATCTAAAAAGAAAAATCTGGAAATCACATTGTATGATTTTTTTTTAACAATTTATGTGGGTTAAAAGACCCAGCCACGACCCATCTTTAATGCTCTGACTGAGGGAAGGAGGTTTTTGCCCAATATGTCACAATACATGGCCCCGTTCATTCTCTCCTTAATACAGTGCAGTCCTGTCTACTGTGCAGAAAAACACCCCCAGTGCATAATGCTTCCAGCCCCATGCTTCACTGTAGGTATGGTATTATTGGGATGATGCTCATCATTCTTCTTACTCCAAACATGGCGAATGGAGGCAAGACCAAAAAGTTTTATTTTGGTCTCATCTGACCACAGGACTTTCTCCCATGACTCCTCTGGATTATCCAGATGTTCCCAGGGCAACTTCAGACGGGCCTGGGGCCAGGCAAACTTCAGACGGGGCTGACTTAAGCAGGGGAACCTTCCGTGCGATGCAAGATTTTAAACCATGACGTCTTAGTGTATTACTGATAGTATCCTTGGAAATGATGGTCCCAGCACTCTTCACGGCATTGACCAGCTCCTCCTGTGTAGTTCTGGGCTGATTCTTTACCATTCTTAGCATCATTGATAACCCATGTATCCACTTAGACTTTGGCTGATTATGGGGTGCACAGGTGTCTTTATAACAGCTAACGATCTCAAACAGGTGCTACTAATTTAGAATCATAAGCAGAGTGTAGCTGGACTATTTAAAAGCAAAATAACAGGTCTTTGAGGATCAGAAATCTGGCTGATAAGCAGTAATTTACAAATAAATTGTTAAGAAATCATACAATGTGATTTCCAGATTTTTTTATTCTGTCTCTCACAGTGGAAATGCACCTGTGCTGAAAATTGTAGACCCCTCCATGATTTCTAAGTAAGAAAACTTGCAAAATCACAGGGTAATCAAATACTTATTGACCTCACTGTGTGTATGTGTGTGTACATATAGAGGGCTGGGCAATAAAATGGTCTGTGTATTTATTTACGGTACACTATTGTCGATAACAATAAAAATAAATGTTCAGTATGAAGCGCTATAATAAAATGCGGCTGGCAGACTGAGCGGGCGTCTTGCCTTAATCTCAACAGCCTATCAGATCTCCCAATGAAAGAGCGTGCCACGAGTGACCAGGAAATGGCCAATAAGCTTACGCAGCCACGTCACGTTGTGTGTCATCACCAGAATAATGCACACGAAAATGGGTGCCGTGTCACGCAGCAGGGAGGAGATTGTGAATCAAAAAGGATGCATCAGCTCACCAGTTTTTTGGTTTCTTTTCTTCTGATCAACACCAGAACAATTTTGTGTGTAAGCTTTGCAAAAAAACTAAACAAAAAATGCCACGGCCAAGTATGAAAACACAAGCAACTTGCGTGTGCGATGGAGATACTCAGCAACAATGCCTTATGAAAAATCCTCCAAGCAATACAATGATGTAACCCACACTGCTCTCATGGGGTCTGAATGAAAGCAACCAAGTGTGCATCACGACTGACAGCGGGGCGAATATGGTGAGTCGCTTCACTCAACAACTGGACTCGGTCGCGGTGTTTTGGCCGCCGCTTACACTCCGCTATCTGTGAGTAAAGTTAATTAATAGTTGCATAATCATCCAGATAAAGTTTCTTTGGATGTAGTGCTACACAAGCTTGCAAAAAATACTTGCATCCCAGCCACCAGCCCCCCCCTCAGAAAGAACTTTTAACCCAGGGGGTGATGTAGTCATATGTACAGTACTTGTCCAGCATTAAATTCAAAGATAGAGTGAACCAGCTTGCCTTTCTTGCTCACAATTTGTAATGTTGCAATGTACAGGTACAGTATATGTGTGAATAATGATGGTTGGTTCCTTTACTTTAAAGGGGTCTTCCAGTCCCATTTTTTATTAAATGTTAATATGATTCTTTAGGGTCCTAATAAAAAGTTTGTAATATAGCCTACTTTAATTAAAAATTCTTAATGGTTGTGTAAAAAAAAAAAAAAAACACTACTTTTACCTGGTAAAAACTAGCTTTGTTCTCAGCAACCTGTTTCAGTACATGCTCCTTTAAATGCTTATGAGCCCTGCTGAGCCCGCCCCTCAGCTCTGTGGGGGGTGTCTTCACAACACACGTGGGGTATAGACACAGGAGTGTAGTCCAGTGTGGGCAACGCTTTGGACTGCATTACCCACAACGCAGTGCGGGCAATGCTTTGTGGGTAATGCAGTCCACACTGGAAAACGCTGGAATATAGAGCCTGAGGCTGTTTTCTTAAGTAGTTTTTGGTTTGATTTAAGTATGGAACCCACCCAGAAGTTTGTGATATCGCCTGACAACGCAAAAAAATAAAAGAATGGACATGCATTGACTCGATCTGTCTTTCTCATCACTGCATGGGCATGAATTAACAACGACAAAAGCAGAGAAGCTTACTTAGAGAGATACGAACGCGATGTGTTTACTGATGTGTTTACATGACCTCTTAATTTTTGACAGACATCGTTATAAACCATCTAACGTTACAAAGGTAAGCATAATATAGTTTTTCCAACTACGTACACAGTTTGCAACTAGACAATCACCTTAATGCATTGTTTATTATAAACGGCCGATTAGGAATTATATAGAGATGGATGTACATAGAGAAAACGACATAACACATAAAAACAAGTTAACTTACACTCCGCATTCATCTTGATTATTAGAAAAGGCGATCTGCAAAGATTCATAGAAAAAGAAATCACACTTACCAAGCCTGGTGAAGATGAAGCAGGAACACGAAGCGTTAGTACAGATCTGTTTTTTAGGAGCTGCTTTCTAGCAAAACCTGCTTTATATTGACCCGCGTTTATAAAGCAGTCTGGTGAAAAGTGATTAGCGCAAACATGAACGCATTTAGGTAGATCGGCGGGGACGTTAGCTTCAAAAACAAAATTCAGCCACTGCATCCTCAGCGGCTAAGATGTCGGTAGTGAATGACGACTGCTGTGTTTGCTATTACACCCAACAACTGTACACCACACTCGCTTAGGCAACATTTTGCTCCAGTGGCGAAAAACAATGGCCGACAGCTTCTTCTCACTCGGGGCGGGTCTTTGCTAAAACACCAGTGTAAATCAACTATAGTAGGAGCGGCCTCTGTTGGTGTGGCGTCACATTGACAGGCATTTGAGATTGGCCTGATTTCAGAAGGGGCATGTTATTTTAATAAATGCAAAGAAAATCACTGGGCAGCTCTTTATCATTGTAGAGTGGGTGTGTACACACTCTACTAACACACATTTCAGTCCTAACAGCTTGAAAAAGTGCATGTAGGCCCGTATGACCCCTTTAAAGTTCATATTTTATTATTGTAATTTGCTTTGTTTACAAGAGTTTAAGGTTTACTGTGTATTGTTATTGACATCTTACAGATGTTGATCTGCCTCAGAGTTTGCTTTAGTGTTCAGTGTTTACACTTTACAATTGCACACTATGTAACCTTTTATTTATTTATTATTTTTTTAAGAGTCTCTTTAACACTTATATTTAGTTTATTATAAGACATAAGAAACAAGATATTTTTGTTTACTTTATTTTTGTTTTTGACTATTAAAATTATTTACCTTAGTAATGTTGGCAAATAAAAATAAAGTGGCTAAATTCTATTTTTTTTCTACTGGTCTATATTCATAAATATTCAATAATTACCGATACCGAATGATATGAAACATTATATCTATCCATCTATTCAACCAATCTGAAACATGCATTATCTGCCAGCACAAAAGTGGTCTTAATATATACAACAAATGAAATTTACACATTTTTTTTCACATTTTTTATTTATTTGATATTTCGAGTAATTTCACATTTAGAGATTCAACCTGAAAACCATCCCCTCCTTCTACCCATATGTGAAAAGTAAGATGTACTTTAGCTTTAGAACCTAACACTCTTTGGTATACAAAGATGGCATGGTTTGTTAGATCGTTTTGTCCTAAAACCCCATAGCATTCTTTAGGCATTTTTTGAATTGCGATGCAAAAAAAACAATATAGTTTGCCTTTTTTTTTTAGCACAACCTAGGCAATATGCAAAAAGAGTTTTATTTTATTTTAACCAATTATACAAACATTAACGAAACAAAAAATACGAAAGAAACATCAGTCGTTTTTATGGTTGTTTCTGTGACCTAAGAATAATGATATGCCTGTTTTTGTGAGTTCTACGTTTTTTAAAAAGGTCCAATTATGCCATTTTAAGGTTGCTAATATTGCTTAATGAGTCTCAAACAGGTTTACATCTTTTTCTTTAAAAATAGATTTAATTTTACCCCATTTTTAAATGATTCGTAAACGACTCGTGTAAAGCAGTTTGAAGATTCAGTCTGTCTAACCCCTCCTTTCTGTGAGCCCGCACTGCTGTGATTGGTCAGATGGCGCGGTGATTTATGCCTGGTCAACCTCTACAGCGTGTGTCGGAAAACGAAATGCCCATGACCATAACTGAACGACGGCTCTGGAGACTCGTCAATAAATAGAAAAGATGGTTTTACGCGTAATGACCAGCTAATTTTGTATTAACTGTGTTTTTTTTTATCTTTGTGTCGGTGTTGCGTTAAAAGGCCGGTGAGCACAAACAAGTAAAACAAACATGTATTATACAAAACTAATAGAGTAAACAAGAAAGGTGCACAACAACCAAACAAAGATATAAACAATGTATATAAACTATATATAATAAACGGTATGTGTCCTGTTTATTGTATGCGTGTTATCAGAGTATACCGAGTATGGTTCGGTCTCAGCGGGGTTAATGAAGGCCGATGACGGAGGGTGAGAAGTCCATAGAATATGTCCAGTCAAAGATAATCCGGTTTTAAAAAATCTTTGAAAGAAAATGATCCACAACAATCTCTTCTTTTCTTGTCCAAACAAATAACTGCAGCGCTGTTCCACCATTACTACTAGCCTCTATGGCAAACCCAGAGGGAAAAAATGCCTCCGCACTTTTTAAGTTCAGTTTTGGTGAATAGTGGAGAATAAACAGTTAAAAAGGATTTAGTTTGCTCACGTTTTTGTTTTTATATATTACAAAGTGTTTAAGCGAACCTGGCATAAATGCTCTGTCACATTAACAAGAGTGTGGTAACGTTAATTGTAAGATGGCGGGCAAGTTGTTTGTGACGTAGATCTGTGCCACTTAAGTTTTAAGGGTTAATCTTCCTGTAGTTTTTGTTTGTTTGTTTTTTTTTTTTTAAAGAGCCCATTTTTCATGGGAACCTGCCTTTCTCTGCAGATGATGTGACCCAGCATGTGCGACCATCAGTATGTCCTTCTTATTCTTTTTACGGCAGCTGACACCACTGCATTTATTGCCTCTCAGTATACCGCTCCCACAGTACCAAAACAAACAGGCACAGGAACGGTAGCATACAAGGGAGCGGTCTGCTACTAGTTACTCGATTGCAGATTGCATTGTTTTCCTGGAGGAAAAAAAACAAGTGTGAAATCAATGTGTGGGGAAACATTTGATGGTTGTTTGTTTGGCAGGAGGCTTTGGAGTTGCAAAGAACCTGTGCAGCTGGGCAGTTCAAGGCAAAGACTGCAGTGTGAATGAGCAGGTTAAAGCAGTATTACAAGCCTTCCATGCTGAGAAAAAACCCATTGGCTTGTGCTGCATCTCTCCAGTCCTGGCGGCTAAGGTCTTCCCTGGCTGTGAAGTCACTGTTGGCAATGACAAAGATGAAAGGTATTACTTCTGCCTTTTCTAAATGTGAAAGCTCCTTAATTAACTTATCACAATTTACATCAGCTCCAATGCCTGGCAGCTGTTTCATGGGGGATAAAGTTTCCAACATAGTCAGCAATATTTTTAAAGAGGTTTGCTATCCTACAGTGATGCACATTATAACTGCAAAGTGGAATTTCTTAAATAAATTGTACAAGGGCGTGAAATAAAATGCACCACTGTCTTTTCCCTCCACTTGGAGTGCTTCGGTGAGTCAGTGCTGTTAAATTTCCTTTTTCTTCTAGGTTCTGTGATAAGGAAAATACCACAATTATATAATTACATATTGTTGCAAAATGCTGTGTTGCAGAAATTCCTTTGGTGTTGCCAAAGAATTTTGGGTTTTGTGAAACATTATGCATTTTCCAGTTTGTGTGTGGTATCTTGTCTTTTTTGTTACTAAGAGAGTAGGCTATTATTTTTTATGTAATTTAAAATGTATCATAATTTGGTTAAACACATTTTAACATCAAGTTTTAGTTCAAGTAGTCATTATTACGTACCCTAACTTTACATTAAAAAATTAACAATTTATTTGTACCATGATTTGTACCTACATTTTCTACCTTGACCCTGTGTATAATGTCTTAGGACTCAATTAACCATCAACCACTAACAACACACATCAACATATGCATATGTTGTTACTAATCCCACATATCTTGTGTGTGGTCAGATAATAAATTTAATCTAGTATTCAGTTTACCAGGTCACACTGAAACGTATTTAAAAGAAGAGTTTATTCTTTCCTGAGTCCAAAATTTGAAGTGAGTTTTCATAACAATAACATTTTCACAACGGTTCACAGATTGCCAATACTATTAAAAATGTATTGGATTTGTTCTGAATAATTTTTTGGGGGTTATTATTATTTAGCTTTAATTGGTAGTTTCCATCAGGGGGAAAACTTTTAAATATGTAAAAAAAAAAAACTTTGAATCAACTTTTTAAAACTCAGTAGCAACCCTGCCCTTAGAACTATGTGAGAATGTCACACCCCTCCACTTGATGCAAAATAATAGTTTTAAGACATTTTCTCATCATGGTCTTGTGTAATCGACTGCAGAGTTGCCAACATGTAATGACCAATATTTTTGATGATTAAAGAACCTGTAGCTTTTGTTAATTATCTTCTGTCGCTATCTTCTAACTCGGTCTAACTTTTTTCCCCGCCCTGACTGAAAGACAAGTCACCACAACAAAGCTGATGCTATTTTTTTAGACCATTATTATTATTGTTGAAAGATGTGTTACTGTAGTTTAGATTAGTTATAGAGATTTAAAAATAAAAGATTTAGTTTGTAATTCTTGTATTATTTTTATTATCTGTTGTGTCATCATTGAAAAATCATTCAAGTATTCAGGGTGCTTCAACATGACCTGTAGGAGACAATTTGTGTAACAACTTAAGTTAGCATTAAGAAGAGATCTTTAATTTTCTGGCAATTTAAACTTTAAATTTTTCCATATTTTTATATTTCTCTACTTATTTAATCATTCTGTAAAGCAAGAAGACACAAACATCCTGCAATTAATGAGAAAGCGTTGAATTTTTATTTATTTTTACTTTTATTTTTTAAAGATCTCCTGATGTACCAGAGACTGCAGAAGCCATCACCCAGCTGGGCTGTAAACACATCTGCAAAAATGTCAGTGAAGCTCATGTGGATGTAAAAAATAAGCTAGTCACCACAGGTGCCTTTATGTGCAAGGCACCTCTCCATGAGATCTTTGATGGAATTGGTGTGATGACTCAGGATGTTCTCAAACTTGCTTGAATGCACACTGGCACCACAAAAAGCATATCAAATGAAGAGCTTTGCTATCCTACGGTGATGCGCATTATAACTGCTAAGTAGAATTTCCTAAATAAATTGCACTAGTGTGTAAAATAAAATGCACCACTGTCGTCAGCTGTTTTATTTCCCTTCACTTGCAGTGCCTCCTTTCTCTTCTAGTTTCTGTGATAAGGACAATACCACAATGATATAATTACATACAGTAATATAGTGCTGTTTCAGAAAATCCTTTGGTGTTTCCAAAAAGTAACATGTTTAGGTTTTGTGAAACATACAGTAATGCATTTTCCAGTTTGTGTGTGGTATCTTGGTTTTGTCTTTTTTTTTTTTGTTACTGAGAGTAGATTTATTTTTATGTGCACTGCAGCAGTTGAACTGATAAGTGTGCCTAACCTCATGCTTTGTCACTGGAAGTGGACAATCTATGTATCTGGATAAAAGGACTCTCAGTACAATCTTCTCAATTTGACTGAGATCAGCATTTGGCGCTCTAGTGTAAATTTTATTCCTCACAGTTACTGCTGCCTCAGCTACCCAGTGCATGCAGAGATGGGCAGGAAATCGCTTAAATGCAACATCCTGTTCTTCTAGCACCCACCTGTACGAGCTTATTTGGGAAACGTCAGCCTAATAATGAAAATGAAAAATAATCCTGGTAGAAGATTTTAAATTAAAGCCTAACTCCAGATCCAGAATCTATTTGTTGCTCTCTAGACCAAGAAGGGCAAGCTGCGCTGCTTCCAGGCCCCTCTGAGCAGCATTTCCCAAGTGGCTTTGTCTGAATAGCAGCATTCACCAGTGGTGCACCAGCAGATGAACATGCAATTGCAAGAGCTGCCATAATCTGAGATGGAGACAGACGCAGGAGTTTAGCTGTGGCGGCTGCGTTGCCCATAACGCCACAACTGTAGGAGGATGGAACCTAAGAAAGGAAGACAAATGGTTTAGCGTGACTGATAAACTGGATTTTAATAAATTATAGTCCTCTAAGATAGAGTGCACTGGGGACTAAAATATGATTGTAACCAAACAGTATGTTTTCTATTTTCTACATTGTGCCCACATGTTCAGGTAAATACTGTAGCCCAGTGAATTGTTTAGTAATTGTGGATGGCACATTGATTAACACACCTCATCATAAATACTTTCTTTTAAATTAAATGGCATTAAATTTAGTAAGCCAGATGTTGTGATGTTAAAGTTTTGGGAATGTTATGACCCTCTTTTGAAAACCTCAGCAGTCTTCCCTGAACTTCAAGTCCCACATTAAATGCCAGAAGTAGATCCAAACCTGAAGGTTTAGAAGGCAAAAACTCAGCCAGAGCAAGCAGAGCAGGCAGCATGGCTCCAGAGGGATGAGTGGCAGGATGCCAGATATCATTAAAATCCATAAAAGTGCACCTAAATTAAAGATGATCAACATGACGTAGAGCACCTAACCTTTGAATTCAGGAAGATAAATTGCATGGGTACTTATTTAATTTAGCTGGATTATAACTACTGTATTCATGTTTACAAGGATTCTCTTGAATTACAATGACTTCAAGTATCTAGCCACAAACTTTTCCCAGATTTATGACTTAAGCACATAGTGACCACACTGAGATGTACATAATACATGTTGCATATTTTCTTTTATTATAAGGACAAATGTATAACAAGATAAGCTTTGTGGGATCTTGTTTCATATGTGAAGTAACAACTGAATTTTTGCTCTTTCTTTCCACAATTTTATTGTAAAACTAAAAGGTACAATAAGCAATATTAACCAGCTTACACAACTGTCCTAATTGAAAGCTGACACACACAAAACCTACTTAGGTGGACAATGACTGTTTAAATATCATTGTGTAAAACATCTAATCAAATGATATAGTTTCTTATAAAAAAAAAGAGTCATAACTCAGCATAAATGATGATGTATGAACTGTTAATATTATTAACATTAATATGTAATAATATTTAAATATTACCAGTAATATAAGAGTAAAATCTTTAGAATGTGAGAATTAGTTGTAACCCACCACTACCCCATTGACAAATGCAGCATATTGAGGTGGAAGGAATGTTCCTGGTTTCACACTGCTATTCTCTTTTGCTTGGTACCATTAGGAAAAACTATATTTTTTCAAGTTAAAGAAAAAGTACAAAGTAAACTTGTTGAATTATGTAGTGCTAGACCTAGGTTAGTATTTACCTTGCTGCACTGGAAAATCACAATAGAGACCAGGGGTGCAGGTTCCAAGCAATGCAACTGCCTGTTCAAATTCAAATTTTATTTGTCACCTACACAGTCATACACAGTACGATATGCAGTGAAATGCTTTTTCGACTACCAGTGACCTTAAAATAAAAGCTTAAACATAAGAAATAAATATAAATAAAAGGTAATACGGTAGAAAATAAAGTTACCTGGTAAAATATACTGTACAAGTAAAAATAAAGATATATTGCAGTAAAAGAAATATTGCAGAAAAATGAAATTAACTAGTAAAAATAAAATATACTGTGCTAAATAAAATAAAATAAAAATATACTGTACAAATGAGAACAAAATATATATAATATAGAAATATAAAAGAAGAAAATAGAAATTTGTCCATATAAGTAATGTAAAAATGGCTGAGGTCTGCAAATATGCATAAAGTGACTTCTTAAAGTGTCTTATTATTAAAGTGATTTGTGCAGTGGTCCATAATGAAAGTATAAGTAGTGCAAAAAGTGTGCATGAATGTGTCCATAGTATCCATGAATGCCCAGTGTTGGATGTAAAAGAGATGATATTAGTCCTGTATTGGGTGGTTGAGAGACCTTATGGCCTGCGGGAAGAAGCTCCTCCTCAATCTCTCTGTATTGGTCTTCAGGGAGCGGAATCGCTTCCCAGACCGCAACAGAGAGAACAGTCCATTGTTGGGATGGCTGAGGTCCTTCACCATCTTCCTGGCCTTAGTCCAGCACCGTTTGCTGTAGATCGAATGCAGGTCAGGGAGCTCGGTGCGGATGATTCGTTCAGCTGATCGCACCACCCTCTGTAGAGCTCGTCTGTCCTGCATGGTGCTGTTCCCGAACCAGGTTGTGATGTTTCCCGTCAGGACGCTCTCTATGGTGCAGGAGTAGAAATTCCTGAGCACCTTGGAGGGCAGTCTAAAGTCTCTCAAGCGTCTGAGGTGGTAGAGACGCTGCCGGGCCTTTTCCACCATGGTGTTGATGTGACAGGACCATGACAGGTCCTGCGTGATGTGAACACCGAGGTATCAAAAGCTGTCCACTCTCTCCACTGGGCTGCTGTTTATGACTGGGGTCTGGTAGTTCCTCTCCTGTTTTGTACAAAAGACCACAATCAGCTCCTTTGTCTTGCTGACATTCAGGAGGAGATTGTTCCTCTGGCACCATTTCTCCAGATTTCCAATCTCCTCTAGGTAGGCCAACTCATCGTTGTTGGTGATCAGGCCCACCACGACAGTGTCGTAAGCAAACTTGATGACGGCGGTGGAGTTGGTAGTGGCCACGCAGTCAAATGTGTACAAAGAGTACAGCAGGGGGCTCAGAACACAGCCCTGGGATGCTCCAGTGCTGAGAGTGAGGGAGGCTGAGACATGACCGCCCATCCTTACTGCCTGTGGTCTGCCAGTTAGGAAGTTGGAGATCCACTGGCACATAGATGAGGTGAGTCCCAGGTGCTCCAGCTTGGTGGTGAGTGTGAAGGGAATTATGGTATTAAATGCAGAGCTGTAGTAGATGAAGAGCATTTTCACATAATTCCCTTTCCTAGTGTACAGGTGAGTGAGTGATGTGTGGAGGAGGTGAGAGATGGCATCATCAGTAGAACGGTTTGGGCGGTATGCAAACTGTAGTGGGTCGAGTGTGTCCGGTAGTGAAGAAATGATGAAGTCTCTGACCAGCCTGTGTAACCAGCATCATTCCCTTGCTTCGTCTACTAGAAGTACAGTGTTTACATCACATGTAAAGTCATGCTTTAATCAGTCACATAATACATGTGTGTAAATAAATATAGTCTGATAATTTGTAAGCATCTAGGGAGATTAGTGAATAAATGTATGTAAACATTACTAGTAAGTAATGCTTTTTGTAATTGCTGCTTGGCAGAATTACTATTATATTATGCATTATATAACTATTATTTCTCATTTTTAAGGAGAATAGTTTTAACTGATTTGTCCCAGATTCCTTAATTGTGGCAGAATTTCCTAAAGGTTAAAGGAAACATTTTACTTGTTACATCAAAATGAAAGTCTTTCAAAATTAAATAAAAAATTTAAAAGATGGTTTTATTTAAAACTTTAATCATATTCTTCTTGTTTATGTAAAGATATATACAGCATGTTAATAAATATCCTGCTGCTATTTCTCCATTTGATGATGCATGCTTCTTAGTGTATAGTCTATGATCTATGCTATTATTATTATTATTATTAGGAGTAGTAGTAGTAGTAGGCACTGTAAGCATAACCATGGTAATAATAAACTAAAATAACAATCCCAAACTTGCCACAAATCCACATGCCAGACAAACAATCACTGGAAAAGCAACAGAATCTGAAATGTTGCTTAACCAAAAACATCTTAATTAGGTCACAAATTTAAGGGAAAATACTTTTATATTCGTCCCACCACCAAACATTGTGTATATCTATGGAATAGCGTATTTATTTATTAAATAGTTAAGCTTTTTATGTCCTTTAAATACACAATCACATAACACTTTATTAGGAACACTATAGTAATGTTGAGTATGATCTTACTTTAGTCTCAATTCTTCGAGGTATCTATTCCACTAAATGTTGGAAATATATTTGAGATTGATGTCATGTTGACATAATTGCATTGTGCAATTCATGAACATTTCATGTGACAAATTCTCCATTCTACCACATGCTTTTTAGATACATTAAATTAAATTACTATTTAATTACACTGATCAGAAGCGACAGTTTTTTTCAACCAAAGTTAAAAAATCCCACTGTAAAGCAGACAAGACGTTGATTTGAACACCAGATGGCAACATTCTCTACAGTTTTATGATATTTTGTTTTTTTTAATGAGCAACCACTTGTACACATATTTACTTACAAACATAAAAGCAAACACATCTTCTTCAGAACACACATGTTCTGTGGGCTACATCAACATCCCTTTTACCGCGGTCATCCCTTTGTTGCCCCTGAGGGCTGTGTGTGGGAAGCATTTGCTAGCCTATGTAGTATATGCAAAGGCTTTCACACACAAACACCTGCCACCAGCAGGTCCATCGTTTGTCGATAGAGGGTTAACGTCCGTCATCGATCAGAGCTCCTCAGCAGTCTGTATATCTCCTCCCACGCATCATATTTAATTAAACCCCTGCCCTTAGCCCCATCGGTCTGTGGAAGGGAAAAAAACTCACTCAGTTCACGCTTACAAGCAGCTCGCATCTTTGCTGAAGACGACATGGCTTTGGCGGATCCACAGCGTGCAATAACTAACGGTGCAGATCCTGGCTCCACGTTTTCGGAAATAATTGAACTAAATGTTGGTGGTCAAGTGTACGTGACAAGACACGCAACTTTAATCGCAGTGCCGGACTCTCTCTTATGGGGCATGTTCAGCAAAAACACTCCAAAGGACTTGGCGCGAGACAGCAAAGGGCGCTTCTTTTTGGACCGGGACGGGTTTCTGTTTCGTTACATCCTAGATTACCTTCGCGATCTCAACCTGGTGCTGCCCGATTACTTCCCGGAGAAGAAGCGTCTGCAAAGGGAGGCCGAGTTTTTTCAACTGCGAGAGCTGAGCAAGCGTCTTAGTCCTAAAATGAGCAAGGACGACTCGGTGTGTGAGGAGAGCTTCTGCTACCAGAGCGACTCGGACGAGGTGACGGCGCACGGTGCCGCGGTTTCCGGTTGGGACGCGTCGCGCGCGCTTTCCGCACTCAGCATAGCGCACTCGCCATCGGCGGAAGTCAGAAAGTCGGGCTACATCACCATTGGGTACAGGGGCTCGTACACCATCGGGAGGGACATTCAGACTGACGCCAAGTTTAGGCGTGTGGCGCGCATCACAGTATGTGGGAAGACGTCTCTCGCCAAAGAGGTGTTCGGAGACACTCTGAACGAGAGCAGAGACCCGGACAGGCCTCCGGAGAGATACACCTCCCGTTATTACCTCAAATACAACTTCCTGGAGCAGGCTTTCGACAGACTAACTGGCTTCGGCTTTCGTATGGTCGCGTGCAGCTCCACTGGCACGTGCGCTTACGCGAGCAACGACCCGGGCGAGGATAAAATCTGGACGAGTTACACAGAGTATGTGTTCTGTCGGGACTAACACTTATCGGAAACGTACAAAACTGTGTTTGTCATTCATGTGGAAGTATATAAAAACAGAGGAGAAAAAAAACCCATTGTTTATTAGTTTATAAGAAACGACCACCCACTAGATTTTGTTTACAGAAACTACAAAAGCACACCAGTTACAGTTTAAAGGAACCAAAACAATTAGATTTTAAATGACAATAAAGAAAAACCCTCATGCATGTGCTCTTATACTGGTAAATAATTTGAGTAGCCTAATAGATGTTATGTAACAAAACCAAATTAAGTAAGATGTAGCTTACTCTTTTACATCTGTGTTTGGATGTTTTAAAGACCTATTGCATGATGATGTCCTAGACTGAAAGTGTAGGCTTTCAATTAAATATCAATAAAGACTTAATATCTACCTAATCTGTCATCATATTAGTAATTCAACAGCTTTTTTAAAACTCTCTGTGAATGTGCATGTTCTGTTTCCACTGCCCCTCGTTGTTGTGATCTGGTAGAAAAACACAAAATTTACACTGGTATTTCTTACTTATTCATTGATAATACACTGTTTTGACATCTAGGTACTGTTAAGACCTGTGCTCATCTTAAGGTATTTATGTATGTGTGTTTTAAATGTTTCAAGAAATTTAGTAAAATTTTATTCTTGTCATTAAAAAAATGCAGTAATGTTTGATGTTATTTATGGTAATGCTTTAACAAAGAGATTAAAACTGGGAACATAAATATGGTATATGAAAATGAAGGTTTATGAAACACCGGATGGCATGCCTTGCTTTATGTGACTACATGCAGCACTACAGCAAAGCTGTGTCTATTTACAGACATACAGTATAACAGGTGTCATTTTCAGCAGGTTTGAGATTTATAAATAGAAAAAAAAAACAATTATGGTGAAACACATTTACTGGAAAAACAAACAAACAAAAAACTACAAAGGCTTTTTATGCAAAATATTAAAGAGCTAAGCTTCCAGGGAGTTTCATACTCAGTTTCTGTATAGCTCCTATCTGATTGTGAAGCAAATTCAGTGTGTGATGCTCAGATGCAAATGGTGCAGCTGTACTCAAATTATGATGCTATTATAATTTCAAGTGTAAAATAATAATAGGTTCTAACTGCAAATAGAGGGACCTATTGCCTGAGGGACAAAATGGAAAACCTTGCATCCTAAGAAAACAATGCTCCTTCATTATTCACTGGTGCTGAACCAGGAACATATCTGATAATGTTTATTGTTGTTAAAATAACCCATGGTTTCTTAATATTATAGGTAGTCATAAAGCACCAGTCATTTAGGTTTTCCTCATATAAGTATGCGTAACCCTTAGAATTAGGGCATATTCATGATTCTTTTCAAGTTTCCTAAATATATTTAAGGATGATGCTATTGCATAGTTGTCTTATATTTCTTTTTAAATGCAAATCAGATTACTGTTTTTAAGACAGATTTGTGGTTTGAACCTACCTGGTGTTCCTAGTTAAGGTCTACTGTATGTTAAAAATAATTTTTCAGACATATCTATTCCAGTTGGTACCTGCATAAACATTTTGCATATTTATTTTGTACATTCACTAAATCTGCAATATATCCCATGCAACTTTCTGTGTAGCTGAAGGTTCCCATGAGAAGCAAGAATTTACTTTACATGAAACATGTTTATATTTTAAACTCTCAAAGAAAGAATATAGATCTATATAATGACATATACTGTACACTGCATAGCCGAAACAAAAGCAGACTTTAATATTGTGTTGGCATGCTTTTTAACTTTACAGCACATATTGCAAATGCAATTCCATGACAATTATTTCCATCAAGTCTTCCCCAGCACATTCCATGGACCTTTGATCGTGGCAAATTCATGTATGAGGTGAAATGATTTCTTTTGCTACCAGAACCACTTTTTCACAATTTGAGACCAGGAATATGTGAAAGGAGAAATTTTTTACCAGAGAAGGAAAATACATTGATAACCTTAATTTAATTGCCACATTGCTGAGCCTTAACCTGACCAACTGAAGCAACGAGAAATCATAAGACTACCTCCAGAGCATTTTGCAGTGGGCACTATGCAAGAAGGATGCACTGCTTCATACCCTAATGAATCTGGGCATCATTCTGGAATAGAGTCTATCTGAACTCATCAGCTTACATGGTATCTTTGCTTAATGCAGGCCAATAATTACACATTTATAAAACACAGTGACCTCTTAACCAAAGGACACGTCTTCCAACATGGTTGTTTAAGAAATAAACATTTCTCACTGCATCAGGATTTGTAGCATATTAATTCCAGTAATTATTCGTAATTGTTATTTGGTTATTTAAATCTGTACACACACATATACTGTACAGTGCATTTGTGGTATATAAGATGCTTCTACTGATGTAGAAAGTCTTGACTCTAGTTTGCTTATCACCACATGCTTGTATTTTTTAATTTAGAGTCTTTGAGCATCACAAAACTAAAAGGATGTGTAGCCTTTAAATACTTACATTTGTTTCTATTCCTGGCATTAAATTTACATTCCATTTATCATGCTCTTTTTACCCAGTTTTGCATAGAAAGACCCCTTGATATTTCCAAGACATTTTTTCTGTAATTTTCCAAAGGATAAGTCATATACATTGGTAAAAAAAAAAAAAAAAAAAAAAAAAAATATATATATATATATATATATATATATATATATATATATATATATATATATATTGAATGCCGTAAGGTAGAATTACCTAAACCAGAAAGAGCCCAAGTCTTATTTTTTTTAAGGGAAATTATGATGATATAACACAGACTACAGTAAATAGACCACATATAACACATTTCGGAAGATGTACCACTTTTTAAAATGAACTATTTCCTGTCATATGTGCTACCCAGGAACACCACCATTTTTTAAATTATGTCATGAGTACACAAATTCACAAACTGTTCCATAATTTCAGGACAGTCATTTGTGAGTTTAAGTCAAGGACAAAGTTGAATAATGAACTTCCCAGAACACCTTTGTCACCATGGGTTCTCTGGGGTTACATTATATTGTCAAAAACCTCATTTCACACTGTTTAGAGTCTTGAATATCAATGTTGTTGAAGCCCTTTCTGCATATCCTTACTCTTTTTATTCTGACATGATGAGGCTCTCAGACTTAATTCTCATATGCACTCTTCAAACTTGAAGAGTTTCTGGCTGCTGTGTAATTTTTTCCTAGTTTGCTGTCTTGATTAATGCAATTACCATGCAGGCTTGTGCTTATAAGGAAAAAATGCAGAGTGCAAAAGCAGTCCAGTCCATTGTGGATATATGTATATACTGGGATGCAAAACGTGTTTGCCCTGTGCAAGCATGACTGCGCTCATAGTGCCTCATCTGTTTGTCACTGAGAAGGCCTATCAGACATTTTATCCCTGCATGCTCACTTGCATTAACTACTTTAAGAATTATACTTTAACAATATTCTCCCCATGAAACAAAGATATCAAATGGGACCAGCAGTATAAAACAATACAAATTACAAATTACACAACCAATGGTTTTTATACTTTAATCTCTTAATCAAGTGGACTGTAAGTGAACAAAAGTCTCCATGGAAGATTAATCTTCCATTACAAATAAGATTTTTTTTTGTTCTTTTTAAGTCCATGTTCTCATTAAAATGCTCTATTTTATCTCTTTTGTGTCATGAAGGTAAATCAATATGCACTATCAACATTTCTTGTAGCTGAGCCAATTGCTTCTAGAAATAGAAACCCTTTGGCAGCTTGTCTCTGTCAAGATACAGTAGTCCTTTTAATGCTGAACAATTTCACCACAAATGCTGTGGGCTGTCCATTTAGTCCAACACTCTTTAATCTAGCTTTCACAGGAAATAATTGTGCCTTTTAGAAATCAAAAGTATAAATCAATGGTGCAGACAAAGAACATCCTCTTTTAGACCTAAAGAATACAATGAATGGGGAGAAAAACCAATACGGTTCAAACAAATGGGCTGTTTGGCATGTATTCACTGAATCTCACCAATCATAAATTATTATATCCCTCAAAGTAGAGACCAGCAGGGGTGTTCTATAATTTCCTTGGTCCTGATGGCTTAGGATAGGTTAATAATTTTGTTCACAATAAGGGAAATGAGTGTCCCTAGAACTGAAGTTCTATGGAATAACAGTGTTTATTCATGCAAGCAATCAATTTCTCATTAATCGACCTGGGCACTTGAAAAATACTGCAGCTGTGCTGATGAACATATAAAAAGTGACTAGTTTTGTGCCTCAAGTTTTCTTTTACACATTTAACACTCCACATCATCTATTGGGTAATTGCACAGATTGGTCAATTTACCATCTGTGTCAGCTTAAAAAAAAAAAAAAAAATTATCTTAAGGTACTTTATCAAGAAGAGGAGAGTTTTATTTCATATTTCATTTCAATATTTATTCCATTTACACACTCTGCTGTCTGGTAAGTGATAACATGGCTTATTCAAAAAGGAAAGACTTAAAAAAAAGGGAAAAAAACATTGAAAACATATGAACAAAGAAGTTTGCATTCATTAGTGCTGCTTGCGAAACAAAGCATTACTATTATTCTCTATTGCAAGTTTAAATTGGAAGTTTTGTCTGTTCAGTGTCAGTGCTGCTATTCATAAGCAGTAACATAAAACACTAGTACAAAACAAAAAAGTAACTTTTAATTGATGTCTTATTTATAGTTACAAATTGCACACTAATAACTGAGCATTAAGCATTTAACATTTGTCATCATTCATTGATGTTATGTACCTTGTTGGACATAAAGATGAAATGTAAATGAAAAACCCTGATGTACTGTACTGGTATATTGTAGAATGACATAAAGAATGACATTTCATTGACAATAACCACACTTAGAAAAGTTCATTATAGCAGTAAAATCAAAAGATTTCCAGAAAACTCTCAATCATAAAAGCATTCATATTTGCTATTTCTTTGTAGTTTTTACACATGCGGTTCTTCCCGTGTTCTTTTGAGATTGTGCCACACACTGTATTTTTGTTCACACAACAAGAAGTTGCTAAATAATAGTATTTTATTTGTCTAAATCATTTTGACAATTGATCATCTGTGTCAGCTTTCTATTACAGCAGACCATTTAACTTTTTTACAAATTAAATGAATCTCAGGGCTAAGATGGCTTTCTGCCTCAGGTCACCTTTAAATCCAGCACAGTCATTACAGATGCAAGATGCAAAATGGAAAAAGTAGGAAGAGGCTGCACTTAATCAATTCTCAATTAACATGCTTTTCACTAGATGATTTCTGCTTGGTGTTTTGATGCATCTAAATAAATGCTTTGCCAGGGTGCGGGACTGAAGTGATTCAGGATTGTGGTAATTAATAATCACTGTGTTCTGGAGGACCTAATTAATATTAATGTATGATGGTAAATTATGTTAATTGTCTGTAGTAAATTATTATTATTATTATTATTATTATTATTTTGAGCCACATTAACAGAGAAACTTCCTGACACAACATGAGAAAGAAACATTGAGAGAACCCCAATTTCCAATGGAATTAGATACTGTATTCACTAGGATCATAAATCTTTAATGTTCCACTACTGTAGCCTATAAAGCTAAACAGCAAGTAAGTGCATCAACAGAAAGCTCAGTGTGAGCATATTTTGAAAAAGCTTGATAATATAAAGGTCTTAATGATTACAGCAACAGCTTGTAAGTGCAAGGCTGCAGTATGAAGATGCAGTTATTCACTAAAGCAGGGAGGGGTTTAATTATTGCAGCACTAATATTTTGAAAGTAGGCCCTTAATTCCTAAAGAATGTTTTAATAAAAGTATAGATTTTTTTCAGCTACATCATACAACTAGAAAACATGTAGGGAAAAAAACAAGAGCATCAAAAAGAAAGCAAATGTATCACAGAAAATAATCTTTTTAAAGAGCAATTTGCTTGTCCAAGCATAAAATATTGATCATGTTCTTAGGTTCAGTGGGCACATACTGCTTTAAAATATAGCACTGTAAGCTCTATTAAAGGGTGATTGCCAGTGTTTCCTAATCCTGGTCCTAGAGAAACATGCATTCTACATTTTCTGTTAAGGCAGAGCAAACATCATGGACCACAATTAGAGAATCTTCTCAGATCACAATTGAAAACAAAATGGAAGGCCATTAACACCACAAATATGTGTTTATAAGACCATATTTACTCTCTTTTGACATAGGTTGCTTAATATTTAGTCATGGGAGATGTAATTTGTAATTGAAATATTTATTAGCATTATGTATTTCTTATAAAGTATTTATTTATTTATTTATTATTTATTCCAATTGTTAGTGTTTTATTCTTCATTACAAAACTTTAGGGCTGTATATAACCAACCTATATAAGATGTAAGATAATTACTTATTTTATTAAACTAATGAGGATTTTAAGTGTAATAGTGTGTGGTTTTAAAATTGCTTGTACATTCTACATAGCACCAGTCCAATAAGGGCCTCTTTGTTCTTGATCCCCCGACCCAATCTAATATATATATATATATATATATATATATATATATATATATAAACACTGCTTCACCATATGGGTCCTGCAAATTGCAGTGTATGCATAGAATTGTACAGGGAGTGATATTGACAGGAGAACGTAACAGTGAATTTGCCATCCCTGATCAAACAGGCTTCCATCCCTGATCAAATAGGCTTCATCAAAGGTGGATTTTCAATTGCCAACATGCATAGCCTACTTAACCTGATGCATCATTCATCACACTAAAATAAGAAGAAGCCATAGACACAATGGATGTAGAGCTCCTTTTACAGTATAAAAACCAACTGGAAGTTCTTATTTCCCACATGAATTAAACTAGGCTTATGATAATCATTGATTAATCACTGAATGCAGATTGTACTTCACGCGCACACAAAGTTTCATAATGTAAATATATAATGCAAGCGACATCCAATTCTGCCTCCTGGCAATGAACAATTAGCTGCAAACTAGTTGCCAGGGTGTTGTACTCACAGTATAATATCCATACATTTAACTTGTTACATAAAACCATAAAACCAGCCTATAGGTAATATATTTACCCTCTCTGTAAAATTGTTCATATTTAATGCAATAGAATATCCAGATAGTATAAAATACTATAGTATTTAATATATTCTAATAAAAAAATCATAAAAGTTTATAATTTGTAATGTAATGTTCATGGTAAAATCAAGGTTGTATTGTATTGTTTGGATTTCTTATAACCAAAAACCTTTATTTACAATAAAAAAAAATCAACATCCTATATGCCTTATTTAATCATAAACTACTTCAATTTCTTGGTGATTTTAAATGATTGCAAACAAAAACAAAGATACAAGAATAACTGTCTTCCTCACCAAGATCACTGATTCTAAAGAAAAGAAGTAAAATAAGGCAGTAAAATAAATGCCTAATACAGACACACCAGGTGAGACTGCACAGTATGTGCCCTAATCATGTCTCCTAAATTGCTCTTGAAGAAACAAATGGTTCATTTGAAGAAACCAGGTCAGTGGCTAGGCTACAGTATGAGGACTCGCACAAAAGGCTGAGTGCTGAAAATGCTGAGGAAAAGCTATTGATGAGTCTCCTAGTATTTGAGCAATGAAACCTACTGTTATTATTTTCTATTTTATCTTAGGTTGCTTGAAAAAGACATATATTCTGGTGAACTGGCAGACAGTTTAAATTATATTCTAATTAAATGACTAGGTTTGTACTTTTATCAGAAAAATAGTATCATAAATTGCATATTAAATAACCAGCATCCACTCCATAGTAGGAATGAAATTTCCTTGAAATAAAAAAATTTCCACTGTTAAATGTCACCCAGAAGTACATCTTAGTTTTCCAGTTATACTGTACACTACAGTACACTGTGTTGCATTTTTCTCCCCACAGTGTAACGTTTACAGCTTGTCTCATCTACAGCACTGTAAAACATCTGTGATTTTCTATAATGATGTAGAATTTAACTGCATATTTATTATATATTTCTGTTATTTTAATGCAAAAATATTTGTGAGATTGTGCCAAACTAAAATTGATAGTACTTGGTTGCTGGACTCACAAATTACTTATGATGTAAACCTACAGTAAGTGTAATCCTTTACTACAAAGGAGGATTTGCTTTAATAACAATTGATCTTGTAAGTAAAACCCTGGGTTAGCAAAGAGCACAGAGAGGTTTTGGTTAAACAATAATATACATGCAAACTAACATATCTTATAGCAAACTGTTTGCTAAATATGCCAACATACAGTGGTGTGAAAAACTATTTGCCCCCTTCCTGATTTCTTATTCTTTTGCATGTTTGTCACACAAAATGTTTCTGATCATCAAACACATTTAACTATTAGTCAAAGATAACACAAGTAAACACAAAATGCAGTTTTTAAATGATGGTTTTTATTATTTAGGGAGAAAAAAAATCCAAACCTACATGGCCCTGTGTGAAAAAGTAATTGCCCCCTGAACCTACAGTAATAACTGGTTGGGCCACCCTTAGCAGCAATAACTGCAATCAAGCGTTTGCGATTACTTACAACGAGTCTTTTACAGCGCTCTGGAGGAATTTTGGCCCACTCATCTTTGCAGAATTGTTGTAATTCAGCTTTATTTGAGGGTTTTCTAGCATGAACCGCATTTTTAAGGTCATGCCACAACATCTCAATAGGATATAGGTCAGGACTTTGACTAGGCCACTCCAAAGTTTTCATTTTGTTTTTTTTCAGCCATTCAGAGGTGGATTTGCTGGTGTGTTTTGGGTCATTTTCCTGCTGCAGCACCCAAGATTGCTTCAGTTTGAGTTGACAAACAGATGGCCGGACATT
Organism: Clarias gariepinus; assembly: GCF_024256425.1. Lineage (NCBI taxonomy): Eukaryota > Metazoa > Chordata > Actinopteri > Siluriformes > Clariidae > Clarias > Clarias gariepinus. The sequence continues at coordinate 23,183,946 of NC_071104.1, forward strand.
CTCCTTCAGGATTTTTTGGTAGACAGTAGAATTCATAGTTCCATCTATCACAGCAAGCCTTCCAGGTCCTGAAGCAACAAAACAACCCCAGATCATCACACTACCACCACCATATTTTACTGTTGGTATGATGTTCTTTTTCTGAAATGCTGTGTTACTTTTACGCCAGATGTAACGGGACACACACCTTCTAAAAAGTTCAACTTTTGTCTCGTCGGTCCACAAGGTATTTTCCCAAAAGTCTTGGCAATCATTGAGATGTTTTTTAGCAAAATTGAGACGAGCCTTAATGTTCTTTTTGTTTAAAAGTGGTTTGCGCCTTGGAAATCTGCCATGCAGGCCGTTTTTGCCCAGTCTCTTTCTTATGGTGGAGTCGTGAACACTGACCCTAATTTGTTGTCCTGGGGTCTTTTGTGGCCTCTCGGATGAGTTGTCTCTGCGCTCTTGGGGTAATTTTGGTCGGCCAGCCACTCCTGGGAAGGTTCACCACTGTTCCATGTTTTTGCCATTTGTGGATAATGGCTCTCACTGTGGTTCGCTTTAGAAGCTTTAGAAATGGCTTTATAACCTTTACCAGACTGATAGATCTCAATTACTTTTGTTCTCATTTGTTCCTGAATTTCTTTGGATCGTGGCATGATGTCTAGCTTTTGAGGTGCTTTTGGTCTACTTCTCTGTGTCAGGTAGCTCCTATTTAAGTGATTTCTTGATTGAAACAGGTGTGGCAGTAATCAGGCCTGGGGGTGACTACAGAAATTAAACTCAGGTGTGATAAACCACAGTTAAGTTATTTTTTAACAAGGGGGGCAATCACTTTTTCACACAGGGCCATGTAGATTTGGAGTTTTTTTTTCTCCCTTAATAACGTAAACCTTCATTTAAAAACTGCATTTTGTGTTCAATTATGTTATCTTTGACTAATAGTTAACGGTTTTTGATGAGCAGAAACATTTAAGTGTGACAAACATGCAAAAGAATAAGAAATCAGGAAAGGGGCAAATAGTTTTTCACACCACTGTAGTTCTAGAAGGCTGCCAAGTGTTTCCTTTAAATAGATTGTGGCAGGTGTTTCTCAAAACTTGAACCTCAACTATAATAATTATTTTAAACCGCAGAACAAGCTCAGTTCTGTGAAATACTCATACAATCAATCTTTAGGCCATAGGAGGCAGTAAAAATGGATCCCAGTTTTGATCTTTTATATACAGTACTGTATTGGCTGTTCACACTATTACCGGCTATACTGACTAAAAGATACATTAATGGCAGGTTTAGGTCATGCTTTGTTTTATTCTTACTGCTGCAAGTTTTATTTCTTCCTCTAGACCTCCTGCCTGGGAATTCCACCCTTAGCATATTTCTACCAATATGCTTACAATCTACCTCAATCTGGCCTCTCTGACTTTATCTTTAAAACATTTAACATGGGTTGTCCCTCTGATGGACTCATTCTTGATCCTATTCATCCTTGTCACCCTCACAGAAAACCTCAACATCTTTATCTCTTCTACCTCAACTCTGCCTCCTGTCTTTTCTCTAGTACCACCTACTCTAAGCTGTGGACCAGTAGTGCTGGTCTCACCACTCTTTTACACCTTTCCCTTTATTCTCGCTGATACTCTTTTATTACATCACACATCTGACACTTTTCTCCACCTATTCCAACCTGCCTGTACATGCCTCTTCACCTTCTTTCCACATACTCCATTGCTCTGGACCATTGACCCTAAGTACTTAAAGTCCTGCACCTTCTTTACCTTATCTCCCTGTAGCCTCACCATTCCCCTTGCTATGGCTATGCTCCATTACTCTGCTTTCCAAGGCATACCTTCACCTGTTCCCTGCTCTCACTACAAAGCATAATGTCATCTGCAAACAATATAGTCCATAGAGACTCCAGTCTAACCTCATCTGTCATCCTGTCCATCACCTTAGCAAACAAGAAGTGGCTCAGAGCGGATCCTTGATGCAGACCCACCTACACCTTGAACTCTTCTGTCATATCTACAGCACATCTCACCACTGTCTTACAGCTCTCATACTGTACATCTTCTGCACCATTTTAACATACAGTACTTCTCTGCCACTCCACACTTCCTCATACAAGACCTAAACTTCTCTCTCGTCACCTTGTCATACGTTTTGTCTAAATCTACAAAGTCACAATGTAACTTTCTATTACCTTCTGTGTACTTTTCCCATCAGCATCCTCAAAGCAAATAATGCTTCTCTGTCTCTGTTGTACTCTTTCTAGTCATGAAACTGTATTGCTGCTCACAAATGCTCACCTCTGCCCTTAACTTAGCTTCCACTACTCTTTCCCAAAGCTTTATTGTATGGCTCATTAGCTTTATTTCTCTGTAGTTGCCATTTCCCTTGTTCTTAAAGATCAGCACCAGTACACCTCGTACTGTCTAAGATCTTGTCAAACAGTCTAGTCAGAAACTCTACTGCCACCTCTCCTAAGCACTTCCATTACTCCACAGGTATGCCATCAGGACCAACTGTCTTTCCACTCTTTATCCTCCTTAATGCCCTCCTCACTTCACTCATACTGATTTTTAGTAATTCCTGCTCCACAACAGTCATCTTTTCTATTCTTCATCCTCTTTCATTTTCCTTATTAATCAACTCTTCAAAGTACTCCTTCCATCTTCCCATCACCCTCCTGGCACCTGTCAGTACATTTCCATCCCTACATTCAATCACTCTAACCTGCTGCACATCCTTTCCATCTCTATCTCTCTGCCTCGCCACCTCTCGCTCCTTACTGTCCAACCTAGCATACAAGTCTCATATGCTCTTTGTTTGGCCTTTGCCACCTCTACCTTCACCTTACGCTGCATCTCCCTGTACTCATCTCTACTCTCTTCGGTCCTCTCAGTGTCCCACTTTCTTGTCCACTTTCCCCATTTCTGACGATAGACCAAGTACCTTCCTACATGTCTCCCTGATCACATTAGCTGTACTTGCTTCAGTCAACTGGAAGCACCTTGTCTAAATTCCTCCCTAAAAACTACACAACATTATTTCTTTTTTAACTTCCACCACTTTGTCCTATGCTCTGTCCTCCTCACCAGCATTTTACACACCACCATCCTGTGTTGTCTGGCTACACTCTCCCCTACCAGTACTTTGCAGTCACTGATCTTTTTGAATTTTTTCAGATTACAATGTTGACACAAGATGTAGTCCACCTGAGTGCTTCTGCCGCAGCTCTTTTATGTCACCCTACTGTATGTTCCTACCTCTTCTGGAAGAAAGTATTTGCTGCTGCCAGTTCCATACTCTTTGCAAAGTCCACCATCATTTGTGCTTTTGCGTCCCTGTCTTGAAGACCGTACCTTCCCATCACAATCTCATCACCTCTGTTCCCTTCCCCAATATGTCCATTAAAATCTGCACCAATCACCACTCTCACATTATCTAACTCACTCTTTTTATTTTTTTTCTTTTAATTTGTATCCTACCTGTGGGGCATAACCACTAACAACATTGCACACCACACCATCAATTTCCAGATTCATCAACCTATCTGAAACTCTTTTCACCTCCAAAACATTCCTTTCAAACTCCTCTTTCAGGATAACTCCCACTCCATTTTTTTTCCTATCCACACCATGGTAAAACAACTTAACCCTGCTCTTAAGCTTCTAGCCTTGCTACCTTTCCTTCTGTACACACAGTATAGCCACCTTCCTTCTTAGAAGTCCATATCCAGACTTGGGACTGGCACAAGAAGACACTGGGTTGTGTCCCCCTGTGGTTGCATTTATTAATTATCTATTAAACAATTGACCAAAACATGGTATTAGTGCTAAAAAGTCTCACCTTGGTGAAAAAGTGAATTTCCAATTGGATCAAACAACACCTTTTTCTTAATTCTTAATGCTTCTTAGCTTCTGATCCATGTTAAATTATTTTGTAAATACAGTATGCATACACATTTATATGCCCTTTTTTGTTGTGTGCGTAATTTATTATTATTTTTTTATTTCACATGAAAACACATAAACTTGTAAAAGTGTTTTATTTAAAAATGCCAAATTGTAAATTTATGGCAACATAAATTTAACATGGCTACAGACATTACAGATTTTTTGCTTTTTTAGGCTTTTACCCAAAAAATATTTAGGCAACTATTTTCACAAGTCATATGCTTTTAGAAGCTTACACCAATTTTAGTAATAATGAGAAATATGAATAATTTGTATTTAAAATTATAGTTGTTTCAAGCGAAACAGTATAACACTGTAAAATGGCCTCTTCTGGTGCATAGTTGTTTTTTTTAAAATATGTTTTATGTATGTTTTATATAGCCTATATAATCATCTTTCTAAAACAACTGAAGTTAGCAACTTAAAATTTTTTGTGAAGTATGACTGGTCACTTTCATGTTGCCAAAATTCAGTAGTAGCTTCTTTGGCACATACAATTTCTGTATTATACAGTATGTATAACATAAAAAAACATAATTTTTTTTTTGTTTTGTCCAGAAATAATCATTTACATATATTATGATGAGTTAACTTTAGCTGCGGCGGCATGGTGGTGTAGTGGTTAGCACTGTCGCCTTGCACCTCCAGGGTCCAGGCTTGATTCCTGTCTCTGTGTGCATGGAGTTTGCATATTCTCCCAGTTCTTGGTGGGTTCCATCCGGGTACTCCGGTTTCCTCCCACAGTCTAAAGATATCAAGATTAGGCTAATTGGCGTTCCCAATTGCCCGTAGTGTGTGTGTGTGAGTGTGTGTGCCCTGTGATGGATTGGCATCCTGTCCAGGGTGTGCCTTGTGTCCTAAGCCTCCTGGGATAGGCTCCAGGTCCCCGTGATCCTGAATACAGGATAAAGCAGTATAGAAGATGAGTGAGTGAGTAAGCTTTAGCTGCCATATTGAATCATGTAACTTAGAGAAACCCTCCTCTTTTCAGTTGTTGGTTACTGGAAAATTGTTTCTATTGTGTTGGTTCAAATACCAGTCATTTATTTAAAATAAGACCATATTGACAATCAACCAAGTTTTGGATATGATTTGCACTTATTTTTAAGCTTTGCCTCTACTGTTTACTATCTCCTACTGTTGTTATTTTTATTTCTCAGGTCCTTTTAAGAAGTTTAGGGTTTCTAGTTGCCCAAAAGAGTTAATGGGGAGTACTTTCTGGTAAACGGTGGGTTTAATAGCACTACATAAAATCTTTAAGGGTCCTAGTGACAGCTGTAAATCTTTTTCTCTTTTCCTGCTCTGATAGATTTCACCTTCCTTTGTATTATAGCCTGCTCTCTCTACATCTTCCCAAGCAATGCTGAGGCCCAACCTATTTTGTTCTATCTTCTACCTCACCTGAATGGTTTATAAAACTTTAAAATAATAGAAATTGTGAATTCCAAGTGTTAAGCTGGGGTAAAAAGTAATTTATTAACTGGGATATATAGTCTTGAGGTAAGGTGCTGAATCCCAACTCAAGATGCAGTATGTTGGATCTGTTTTTCATCAGAAAATAATATAATCACTATCCAGCACATTCAGTGAGTAGGCACATTACTGAACCTTTTTTATCATGTACACATTATTTTGGTTTTGACCTTGTCTGTCTGTTGTCTGTCTCTCTGTTTATTGAGGTTAGCCTTGTGTAGTCTAGTTTGTTTGTTATTCATCTGTATCACGACTCTAACTCCAATTTGCCCTTTGGATTTGTCTGCTTTGCTGTTTCTTAATAAGACCTTACATCCTGCCTGTGCCTGACACATCATTTGATAGAACTTAATAACCACTGAAATGTTTCAGTGAAAGGTCTAGTGTGGCATTTTCAATAGCCCACATAAGACCAGAAGCATATTGCTGGATCAACAGAGCTATATTATGCAGATTCCTGGTACAAATTTGTCTTATTAACCTAACACAGTTAATGGAAAATGAGAAAGAAAATAGCAAATTAAATAAACAGTCATATATAAATTTGCTTTTTTTTTGTTGTTGTTGAGGTTGTTTTACATGGTGACTTGAATGAAGTCCATGTTAAATGTCATTTGCCATCTCAGCAGTCTGAATATTTAAAATGTCATTCTGATATGAGTATAAAAAAAGGACAGTTTAAAATGTGCACTGGCTTTGAAGTTTTTTTTTTTTTTTTTTTTTTACAACATCAATTAAATCAGTAGGGGAATTACATATGATGGCATTGGTAGGATATCATAAAATAAAAAGCATGAAAATGACTTTTTAAGAAAGACATTTAGTTCTTGGCAGAGCTGATGTTTGCCACACCAGTTCCACACTGTTCATTCCTGTTTCACAATTCTACTAATACTATAATAATTCAATATTATTATGAAACAGTAAAAATGTATATTTATGATTTTGTCTAAATAATGTAATTTTTTAAAAACAATTTTAAAAATATTTGTTTTTCTCAAAGCTGCACAAGTGGAGATTTCATTTTGCTGTTAAATTTCATTTACTCAGAATACTATATATAAAGCTCATTCTAGCTGCAGTATTGCATTTTGGAATTTTATTAAATAAATTTTTATTTGTATTACTTTGTATTAATATTTCTGCACACTTTTATTACTGCTCTAATCTTTGAATTTCTCTCTCAGATTGATAAAGTAATATATCTCTATCGTAGAGTCAGCGCCACAAAGTTTACATGTAGTACTCGGACATTCAACTTGGACTATAGAAAAAACATTATCATTAAAAAAAACATTATTATAAAGCAATTTAGCAATATTGAAATGTAGCCAAATACTGTAACCTGCACGACATGGTACATGGTACTAAGACATTTTATATTGTTTTTCCTATTATGTTTCTAAATGCCTAAAAACACACCTTGTCATGTACTATAGCCAATTAGTATGTAAAATTTAAATTCAAATTTTATTTGAATTTTAAATGCTAATTGGCTATAATAAATAGAGTTCATTGTTTATATTGGACCAGGGCATAATAGCATTTGAAGCATATCTGCATCCTCCAACTGTGACTGGGTAGGAAGCTGTAAGATACACTTATTTTTAAAACATTAGATTTATGCCAACAGGGAAAATTACAAATAAATACAAGAAATGGAAATATCTGATCAGACATGACTGCTCAGTTGCTCTCATAAGAAATTTAATAAGAACTTGCCAATAGCAGGCTGTTCTTTACCTCTTACATTTTGACAGTGAAATAGACACTGTGACCTTTTTTAGATCCCTTGAATAATTGAATAATAAATGGATAATTCCTTTCCTTTAGGAAAACTTCCTTCTCGGCACCATAAGGCACTTTATATTCAGACATATGTGACTCTTTTTTTAACACGTCATTAATAAAAATAATAATAATAAAAAACAACTGAAGGTCATAAGAATAAGATTGTCAGCTTAATGTGTGTTGGTATAATGAGCAATCTGTACTATACTGATCAAATAAACACAAATTTAATCCTAAAAAAATCCTTAAAAGACTTGATGTGAAACATGGCAACATTTTAGATGTCAATCAAAATGCAATGCATTATTCAAATGACAAAAATAAAAATATTTTATGGGAACTTCATCTCACATTGGTTTGGGCATGCTTATGAATTTAATAAAAATATATGAAACTATTCAGATACAAATGGTAGTGAAAACCTACTAAGAAAAAGAAATTGATTTCAGTCCAGTTTCTTTACCTGACCAGTTTCAGATGAACGTTTTTTGTTTATTTAGCCACGCCAGTGACCTATGAATCGTTTAAACTTAAAAAACATCTAAGTTAAAGCATGAACCAGTAAGAAACAGGTGCAGGTCTTTGGGAGGCTTAATATAAACTATATATTTGTATGGTCAATAGAAAATAATGTTTAAGCGTAACTCTTCCTAAATGGAAAAGAGTAGTAAAGCTGCAGAAGCTTTAAAAGTATCATGTTTTAGGGTAGCAACTTACCGCTTCATTAAGGGGCCTTTAAACAAAAAGTATTGATACAAACTTAGGCAGATTTTATTCTCCTGATATGGTCTATCTTAAAGAATGTGGCAGTTCATTGGCTCTTACTGAGACCAGGCCAAGTGATTTTATAGAGGGGAGGGGGGGAGCATTAGTGATGGCAGGTTTTGAATTCAGGAGGAGGAGGTCTCAGTTGCTGTTGGCATTTCAATTAATCCCAAAGGTGTTCAGTGGAGTTGAGGTTAGGGCTCATTTTCTTCCATGCTAACATTGGCAAACCATGTCTTTGTTGTCCTAGCTTTGTGCTCAGAGACACTGTTATCCTGGAACAGATTTGGGTTCCTTAGTTCTACTGAAAGGGAACTGTAGTGTCATCATCAATATAAAATTTTCGAATAATGTGTAAACTGAATAATTGTGTTTTTTAATGAAGTTTAAGAGTACAGAAAATGATAGGAGTTCTGCATGTGAATCAAATATAGCATATTATTTTACCAAATATAGATTAGTACATATTCCATGTTTGCTCTGTACATATAACCCATTGTGTGGAGATGTGTAGTAATCCATAAATACCCACAGCATAGATTATGAGCTCAATAAAGTTCAGATAAAATCCGGTCATGCACAACGTTAAAAAACAAAAAAAAAAACAGCCCAGAACCTAATTTGGGGATCAACAAAATGACTTAATCTAAGCCTTACATTTTATTTTGGTCACCTTATTTAAAAATATTGGTGAATACAATTTGTTTTGTATGCATAAGATTATTTTACCTTGTGGAATATCTTACTTCAATATTTTAAATGTATTCCATAAAACTCTTCCAACAAACCATGCCACTTTTAAATATTTTCGTTATATATTTACTCTAAATAATCTTTCCCTTCACAAAAATAAAGGCAAAACAATGATTATATGGCAGGATATTTGACAACACACCAAAAAATAAAGAAGTCGGATGAATGAAGATGGACTTGTGAAGCAATTAGAAAAACAGCCGATTCTATCACTCCAGAAAGCACTACCAAATAGACCTTAATGCTTTTGTGAAGAACTGGATATGGATGGAAAATGATAGCTATTTTACATACATTGTTAGCTTCTACGCATATATATTTGTGCTTTATCCTTCGTGCAAGCAAAGTCAGTAATACTTTTATGGAAACTTATACCTCTCCCCTCTAATAGTTAAAAAGGAAGCACAGATGTTTATTGTCTAATCTTGACTGTCATTCCATAATGTTGTCCTCAGGCAAAACTCTATTTAAAGTGTTCATGTTTTTTTAACTGGACCAGGGTCTTCATCAAGCTGATGTAATCCGGTGAGGTCACATGGCAGTTGGCTGCCCCGCTGTGGAGGGAACAAAATTTTCCATGACTTCAAATCAACCAGGTTTCTTTTTTTTTATTTAGTTAGACCTTTGATGTACAAAATGGTGACAAATTAAATGAGTAACAGTGACTCTGATGATGTTTAGGTTTATTTTTCTCCTTAGAGGAAACATCACCGAAAATTAATGCAACATTATTCTAACTGACCACTTGAACTGATGAAACATTTTTATTCTGATGGGAATTGTCTCTTGTAGGATAAAAATGTCTCCATCCAGAAGGCATAAATATTTGCTGAAATGTTTTAGGAGTATAGAAATTTAGTGTATCTTATGCTATGTTTTTTTGGAATCATTAGATCTCGAGCCAGTGGCAGATTTTGGACGATGTTAGGCACCGTCATTACGACCATCATCATTCAAAGAATGGTGTTCATCACGCATCACTCATTTGTCACTTATCTCTGTTTATGTATAGAGTTAATGATGGCTTACTTTTGACACGCATATAGCAGGAGTTACAGAAGAGCTGTTTGTTTCGTATCCTGACTTCAGCTCCACTTTCTGAGCCGCCAAGATCAGTTTTGCATTGAATGCACTGTAATATAAGACACAGGGATGCAGAATAAGAACACTGTGTGTAGGCCAACTGCATACCAATCTAAGTGGTCAGATAATCTCTGACTCAGTGAGGCAGTAAGTCCCTCTATTATAATAAAAGGAAACCCTTTATATGAGAGGAAATAATTTACCAACAGGCCAGAGACCTAGCAGAAATTAAAAATTTATACTATAAAGACTATGAAGACTATAAAGCCTATGAATCTGTGAAAGTAGGGAGCTTAGCAGTAATTATACAAATACTGAATGTTGCTACACAGATACAGAAGAAGGAAATCAGTTGTGAAATATTCAGAAGCTGGATTGTCACAATCATCCTTATGCAGATGCAACAATTCCAGGGAGATACAATGTTAGATTCATCTATTATTTCATGTATACAATGTGAGGGTTATGAAATTAAGAAAGTCTGAGTATTACAGGTTAGACATAAGCAGCCAGGTTGACCTGAACCCCAAGGGAAGGGAGTTTAAAACTCTCACCTTAAAGCAATGTAAATGATAACAGAGCCCCAGAGACTCGATGATCATTGCTGCTCCTTTGCCCAGTGGCATAGCACACTTAGTACACATTTTCTTGCCACTTACTGACCTAAATTGTAGAATGTAAACATGACCGGAGAGATCAGCAGAATGAATAGCCATAATCATTTAAATGACTTTATATGAGTTCTAGGACTTTAGACATAGTACAGTACACATGGGTATTATTTTGTATGGTAGTCTGAAGGCTACACCTAATTTTACATCAGACTCTGGCACCTACAGTATATGTTCCAGAACATTTCTAATGCTTAAAGGAATAAACGCAAAGTACCTGTTTCGTGAGGATGACTGATTCTCAGGATTTGTGGCTGTGGACTGGGAAAATGATGGCCTTTGGGAGTTTAGAGATTGAAATGAAGGCAGTGTGGCAGCATCTGGACGTCCACTTTGGATCGAAGAAGAGCTAGAGTAAGATGAATAAGGACGGCTATAGTCTGGAATGGACGAAGTTGTGCCCGGAGTCCATGATGACCTCCAGGACGTGCGGTTTGTTGTCATGTCCAGGTTGTCTAGAGATTCACCTCTGTCAAGCCAGTACAAAAGCCAAATCACATATTCAATCAAATTTGTATAGTTATGGCATCATACTGAGCTTATGATTTCAGTGCAGTTTCTTTAGCTGACCAGTTAACATATATGTGCTATGGCTTTATCAAGTGATGTGTCAATGTCAGAGAGACATTGACCAATTTCCTTTAATATGCTTAAACACACACTAACCTCCTCATAGGAAGGCTTGATGGCTCTTTGTTTACACTATTCATGCTATTTTGACGAATCCAGCTGCTATCTGTGAGCAAGGCATTCTTCTTCTTCATGTCTTGGATGATCTGCTGCCTTTCCAATTCAGCCTGAGTGGCCGGCTCTTTTTTATCCTGGCTGGCCTTATTTAAAGAGCTCTGACCCAGACCACTGCTTATGGCTGGAAACAATATATTATTTTATTATTTATTATCAGAGAAAATATAATAAATAGAAAAAATTCACACAGCATCACTTCATTTCTGTTGTAATCAAACAGTTGGATTACATGTATAGCCTGTATACATGGCATTTATATCCTGGATTGGAAATCAAATAGAAATTGATAAAGATTGATTGTTGGAGAAAACACATTGATTACATCCATTGATTATAGATCGTAGCTGATCAGATGATTGGCTGGGCTACATAATTAGCATGGTCACACTCCATGGCCCACCTCTCTCTGGGTTACTGTATCTCATAGCACTAAGGATGTTTCTTCTCTCTAGTTCCAGCTCAGATGCAGTCTGCTGTCTCAGAACATGAGGATCTTTCTTCCTTCGTAATTCTTCCTCCAGAAGCCAACCTGCCAGGCCCCTGTGCTTGCTATACACACCTGCATACAGCCGCACACACACTGACATGGCTCTATACTAACTGTAAGTAGCTAGCTGTAAGTTCTCGCTGAAAGTTCTGTGAATCGATTTCATTAGACTCCACTTTGACTGTGTAAACCTTTGTTCAGGAATAGACAGGATCTGTTATGACCACGCATACGGTAAACTCTATATCTGTTAATTTACTGACCTTTAATATCTGTGCGTTCTATATCGTCCAGCTCTGGAGTAGATTTTGACTTGGTCCTGTAAATTTATTAGCCAAAAATGATTACAAAATGTATATAGGATATGTGACAGTTTATAATTTTTTTTTTTTTATTAGGCAGCTTATCTTCTTAAAAGCACATTTGATGCAGTTTGTCACATGCAGTGTGTCCACAAAGTAATTATTATATTTACCTGTGGAAGTAGGATAGCTCGGGAAAAGTATACTCCCCATCACTGTTATTAAACAGCAAAAGCAGAGGGTTATAGAAAAAAGCAGAGGGTTATAGCATTCACACACAGTTGGGCACAAATAATAAAGGCTGTAAGCTGTAAGTTTATGGTCTAGTTGTTAATGTATGACAACGCACAAAATGAGTATTTGTCATTCACAGGAAACATGCAATAATGGTGAAAGGACTTGATACAGTTTTTGTTATTATGTATATGGGTATGAAACATTGCATCTGTATAATGCAGCCTCGGCAAACATGCTGTGTCACAATTGTAGATTGCCCCCAAACAATTTAATTGCTGAATCTATAGTTTCCATAAGTTTTCAGCTGAAGTTTAACCAAATTCTCCAGCGACCACTTTTACTTACTTTGCCTGAAGTCTTCGTTGGGCCTCTTGGCGCCTCTTTTCCTCCTCCTCTCTGCTCTTCTGCAGTCTCTGTGCCTCCTCCTCTCTCCTTTTATTTTCCTCCTCCCTTCGTTTAAGCTCCTCTTCTTCCTTCTTTCTTTCCTCTTCCAGTCGTTTCTGTTCTTCCCTCTTCTTCTCCTCTTCCCTTCTTTTCATCTCCTCCTCAAGGCGCTTCTGTTCCTCCTTTTTTTTTCTCTCCTCCTCAAGGTGCTTCTGTTTCTCTTTCCTTTCCACCTCAAGGCGCTCCTGTTCCTCCCTTCTTTTCCTCTCCTCTTCTTCTTTTAGGGCCAGTCTTGAGGCCTCCTGCTCCAGCTTAAGGTTCCTCATCTCCTGTTTTGTGGCATCAGAAATATTTATTAGACAGGTTTTTTCTCTTTTGTTGTGTAGCACAACATTGTCAAGAGATATAATTTGCACAGTAATAAAATAAACATTCTTTTGGAAAGAATTCCTACTTTATTGAGGTTTAACTATTTTGTCCTATCCTAAACTTTTACTTCATTTAGATACTCTTCTGGAGACATACTGTAATTGTATACAACAGTAAAGATGAACAAATTACCCTATTGCATAAGCAAAAGCTACTACTAGTAGAAACGTAACACAGGCATGCAGTGCCGAAGGTCACAATTAAAATAAATGCTTGCTTCAAGTCAAATATGGAATCATTATTTTACTGTACTCCAACTGACTACATGCTTTATACATTTTGTTTAAACATTCCTTTAGTAATCATGCTAGCTATTTGTCTCATATTAGCCAACATAAAAATCTGTAGTAAAGTGCTTCTCTCACAGCTACAATATTGCAACTTGGAAGAAAGCTTTGATCATATATGTTTTTTTTTTTTTTTTAACTATAGTTTTGATAAATAAGTACCTGGATTCCGTTTAGTATTTTTTCTCATTTAAAATATTAGTGTATCTCTAATTTACAGCATGTGCCCTTTCTATTCAAATAAGCTGCTAGAGACTGGATACCTCTAGATTTTTTGAGCCTGCTGTTACAGCCACTTGCTGGGCTTTTCTAAACTCCTCGTCCAGCTTTTCTTGATCTTGTCGATACTTTTCCTGCAGAAAAGCAAATAAAATATTTTTTTAAACTTTGGGCCACAAGTGACTAATATTAGTAATAAAACTTAATTAGAAAAATAGTACAGTAAAAGTAAACCATATTTGCCTTTCAACTTTAAATACAGTTAAATAATGGATATTTGTTATTATTTTAACATATTATATGACTCGAATAAAAAATAAGCTGTCAAGATGTTACTTGGAGCTGGCGGTCCTGCTCTTTTTGCCATTTTTCCTGCCGCCTGCGCTCTTCCTCCAGGTCCCAGGACCAGCGAGTAGATGAGGCTGAGAGAGAGGGAGCCAGTGGCTAGAAAACACAAGTGTATTTCTTCCATTTAACCAGCAAGCACAAATTTGGTTTACTAGATGACCATAATTATAAAAATTACTATTTTGCCAAGTAGTTTAATGCTTTAAAGGCTGTGCCTATATTCATGGCAGGAGCAGTTTTTTAAATTTTTAATAATGACATAAATAGATTTTAAAAAAGGAGTAAAGTGAATTGTGAGTAACATGGTTTGCGAGTGTTCCGCAAGACGAGCAAAGATTTTTTCATTTATTTTTTCACTTGGAAAACAAACAAGTCTTGGTTTAGGAGTACCGACTATCTTGTATCACGCATGCGCTTCTTGTTTTGATGCCGAGCATTATGTGATCACAACTGAGCCAACGGTTTTTCTCTCTCTTGTGCTGCGGAATAGAGGGTAATCGTCTCCCCTGCTGGGTCTTCGTGCTCATCTCCCACTGGTATAATCAACATCCACATGTGTGTACTGTTTACTATAACACTGTGACCACGTGTGTGTGCGCGTAAAACATATTTTATTTTGTGTCTGTATGCGTGTGTGTACAGCGCATGTGTAAAGCGAAAGCAAGTCTCATTAGAGAGGTTAAAAATCCATTTTCTCTCCCTGTATCAGCCTGCTCTTTGTGTCTGTGTTTGCGCGCATCATTGGACACTGTCCCCCACACACACACATACAGACACACACACACACACAGACCCATCCTACTTTTGGCTTTACAAACACACACACTCTCTTTCTCTCTGCTCTAGAAAGACTGCTCTGTCGCGATTATTTTTAAAGGTAAAGTGCAGGTTAATTTGTTTTATTTTTACTTTACAGCAGTGATTACGTTAGTGTGTCGCTCAATCGTGTGTCATTAGAGAGATTCCTTGTTTATTTTTCCAAAAAAACAGTGTTTCCGTTGTGACGGGAAAGGGAAGGGGGAGAGGGGAGCTTACTTTAGATTCACACACACAAATACACACAGCGTCTGCACGCACAAAGGAAACCACTTATCTGTCGGGATTTATTTTTACTTTTTCTTAAAGGTAAAGTGCAGCTTTTTTTTTTTTTTTTTACTTTATATTTTGCTTCCCGGAACGAATTATGCTCGTAATCCAAGGTTCCACTGTACATACATAGATACATACATATGTAAACAAGCACACAAAAAAATAAACAGAAAGTATATAAAATAAATAAAGTATAAAAAATATTCCTACACACTATTTAATATTTCTCATTGTTAGTTACATTATTGTCTTTTCAAATCTTTATTAATTATGTAGTAAAAAAATGTTGTCTGATTTTTTTAATACATTTTTTTCTGTCTTAGTTAAATTCTGAAGCTAACATAATTTAAACATAAATTGATGTAAACAAGTGTAATTTACTGTAGAATGTGTTTTGTCCAACAATCAATTAATCTTTATCATGATTTATCAAATTTGAGAATTATTTTAAAATTCCTCCCTGGTAATGTTATTGTAAGCAATTTGAGCTGCAGTAATTGTTTTTATTATTGAGTCATTGCAAAATATCCTGCCCTCAGGCCCAGGAAGAATTTAGATGCTAGTCTTATGATGTTTTTAATATGTTATGACAGTCTGAATACAACATACATTTTTTTTTTTACAAATATTATGAGAACACATTTTCACTTACATCTGGCATTTGATTTTCAGATCCACCTACAAAAAATATTAATAATTAGAACTTTCTTTCTTGCATTATTAATGTATTATTTCCAAATCCAATTTAATTACATGCAAAAAGCTGCAAAAAAGTATAACTTGAAAAAAAAAAAAAAGCCCACATGTTGCAATTTAAATTGTCAGCTGCTACATGCAAGACACCAACCAGATGGATGCTCAGCACAGCATGCAAAAGGGAAAAGCAACATTGTGTGCAACCTGAACACCCTATCACCACACTGCATCCTACTATAATATTTCATTAATGGCCTTAGGCACTATTTCCTAATAGGTTCATCTTACTTGAAGCACAGCAAGAGTTACACAGATATATAGAATAAGAGAGAAAAATCCAGGCTAACCGGTATATCTCAAAATGTTATCATGTTCTCATAAGTGCCATGGCCTAGAATATATTATAATGTTGAGTCTTAAAGGATCTCTGGGTGTTGATATGGTTTTGGTATGCAGTCTTGTGAAGCCCATACAGTTTTGATATTACAAGGAAATAAATATATGCTACAGAGTTGTCAAAAAGTGAAACATAAATTATTTCCCTCTTTCCACCTTCTATTTTTTGCATATTCTATGTCCTAGGGCTACTGCAGACAGCATGTCAGTGTGTTGATGTGGAAGGACTTTGCACACTCAATGCTGTTTACCACAGAGATAGACCAGAACACCAGAACAATGTGTTCTCTGCAGTGCCTGAGGAAAGATCACATGGGTTACAAGGACTTCGGCTGCGAGAAGGAAAAGTAGGATGGCAGCATGAAGGCCTGGTAATGCCCAGCACCAAAAAAACATAGTGAACAGGGGCTAGTCTTTTACCTTGTTCAAAAAACTCCGATCTCCTTTTAAGATTTTTTAAAGAAAGGGATTCTAAATGGATAACAAAGAAATTAGAGAAAGGACACATATTGAGAAAAAGTGAAAAAAGTGAAAAAATAAAATTGAGATTCATGGGTTCATATTGGAAAATAATTGCACTAAGAACAATCTTATTCATATTCTTAAAAAAATTTCAGCAAATTAACAAAAAAAAGCTATTTTAGAAAATTAGATAGATAAATAAATACATAAATAACACACCAAGCATAACACACCAAACACTATTGTACATCCAGTGCATTTCCATTCTGGTTAGTACAGTATATCCCTGTCATGGTAATTCAATGAGAAATATGCTTTACCATTGCTTCTCAGATTCACAGGTTCCTCACGAATTCCACCATTAATACCATTGGACGACAGACTCTACAACACAATATAATGGTGATATTAAAAAATAAAAAAATATCACAGCAATAAAGAGTCACATTTCTTATGTACAGTGCTCAAGGTGCTTACATTGACAGTGTGGGAGCTGACATTCACAGTTTTCACAGTGGAATCCATGGCTGGGAGTGAGCTGAAGTTCAGGCTCGTGTTGGTATATGGCTCAGGAAAACCTAGAGGACCCGTACTGGTGAGATTGATGACCTTATGGCTTTTAAATGGAAGGGAAGGTAGGTCTTTTCCCCAATCTGATAATTGCGCATTGACACAGTCGTAGATTTTAAAAACACAGAATTAGCAACTATAATAATAGACACAGGACTACACAGAAGCCTCTGACAGAACAGCCTTACTATCAGGACTTTTTTTTCTCACAGTGGGGTTTAACAGACAGACCACCTTCCCCTGCCATGCAATATGCAAAAATGCCACACACCAGTATTACCAACAAGCATACACCTCTTAGTAAACACATATAGGCCTACCCCAGGAGAGGAAAAGTACTACATGTACACACAAACACACTGTGACATAAGTATTAGTAGTATAATTTAAGCTTTAATGGTTAACAGAACCTTATAATACAATGGTAAGAAAATATTCTAATAAATGTAATTAACAGAATTCCTAATGGTATATGCTTGCTGGTAAATATAAGGACTAATACTTAATAGTAGTACTTCACAATTCTGGTTTAAGACTACAAGCATACATACACAGTAAGCAAAAACGCACATGTAGTATGCATAAGAAAGATTTTAGGATTGGAAAACACAAAGACTGACAGGACATGAGCTGACAGGCAAGCAGACATACAGCCACACTGACAGATGCATGCACCTTGTCAGGTGAGGCCCATACAGTATACTGTAACATTACACAACTGAAAACTAATTGACTATTTTTTAAGTTTATAATCAAAAAAATCTCATATCTTCTTCTAAATCTTAAATCTTTTCGGGTTTTTTTTCTTTTTAATTGTTAGTTTAGATCAAGAAAATATTACATGATTGTACAATAATAGTCGTTTATAATCTTTAGAATCTAAATGAAAAAATTGACTATGAAGAGACTGTTTGCATTATTTAGACATTATTAAACATGCCTTTTTTTCCACCTTTTTTTTTTTTTTCAATTTTGGCCAAGAAGTTATCAGTGTTACTTATTGCCCACAAAGACTGATGTACATAATGTGAGCTTTACCAGGCTCGGGAGAAGAACCTGCTATTTTAAATGAATGCCACCACAACTTTCAAAACTGCTAAATGAATTGCAGTTTTAACAAAATTATTGGATATATTGGGTATAACAATACTTGTTTTGATTTATAGGAAACCAATTTGATTGAATAATTTCTTGCACCTGCCATACCTGCATTGGTCACTCGGGCATTGAAGGAATTGTTTCCTCAAATCAGATACTTAAAAACAAACTTACTGTTCTTTCCCTGTCTGCGGATGTCCATAAACAGACTACCCTCCTGCAGGGCTTCATCCATGCTCCTTTTCCACTTTTCATAGCTCATGTCTGCCACCTTCTGCCCATTAACTGCCAAGATTTTATCCCCAACCTGCAGGTGGCACATCTCCGCTGGACTGCCTACAAAAATGACAGTTATACATGACACAGAAATATGACTACAAACAATTAGCAAAATAACAATTAACAAAACAATCCTGTCTACTTACAGTAGGAGATGTTTTCAAAATTAGCTCTAGAACTCCTTGTGGAATCAGACAAGCATGTGGTCAAGCTTGTAATGTAAAATAGCTAACGTTTTTAACATTTAAAAAAAAAAACCACTGTTATGTAAATGCAAAAAACATATATTTAATCCTTACCTCAGAAGAATTTTGAATGTAAGAGTACAGTGATTTTACAAATAAGTACCACAATAAGTCACAGTATGTCCTTCGTTTAAGAACTTAAATAAACGAAGAATTCATTTAGAATGCCTTTAGAATGCTAGTTAGTTTTTGTTAATTTATGTTGTAATTTATGTTAGGTCTCTCTGTCCTTTCTCTGCTAGCCAGCTAACTAGGCCTCTTGGTTAGCTAGTTTAGTGTCTATGTTAATTTATGTTGTAAATTTATGTAGCATGTAGCACCTTGGTCCTGGAGGAACGTTGTTTCGTTTCACTGTGTACTAACTGTATATGGTTAAAGTGACAATAAAGCCTACTTGAACTTGAACTTGAACTATATCTGTATAAATTTAATTTAATTATTCCTTCCTAGGAGTTTGTAACTAATCAGAGGTTAATTTATCTATTTTAAGCTTACACTTGAACACTTACAAAATTATTATTTTCCAGCAGTATTCTCTAATTAATTATTGTAATTAGTTTATACCTTGTTGTATAGATTTAACAACAACCCCGGTGGAATCCCAGTTAGACTGAAACCCAAAATCATGATTGCTGTTGGGTTTCTGATTCAGACTGATCCTCATGTCACTGTAGTTTTCCTAGAAGACACACACAGTTTAGATAGTTCGAACCATCATTTAGCCTAAAATATTTACCTGTAATTAATAATTAGTGATTATTATTAGTAATTATACAATTATTATACAAAGCTTATTTCTTGATATGTTTACTCGCTTCATTTTAAAATTCAGACTTGTCTTATTCTACTGGCCAGTCTGTTGGCAATATTTGCTTATTTTAAGTGTTTATTTCTAGAAAGGAGTAAATATCTGCCAACAGATGTCATTTTAAAGCTTGAAATTTATAGATATGTCTGAAATGACTCATGTAATTAAACATATAACCATATATTGTTTTTAAGGACAACATAATTCTAATATGTAAAGCTTGTCTTTGCTAGATTATAAATACTATACAGACCAAACAAAGGCATCTATATCTCAGTACTGTATGTACCTTCCATTATGGGTATTGGTTTTTGTTCACGTCAGTGAAAGCAGATTTTCAATAACAAAAAAAAAAACCTCACCTGCTGTGTGCTGTTTACAGAAGACACTGTTTTGGGTTGAGGTGCTACACGGCTTACTGGAGTAACAGATGAGAAGGACCGAATAGGGGGAAACACTTGCTCCTCTTCCTCCCCCTCATTCTCATTACTGCTTTGCATCGGACTTGTTTGGGAATCTTCTTTCAAAAATGCGGCATAACGGTTAGAAGCTGTCATATTATTACCACTGTTTGTCTCACCATTAAAGCGCTTTTGAGAGTCATCCACCTAGGAGCAGGAACAGGACAATATTATTGTGGAATTTTAAATAAAACTGATCACTGCATATACTAAAACATCAAACAATGTAGAGTACAACTGATGTAACCTCTGTAATGTCATTATCATACTGCAAAAAATACACTGACACTGAAATTACCAAGTCTCAGTACTTTAGCACACAATGCAAATGATTACTCACTGACTGTATATATATTACAACAGGTAGTAGGTAAAGTCCATCATGTCAAATCTTTTTTACAAATGAGGCTTCTCACCGTATAGGAACGGGGCAGGGAGGTAACTTTGGTGCTTGTGGTGCCAAAAGGTCTGGGAGTGACGACAGAAGTGATCCGTGCACTATCTGATCTCTGGTAACTCCTGGGGAGTGAGGCAGAAACTAGAGGTGCAATGGGTTGCTTTGTTTCTGCTGAAACTGGTTTATGCATGGAAGTCTGGCTTAGGTTTTGCCTAGGTGCAGGCACAGGGTTAGCAGAGTTGTTGGATTTTGGAACTGGTTTAGAGCTGCTGTTGGCCTCTGTTGAAGGACTGCTGATGTTGATGCGGGTGGGCTCTAGTAGGTTGGGTTTGCTGAAGACACTGTTTTTAACTGGATAATCCAGAATATCATGGCTTACTGAGATGCTAGTTTCTTTTTCTTGACTTGTAGGTAGAGTGGTCCCTAAGCTGGACTGGATAGGATTGGAAGGTGTTTCTACCTCATTAGAAGGCAGACTGCCTGCCTCAGGTTCATCATCTGCCAAACTGGGCAGAGAGTGAACTTTAGATCGGCCCATGGAATAGGGATTATCGACGGTATAGCTGCGGCGTGGTAAAACTCTGGTCTTGGGTGTTGGTTCATCAAAGACATCCAGGTCTTCAGAAGTAGAGAAGGTAGAAAAACGACTCTTGAAGCCTGGCTCTTGGCTTTCCCTGCATAGTGATGAGAGAAGAGTATGCATGCGACCCTTATTAAATTACACTCACACAAGATGCATTTTCCCTAATGTGACTAATAATATTGAGTTATATAGACCTTCGTAGTACAGTAACTGCATTTATGACTAGGGAAAACATTAGTTACCCTAGTGACACTTATTACAAGACAGACATAATTGTATATGTGCAATTTACCTCTCCTCTTCCATTTCCTTGAAGGTCTTTGATTTCCTGGTGCCACTCCCCGAAGTAAGTATCTCAATCTGCTCTCTCTCTTCTTTTTTCTTCATGATATCAGAGTTAACACTCTTGCGCCTATTTTTCCATTTAGTGAGATCCTGAAAAACAGGACAATGATGCTCAAGACCCATAACCTGCTTTCACATACTTAGTCAAAGACAGAGAAAAAAGCAGCAGAGCATCAGAGGCAAAATGATGTAGGGAGAGAAAAAAGCTAGGGGAACATAGGCTATATTTTCAGGTGCACTATTTATTTTCTTGGCTCTGTTTGCCTAGTGCATTTAGGGCCAGCATGTGACCTAAATACGGTGGGCAGAAAAGTCCATTTCTATCACAATCAGGTTTACCCTCAGACATATGAACCTTGTAAAAAATAACAAGAGGCATACATGCATTACGATTAAGCACAAAAAAAATACAGCCACTCTTACAAGGCAGAAAATCAAAAAATGTACTGTTGCCAATGAAGAACTGGAAGTCAGAACAGTCAAGCTGATACTCACATCCTGCCATTGGTCTTCATTATGCTTAATCTTTTCACGCATTTTCTGTAGATCCTCATACCGAACCTTTTGGACTGTCTCCTCATCAGGAATGTCACCCAACGACTGAGACCTGAAAGCACAAATTCACAGAGTGATGCTTTATAATAAAAAAAAAAGAAACTTTGTGGGCAAAGACTTTTGTCTGAATGGATGGATGAAAGAAAGGGAGGGAAGGAGGGAGATAGGGAGGAAGAAAAAAATACTTATTATACATACTGAGCTTATTTACATGTATACAGAAAATATCAAAAAAGGAAAAAAAGTTTCATTAAATGGTTATTTTAAAACTTTTACCTATGTATTGTTGATATATACAATAGATCATCCACCTTAATGTTAGAATAGCTTTTGTGTTATTAGTATTAGCATTATTATTATTTTTTTAAATCCTGAATTACTGATGCACTACTCCTCATCAAAGTGCAATGCAAATATGATTTTACTAGCTAGCATGGTACGCATCGGTTGACCCCTTGTTTTATGATGAAAAGACTTGGACTGTAGCAGTTAGGAACCAAAGTAATGTAAGTAATGTTAGTGTTCAGTTCTATGGCAAGCAGAACCACACAAAAGCATAACGCGACATGACAACACAAGTGGACATATCATGCCACATTTCGGGCCCCAGATGTCTACTTACCCATCACTATCTGAGGCCTTTTGCAATAGTCTAGAGAACCAAACAAAAACCACACAAAAGCCAGGTCATTTTGTTTATTTTGTGGCTGACACAAAAGAGGTGTAATCAAATGCAAAATGTTCCAGGGTTCAGTTACCAGAGATTCCCTTTTTTTTTTTTTTTTTTTACAGGGTAAAGAAGTAGCAGTTATACATTAGAGATCACCTTTCTCCATCCTGCTGTGTGACTACAGACACAAGCTACTGGCAGTATCCCCCCCTAAGGGAAAGTTAGAGGTAGACTAACTTTAAATGAAACTGGAGTGACAGAAATGTTGTGCAAAATAACTCATAATATGTTAAACATGTAAATGTAGTTTGCCAAGTCCTTTTTTTTTTGCATGCTAAATTGCATGCTGGGGTGCTTTGAAAGTATATTTCTATAGACACAAAAGTTACACTTCTAGCTTTTACAGCATCTCATAGCAATGGGGAATTTCTAAGCTGCACAGGATCCTGGCAGTCTTGTAAAGGGAGGCTGTGTCTGGCTGTGTTATTTATAGACATTACTCAGGTTTTCACATTCCTCAACAGCTTTGCCTATTACACTTCCACAAGTACATATGAAGCTCTGAACCTCTTTTAGGGAAAATCTATGTGACTGAATTGGAAGCAGTCTTAATATCAACTTTTTTTTGTTAGGTAATTTCATCACAAAAGCTTTCAGTAATTCTTTTATTCATCAGATAAGCAGAATATGACAAAATGCCAGGCAACCCCAAAAAAAAAAAAAACAGAACTGTAATTCATTAACATATAAACATTTTAATAGCACTGATGCCTTTTTGCTGATATTATGGCAAATTTAGACTCATGCATTCTTATTGCATTTTTATATTCAAAAACATATCGGCAATAAACAAATAAAAGGTTTGATACTGTTTACAAAGTTTCCTAGCCTATTCATTATGTTAACATAATAATCTATAAATTATTACCAGTAATCACAAGCTTAAAGTGCAGTAGAATACCATACACAAGCACACTTAAACAATCCATGTTAGGCTACAAATGGGATAATTATAAAAAGGCATATCAGACACCATGAAATCATGCAGGGAGTTAGGTCATTCCTACACACTTAGAAGCCTAACCTCTCCACCATCAGCCTCTTCTTATATCTCAGGTGACTGGCCTCTCTGATGGCTTGCCATTTTTGGAGATCCTCCTCACTGCAGTATGAAGGAACACTTGGGCCTATTTGAGCTGATCTCTGAAGTGCCTCAGTGGGATTCTGGGCATGCACAATTCCAAACTTTCTAACAAGCATATCATCTGATATTTGATGTGCGTCTCCCATCTTTTTTGCAGGTGCCTGGGCAGCCACATGTATTGGTGGGCAGGGGGCAAATATCTTGGCTTGAAGTTTATGCGACAGCTCCCAGGGCTCAGGAATAGGCACTGGGTGGTAATTATTGGGTGCTCCTGAAAGTGGGCGCAGTGTAGACTGATGCTGTAACCTGCGTGTGACCACATCATCTTTTTCAATGTCAGGGTACGTAGATTTGTCATCACAGTGTTGAATGACCACTCTGATCGATGGCTCAGATCTGTGATGTGAAGTAAGTAGATCTCCATATTTTATCCTGGCCAGCTCGGTGTTAGAGTGGAAGGCACATGTACGGCGGCTAAACATATCATCGTTTTCCAAGTCAGGGAGAATTTCCTCAGATACATTGTAGGGGTCGTTAGGGTGCTCCCGCCCTAATAGTGGGTGTCTCTTGCACTTAAAGAGTCTTGGACCTGAACTGGGGTCTGGGCTTGGCCAAAAATCAGGGAACTGAAATCTTTGGGCCCCAGATGTATGTTGAGCGAGCATAACTGGTTGTGTGGTGGAACTGTATGTCAATTTAAAAAGAAAAGAAGAAGGCAGAAGAATTTCAGAGGATAAGGATAGTGTGCAAGAAAAAAAGTACAAGACAGCTCGATTTGCTCATTTTTTAATTTACTTTTTCCTTATTAATGCATAATTTCCTTATTTAAAAAAATACTTGATTATTTGATAATAATTTGCTTATTGGCTGATTAATTTGTTCTAAAATCCAAGTCATTTGTGCAAAACATATGTAAAATAATACTGGCGTATGTAAGTTCATTTTACAGTATATGACCCATACATACAGTAATACATAAATCCTGGCTGATGTGGTATCAGTTATTTGCTGAGATGAACATCATTCATACGTTTAATGTGATGTAAAGTCAACAGTGTAGGTCAGTAAAGAAAAGCTGATTAGGTGAATAGTTAGTGTGTGATTGCCAACTAATTTAAAGCCTGGACTACTGCCTGTGGGGGTGTGACAAGGACCTGGGAGTGATGGGACTGAGCAATGCTGAAGTTTGTGCGAGTGAGAAAGAGGGTTCAGAATGAGAAGGAGAGGGCACACAGAGCTGGGGACTGACATCACAGTCGGAGTCCTCTGAGGATGAACCAGACTTCTTCTGGCTAGACGCAAGTGCAGGTCATGAAGAGAAAGTACAGAGAAGGGAGACAGGAAAAAACAGAGAGAAAAACCCAAACCTATTAGCCAGGAAAAAGAAGACCAGTAGCGTAGACCAAACAAATGAAGTTACAGGAATGTATTCTGATCACATGCAAAGACTGAAGTAAAAGTCCATTAAATATTTATAGTTAAATGACACCACAAATGGGTAGCTATTACAAGTCTCCAAAAATAGCAATAGTTAAATATGTAATTTATATCTATGTATTTCATGTCAGTTGCTGTTTTTCACCATGCCAGACAGACCTGAAGCCCTGGATCTTTCTGTACCAGGGCCGACGCTGAGAGCCCAGTCTGATTTTCTGCACATGCATGTCTTCCTCTGGTGTCCAAAACTTTGGAAGAAATTTATCATAATGCGCAGTGGAAATGGGCTGGGTTACCGTCTGGCCCACTTTACGGGCATAAAGGTCATCATGAACAGGATCAGCACAACCAATCTCATTGTCATCTTCTTCTGAGTCATCATACATGTAGACATCAGCAGATGCAGACCTCCTAGCAGCCTTCTGAGTAGGCCTAGATTCACTGCTACTCAAGAGAGAGCCGAATGGATGAGTAATCGCACATGGCCACTTATTAGCACACTATAAACCATCCATAAAAATGTTATCTATTAACACAAAACCTAATTAAATGTAACAAAATAAAAGTGGTCACAGATTTAAAGAAGAATAAAGACAAAATGTAAAATACAGAGAAAAAAAAACTGAGAAAATAAGATATTAGAAATGATATATGTCAGATATGTTATACTGAAACACAACAGGCTCTGGAGAGTGTCTGACCTGAGATAGGTCAAAGTTGGCTGGGGTACATTAGTAACCATGACCTTTGGCCTGGTGGTTTGGGGCATAGAGGTGGAGTCCCCTGAGGTCATGGGTAATGCAAAGTTGGTGGGTTTGACGACAGGTGTGGTTTGAAACCGGCGGCTGGCCAAATCATCATGGAGCAAGTCAGGGTCTGGACGGTCTGCCTCTGAATCACTGCTCTCATATCCGAACAGCCAGGAAGCTTGAGTAGACTTTTGAGTGCCTAGTTCACTGGTTGAGGACAAGCCTGTGCCTATTCTGTTACAATATTTTTATCATCCAGGAATTGGCACAGACATGCAAGCATTCAGGAATAATCACACACATACGTACAACAGTGTGGCATGAAAAAGGGAGAGCATTCTGAATTTTTTCACGCGTCATAACACAAAGTCTCACCAATCAAATAAGATAATCATATAAGTAGCACTATTTGGTCATCTGTGCTCAAACAGAAAGTGAAGCTTTGCTCTTTCTTCAAACTGAAACACTGATGTACTAGAGCTCCCTGGAAGAATCATAGGAGACTCATCTAGTGTAATGGATAATGCCTGCAAACTATGTCACCTTGAAATAAATAATCACATAAATGTCTGTTTAGGATGACTGACATTACCTAGAGAAAGATCCATCCTCCTCTGTAAACATGGGACTTGCCCAGCTGCGTCTGTTGTCATCACTTTGACTGTCAGTGCGCTTCTTGCGTAGTGCCACTGGAACATAGCCCGACTGCTTGTCTTTGCTTGGCAGGAACTGGTTGAACTGAGCGGTGGTCTTTGGAGTCATAACCAGTGAGCGGCGATATTCCTTGTTTTCTGACATCGTGAATACCCACTCTGTTTCGGTGTAGCTATAGAGAACAGTGAAACAGGGTAGGAAAAGTCTTCCTTCGTAACTATGAACATACTGTACATAAAAGTGTCAATAAAGGGAATCTCATTTATAAGCCTGTGTGGAGTACCAAGGGAATTTGTCACTAAGGTGAACATGGAGCAAGTCTAGAGGATGGCCTAATGGGAAAAATTTAATTCGGATGAACAGAGTGTAACAGGAGGACATTTTAAATAAGTTCCAAAACCAGCATGTGTCTGGTAAATATTACACTTGTACCACAATGTATGAATCTAGGGGGAATCTACACAACTGGAAGACAGTGTTCTTGCTTTATGTTTGTTTAAAAGACAAACAACAACTAAGTCTAACCAGCAGGGGGCACTATGTATTTGGTTTGCAAACTAAGCAGCCAAATCACATTTTTTTTAGTGATGAAACACTTTTGTTTTCAATCAAATGGCCATTCAATTTTTATGCTCAGTTATTTGGTGGCAACAATAGGTATAAGAAAATGTATAGCACATCACATTAATTCTATTTTTAGTCAAACAGCACACTTGTACTGACAGTATATATTTTTTTGCAGTTTAGTTTTAAAAGTCAATATTGCACCATATCTACATTTTGTAATTTTCAGATCATTTTTTAAAAATTATTGTTATTGTTCATGAATCACACAATATTGTAAAAAAAAATAGTTGTAATACTGAGCTTTAATATTTACCCACATAAATAATCAAAGAATTGCTGTTCGACTAAAAATACAATTAATGTATTTTGCATTTTCACATCATTATAGTTCGGAGCAAATAATAATAATAATAATAATAATAATAACAACAACAACTTTTTAATGTCCATTTGACTGAAAACAAATGTGGGGTCTCTGCACAGTATCATATAATGCATAAAGTTCACCTTTATAATACCAAAACACTACATAAGGGTGTAATTTCTTTAATTCATCATTATTTATTTGTACAAGTACTGGCGTGTGCAATTCAAATATTAACAGTTG
This sequence comes from Clarias gariepinus, assembly GCF_024256425.1. Taxonomy (NCBI): domain Eukaryota; kingdom Metazoa; phylum Chordata; class Actinopteri; order Siluriformes; family Clariidae; genus Clarias; species Clarias gariepinus. The sequence continues at coordinate 23,211,672 of NC_071104.1, forward strand.
TAAATATTAACAATGCAAACATGCAACGTGCATGCTCAGAATGCCTTACATACTAAAAGCAACAATTAAAAAACAGACAAAGCAAAAAGGCAGAGATGCCATAAATAATAAGTCAACGAGTTGGGAGACTTGAGGGCTCTTACTCTTACCCTGCAGTTTTTAAGTCTTGGGTGTCTTGGGGGTATTCTGTGAGTCCAGCAGTCAAGTGAGCTTAAGGACTCAAATAAGTCCTCTCTGCTGTTTTCAGCCTGTAGCGGAAAGAGCTTCTGTCTCCCGTACCAGTTGTCTCTAATTTCTCTCCCTCTCACACTGCCCTGTGCAATCTTCAAGTGCCTGTCAAGTACAAGTGGAGAAGAGTGTCAACTATGCACACACACACACACACACACACACACCAACTCACACCAACTTGACTCAGCTCTTCGGTATTGCTCCAGTTATCAGCATAAAGACTTAGTCAGACACTGACTGCTTTAAAAAATGCTTGCCCTTCCTGTTCATTTGGAGCACGACCTGAATTAAAAGACTATACTGGGTCTACTGTGAAAGATATTGTATAACATTGTATTGACATTGCCATTTTCTTAAACAACCATAGCTGAGACGTGCTTTGGCTGGTGGAAAGCATTCATTGGCTGATGAATAAGCCATTTTGGAGAATGGTTATATTATTGATTTTGATTCCATAAACAATGCTAATGTAAAAGCTGAATACAGAATATCAACCATGGTTGGGCATGCGCTTTACTCCTGTTTAAAATGTCAAATGTCTTGTTAAAACATCAAAGAATTTAGAGCAATATCAGCTCACCATTGGATAAATGTGCTAAACACATTAAATGCGTATTTTATATCTTACCTTAAAAGATGTTTTGCTTTCTTATTCCTTAGAAGCCTTCAAATTTAGGTAAGATCCATTATAACATGGATCAACTTATGCCTTTATATGCAGATTATTATCAGAACCTGAAAAATGCAATTACAGTCACAACTTAGTACTGTGTCATAGTCACAAACCAAACTACTTGTAAATATTATATTATATTATATTATATTATATTATATTATATTATATTATATTATATTATATTATATTATATTATTTGTGTATTATATTAGTCATACAGAAAGGTGGATAAAATCAGACACGTTAACTTTCCAAGTCGACCCTGAAACCAACACATGGCCTATACAGTACAACTCTTTATTATATATTAATTATTAACCAGGAGCCCATAAACTACGTACCCTGATTCAGAAACAGTTGAGGTAAAAGTTTTATAAATCCACTATTTCAAATATATCTTATTATCACAAAAATTATCTACATCTGACATTAAGAGAAATGTGGCAGCACTTACATTTTTCAGCCTCCACCTAGTCTTCTGATGCCTGCATGAGATAAGAGCTGTATGTTATTAACCGCTCACAGCGTGGGAAAAGGACAATAAAAGAATACAGTGATTCTCACTGAAAGAACTGGAAAGTGAGTACACAATTCAAATGGTGCCAGGCTCCCCTCACAACATTGCACAAAAGGATCCATGTCAGAGCAGAAGCGCAGAAAAAGCCAGTCACTCTTACCAGTTTGTATACACAGGCCTTACACAACTACAACAACAAAATGGCAACAACATTTACTGTACACATAGAACCTGAACATTCACAAGTGTGGCTAGTTAGGGCCACTCCTAAATAAAATCATCATAAAAATTCTTAGTTGCAGAAAGTACAAAGGGCAACCATAAACATAGCTGATATAATATAATCAAATTAAGAAGCCTCCACTGAACTGCAAATTATGCAAAAGTATTTAATGCATGCCCTTCCCTATTCGTGTCCTTTATTCACCTCAGTGAGACGTATAGGAAAAACATTAATAAAAGCATAAGATTTTTATGTACAGTACTCTTATGTACTTCCAGTCGTCACACATAACAAGTACTGACACTGGCTCTTATTTCCCACTGTGTTTCTTTCTGAGGTACAGTGGACACAACAAGCACAACAAACATTATTTAATATTTTAGGAAAACAATAGCAGGAGCAGGACATGCCAGGGAACTTTTAAAATGGTAACAGTGGCACAGCTGGATCAACCTGCTAACAAAATGTATGAACATAGTACAAATAGAAATTCACCTACTGAAGTGACAGTTTTGTAACACCCAGTGACACAGAATTTCAAATGAAACAAAACTCTATAAGTGTACTATAACAAAGTTAATCTATGGTCTGATATTAAAACCAGAAATCCAACCACTCAGATCTAAAGGAAAAAATAGTGCTTTGTGATCTGTGTTATTTTCAGCAACAACCCAACACATCAGGTGCACTGAAGTGAATTAAACAAGGTGTTCAGTGAACCATTTCATACAAATTTATTGCTCCAATAAAAGTGGTGAGAGGGCAAGAAATTCCTCTCCCTTTCATAGGCCGTAACAAAGTCTAGAATGGAAATTTCAGAAACAATTTTACACCATCATGGATTCTTAGTTTTAATTTAAGTGTTCTACAAAAGCTAAGAACATCCCTGGGGAATGAGTTCAGAATAAAGAAATCTTTCTGCTCAGAATCCCAGTGGCCTGACTAGGCATTCACATGATCAGCTCATGTGAAAGAAAGATGGATTTAAATGGACTGCTATACTGTTTCTTCCTCACATACACACTACTTCATTTTATGTTTTTGATAAGCTTTAATGGTGGTAAAGACAAAGATTACTAACTAAAAAAGAAAAAATGATAATACTTGTGAATTATGAAGCAATCAAAAACAGCATAAAAATTGTAAAAAAAATAAAAAAGTAATACATGATCTACCACCTTGTCTTGACACTTTCAGTTTGAATGGTTGGGTTGGATGTGAATGTTGCCAATCAAGCCCACAGAAAATATGTGGAAGAAGAAGAAAAAAAATGTTTCCCTTATAAATGAAAGCAAAAGAGAAAAAAAAAATCCTAAAGGTAGCGTTTTTTTTTTTTTTTTAGATTTTACAAGTATATTAAATTTGGTAAACCACTAATTTAATTTTTTTGTACAGAACAGTGGACATATTTTTATCCATCAATAGCATCTGAGTTTAAAAAACAGGAATGGAACTAAACAGGAACTAAAATGTTATGTCTCCTTCAATATATTCTTCCCACAGATGGGGTGAGAAAAACAAATAGGAATGCAAATTAAATGTCCTTCTTAAACTCTTTTAAGAAACATTATGTTATATATTACACAGTTTCCTACTTTTGGATTTCAAATAAAAGCTTTCATTTGGCCAGTTCTTCTCAGCTGAATATGTGATAAAATCTATTCACAGTAATTAAGAACTTGCAATATGCAAGTGAAAGTTTTAAATAAACATAAATAAGTATAATGTAATTATATATATATATATATATATATATATATATATATATATATATATATATATATATATATATATATATCGGCATTGTTTTATATCCACATGATCTGTGGGCCAAATAAGCAGCTTATGAGCTTACTTAAGCTGTTTACTGCTTTCATGGCCATACTGTAAGTGATCTACCACTTAGATAGGTAGATAACCTGGGCCATCAGTACATTGTCTAAAACACCAACGAACCCCCAATTAGCCAATAGAAGTCATAAAGTTGAAAACAGTGGTTTAATTCTTCATTCAGATGCATAAATATGCAATTATTATAAAATGACTATGATATCTAATTTATAACTCATTTGTTGACTATGCAATCATGGTATAGCAGGTGGATCTCCAGACCACAGAAGCCCATGCTACTTCTCTCTGACTATAGCCACTAATGGTTAGGCAAACCTTTCACTTATAAATGACTGGAATATCTGTTTGTGAAGTTTAGATATGTCATTACTTGTGTTCTTATGATGAGTGCATGGATAGTATTTGTAAGGACTAGTATTGTTTTACATGCAAGTAAAACTTGCAATGCCATGTGAGAATAAGCAAGACAAAGCTTTATTAAAATGTACAACACCTCCATTCAGAACAATTCTTGCTAATTTGATGTTGATAGTAAAACAACTTGTCTTATGTACACATAGACAGTAGACTGAAAACTGAACAATTAAGACCACAAGGTATTGCTCCTTACCATTTAGCTGGGAAATGATCATCTCCAGTTGCTAAAACAGCTCTCAATATTCTCCACTTAACAACAATCATTCTTCAAAAATGTCAAACATTTCTACCATATACCTTACATCCTGTCCATATATAAAAGGCCTGAAGAATTGTTCATTCTAGACACCTGTTAAAGACTCACAAAACCCACACTTAACCCAACCCCCACCCTCCAATGTGCCCATTTATGGCCCAGCCTATTCACCAAATTCCTGCCTTTTACAATTATGCAATGCATAACTTCATAGTTCTCTTGTGATAGTGACAACCATACAGAGCTACACGCCCAAAGAGCAAACACTGTATTCATCAAGGCATCTGCCCTTCCTTTTGGCTCAAGTATCAAATTTCAATAGTTTGAATGCTTCTAAAGTGAGAGTGCAGACATAAAACGATTTGAAAATCAAATGAAGACAAACCCAAGGCACAGACTTGGCATGAAAAACTTTGTACAAATACTACAGCATTGGTAAAATGTTTTAGGAAGTATGGCTTAAAATGAGGGATTAAAATGATCTGCTGCTGCATAAAGATGTTGGGCTGCTGTTAAGAGACAATTGTGGGTGTGTAGTTACAAAATGCAATTGCATACAAGACTCTTTCTTTGTAAAATTTTAAAGGGAGATACCATTTAATATTTGAACAATGTCTAAGTTTGACCTATAAAAGTATACCGTATAATAAGAATAGCTTACAGTAGTTTTTAGATAAAAACTTAGTTTATATTAATAACTTTATACTAATTACTAAATTTAAAATGTAATAGAGTTAATTCCGATAATATCTGAAATTTGTTTATATAATATACATTATAAAACAACATTTACATACAATAGCACTGTTTATTATATGAAACTCTGAACTACGAGTCAGAATTAATCTGACCTAACATTTCATGTGTTTAGGCCATAGTCCAGTAACTCCCATTAATTTTAAGTGTGATCGTCAGCTATTTAAAACACTGTTTTATAGGTCATAAGTGTAGGAGTTAAAGAGTTGTCTTAAAATGTCTTAAAACAAAGAGTTGTCTTAAAATGCTTAAACTTTAATCATTATTCAGCTATTTATCTTAAAGCATATTATTCGGTAACTACACTGAAAATCTAAATCTGCACTCAAAAGCAAGTGTGAAAATGGTGATGGGTGTTACTAGGTGAAGAGGTTAAGTATTTCTTACAACTTAAGCATCAAATCAAGGCACATTTTTTTCTAATCCATATACACAGACACTATACACAGGTGTGCTTTATGTTGACTTTGAAGTGACATAAAACAAAGGAGGAGCCCAAATTCTGATGACTTAAAGCTGACTGTCTTGCTGAGATACCTGCTTTTCATGGTCTTATGAGTAATGATGAAATAATGTTTGCTTATCTGGAAAGTTCTTCATACTGTATTTACTCTTCTTTCCTTCTATTGCTATCAGGGTTCCAAGAAAAAAAAACCTCATTTCTCTACCAAAGAACTAAAAGAAATTGCCGTTGTATTATAAATGTCATCACAGCCTTTGTTTTCAGTTCACTGAGCGAGTTGTATATATGAATTCATTAAACACACTTAGTTTCATATTGCCATGAAATAATATAAAAGACTGTCCTTTACAATGTGTGAGCATTACCCTGAGCCTATAAGAACCACGAGAAGAGTGTACTAAATAAAAAATAAGAATACAATCTAAAACAGCAGCCACTAATGTCACTAATCATGTCCCTTCCAATTTCAAAAATTACACATAGACAGAAACCACAGAGAGCAGATTAACCACAGCTGATGTGTGGTTGCTAAGGTTGGGAAGGTGTGGCATGGTAACACTGGTTAGCAAAGCTCACTTTGTTGTACCTTAGCTCACAGTTGTAAAACTGACTACACTTTCACTTATGTGATACAACCAAACGGAAATGCATAGATTATAATATTTAGATTATGATTGATCTAATGATTCTTTTTGTTAAGAACTACGTTTTTTATGTACAGTATTTACATCGTTCCAAAGTCAAATTAATGAGCTTGTGTCATGCTTACTTAATGCAAAGCAGTGGGCAAAAGGTCAGTCTGTTGCAATAATGATATACTGGAAGTACTTGTGTTGCTTATCATAAACAATACAGCATTACTGTCATGATGAACATGTTCGTGCGGGACCACCCAGAGACACACCTGCAAAAGGACCGAACAGGTTGTTCAACATGCCATGTTTGTTTCACCCTCGTTTTGAGCGAAAAACAAATCTCACTCTGAGCCTAAAACTGTCTCATAAAACACATACAAGAAAACAACATGACCTTTTGACAGAATCTCTAGCCTCCCTTAGTCTATAAACTACTGATAGGCCAAGTATAGAGTCTAATTTCATATCAGTGACAGTGATTTAGCACTCACTTCCTTTCTTAAGCAATTAATGGTTTCGCCTTTTTTAACAATCTGGATTAATTATAAATTATTACATTAGAACCTAAGAATGTCTAAGTGGCAAACACTGTAACACATCTACTGAAAGCCTGTTTAACCACACTCGAGACTACAAGCTGTGTATGTGATTATTGACTCAGTTAAATTTAAACCAAAGGTCAGTAGCACAAGATCATTTTACATGGACATTTGGGAGGCATCGGCTATCTGTCAGAGTCAACATGTTCTAAACATTAAACTATTCAAACATTATCATCAATGTCACAGAAGTGTCCTCCCCAGCAGAGGGTCTGATTTAGTTTAACATTTAAAAAAACATATTAAAACAAAACTTACCTGAAGTTTTACACTTGTGTATATGTCCTGCAGATCCCTGGAATAAAAAAGCAGTTGTTTTATTTAGTCCAGACACACGCTTTAAGAAGGATGTTGACGTTGTCCTGTCGAAAGCGAATATGTACCAAAGTTCTCTGTCAGACTGAAATCATACAGGAATTCTGTGTGGACACAGTTCAGAAATCATTGCATCCAAAGTTCAGAGATTCTGTGAGCTCAGCTAGGGGTGGAGAGGCAGAACCTTAGGTAGCAAATAAAATGACATTACAAAAAGAAGGCAGAGTTTGTTCAGTCTGTGACAGATGTGTGGAAGGAGGAGCTTGGCCTTGGGACAGAGCTGCGAGGTAGTCTAATAAGTCCTACAGAATCTCCTCCCACAGTCATGCAAGGCACTTAAACACATCATACTGCCTTACAAAAACACAGCACCTAAAACACGAGTGTATATTCTCTTTTCACACCCAGAAACTGTCACGGCACACTGTCATAACATACCTATGGTAGCAGCAGGGGGTGGATTATTTTGGAGACTTTAGTTGCTATGACACTGAACAGGTGACTGACATGCAAACTATTTTTCCCCCAGGCAATTGTTCCATTAGTGTGGGGGAGGGTTTGCATGCATTAGAAATCCTGTTTTCTGCTTGCTGTACATATTATGTGTATGCAATATAATGCATTGCATTTCCACATGCTTGACTTATCGTCACATCTGTCACAATAATTGTATTTTTATATTGTTTTACAGGGTCTGTGCAAATCCGACTGTGTGGATAGGTTTTAAATGACCTGAAATAATCACAGGGTGCTTTAAGTACTTTAAGTCATAAGCATCAATTTAGTAACATTGGCAAGGACACATGATCCTGGAAATATACCTATCAACATTTGGACTTTTAGTGAACGGTAAAACGGTTTTGCCATCATACTCAGAGCTCAGACTCAGAGCAAGCCTCTCTTAAAAAGCTGTGCTGAACAAGAAATGTTTGTAGAATATTTTTTAGCCCACTCCTGCCCACTCCTGAAAGAATTCTGACCAATCCCATCTGCTTCCACAGAAAATCTGAACAACCCCGTCTGCGACAGCAGTTATCGTTTTTTCTTGCACCTGTCCATGAGATTTTCTTATAAAAAAAGAATGGGTCCTCTTCCCCAAAATATAAACAGATTGGTAATTTAAACCACAGCAACCCTAAACCAGGATAAAGCAATTACTGAATATGTATGAATGGGCATGACAAATATGTCATACAGTATGTAGCCCCAAATAAGTAATTAACAAGGTCCAATAAGCTGCCATTTTAAATAATAGTGCCTGCATTAAAGTAAAAACTGCCCAATCCCACAGCATTTTTCCCAGTGTACCTAATGTCTTCAGTAAAAGAAAACACTTGCTAATGGAGTGTAGTACCTAGGAGGCTATCTGGGTATTTTCTTATGTCTTCGAATTTGAAACTGTTTTTGTCACTTAAAAAAACCCACTATCCTAACTATAACCTATAATAATGTTTAGCAATAATGATTGTGTTTATGGTATTTTTTATTATCTAGATACCTATAATTTTTGTCTCCTAGATGAAAAGTTATGCTTTGTTGTCATAATGGGAATTTTGTGCAAAAGTTCATCTAACGTTTAAATGAACCTGTGAAATTTGGTGAACAATTAACAAACATACATTTCCATTATTCTAAAATTAATATGATTTTTTTTCTCTTACTATATACTGTATGTGTTTTAAATACTCTTGAAATCATCGTGCCCTATTTCACTGATACAAATATTTGAAGTGTGTAAAAAATTAAGAGAGGTTAAATAAAAGCATATTGGGTGGGCCTAAATAGCTAGGCACTAAGTGTTTTGTGAATTTCTCATCCTGTAACTGCTATTTTGGTATTGAACATAAAATATGGTAAAACAAAAACAAAAAAAAAACTGAATTGTAAACTCCCAATCACACCTATTTCATCCATCCAACACTCTGATGCTCGTGTGAATTTACAAACACAATAAAAGTCCACCGTCAAATTATAATAAACATGTGTGATGATAGTTCATGGATTAAGCACGTCTGGTGGTCTGTGGAAGAAAAAAATCTATTAAAATATTCCCTTTTGCCAGTGGTGAGGCTTGATTCCGATATATCCACCCAGCTCAATTATAGCCTGTTTACAGAGCTTGGAGCCATGTGCAATCATCTTTCTGCTTAACCTCAATGTAAAGACTATGCAGAATGAATTTTCTTTTGTGGTCCAGAAGTACACCACATAAGTGCAGGTTTTCTCTCCAGGTTTTTAAAAGAGGGATCAGCTATGTGATGGGACTGAGAGGAAACCCACAGCTCTGGCATTTGCTGGAATACAGAACCTTCCACCATGGAAACCTGGCCCACAGACAAACCGAAACACAATCATGGTTAACATGACAGCTCGCATCTCAAAGTCAACAAATTAAAACTGTCAAAAAATGCCATTTTTATAATGATAAGTCTAAATTTTTTCAATGTTTATAATGAATGTGAATGATACAACATGATTTCAGAGCCCTAAATAATAAGAACATTTTATTTAATCATTCAAAAACACAGATAAATAGAGAGCTCTGTGTTTACTACACATTTTTGTAAAAATTCAGGATTTCAGAAAAAGTCATTCAAATAGATGTTAAGAACAGTAAAGATATATTCTATATTGGGGTTTCTTTTAAGTGTTTGCTTTAGAATGCCTGTGTGAGGATATTTTAAATCCCAGTTGAAAATTTATGCTCAGTAAATTTCAGGCTTGGAACTATCTCATGGAAATATCACTGTAATGCTTTCTGGGCATGGGGATGCTTATCCAGGTTGACTTTAGTAAATATCCTGGTGTTTTAATGAGTAAAGGGCAAAGTACTATATGCTACACTACATTTTAAACTTGATTCAGATTCTTGGTTTCAATTTATAGCCATTAGGTAATGCCAAATTTTTAAGTGTGATTTACAGTATGTATTTATGTTTTACCCAATATGGCAATTAATGTCAGCAGAACAAAAAAAAAAAAAACCCTATTCAAGCTTTCGCTATTTTTCTTAGCAGCATTTTTTCTACATTTCCGTAACAATTAAATAAATGTCATTATAATAGTAATACATGTTATGTAATATTTCATTTTACAGTAGTTGGTTTAGTTGCATACTTTAGGTGCACCAATGAATGAAACAGGGTGTGTTCGGTTATGTAATTATGCATGCATTTAAAAAATGCAATAAAAAACAGAAACTCAAAAGGGCCAGCAGTAGGTGTGGAAAATCTGTTAATAATCTTGATTATGCCTGGCATGATGCTGTTACCTTTGTTATTAAATTATCCACTGAAAATAAATAGATTTTATTGTAAGCATCTGGACAAAAATAAATAAATAAATAAATGTAAGTATAGTGTGTAATAATGTTTATACAAATCATAATTCTATTTGTACTGGTTTTACTTAGCTTTACCTATCTGACTTTTTGACACAAATTGCACAAAATTTCACTGCACAAATTGTTTATCAAACAAACAGACCTTTTTATATATATATATATATATATATATATATATATATATATGTATATAAATCATATTCTGTAAAAAAAAAAAAAATTCTGCAGAATGTTTATATGGATCAAATATTTTTACATAAATATTTTGATTAACATGCCCATTACCGACTCAGATTATAATCAAGCAGCAGTACGTGTCGCAAGAGTTTTCAGGAGGGAGCAGCGAGCAGTTGGGATATAAAAACTCTGCATCAGGATGCTGACTCACTGATGTGACACCAGGGTGTCGATACAGAAATGTTCATGCATCAGCCCAAAAGCACCCTGTCACGTGCAAAAAGAGAGGCAAATACTCTGAGCTTGCACTAGCGCTTACAAATATCACCTTCACCCAACAGCTATATCTCAAACACAGCATGCCATCCCATTCAGATTTCTGAGTGCAATGATTGTGAAATGCCTAATAATATCTGTCCTTTACATCCTTTTTGTTAGTATTGATATTATCTATAGCATGCATGTTTCCTAATATTTTTGCTTAGCTCGGTCTAAGCCCTATGTGCTAAAATTGGCTGCTTTTAATGCCTTAACCTAGAACTACTGGAATCGGCAGAACGGATTTCAGTACAAGAGTGACAGAGCTATTCAGACAACAACAAAAACAATACAACACCCTGTAAAACATGCATTTTACCATTGTCTCTGCACAGCCTGTTCTAAGTCAGCTCTAGTGTGATATCAGTCTTTCCTGATTTTATTGTAAGAAAAGAAGTGGATTTAAACTCAAAGAATAGCTACATAATAGAATATTGTCAAGGAGACTTAAGTCATACAAACCACATTAATACCTTCTAGGCATTTCACAAAAATAATTATTTTTTTTATAATAGCGAATAATACACTTTTGCTTACAATACTGAGTGATACTTAAATTTCTCATTAGTTGTTGCAATGGAGAAAACAATCCTAAGCTCTGAATTTTTTTTTTTTTAATTGCACCAAAAAGCCAGCAGAGAAAAAGTATTACTTACCAATAGAAAACAATCCAATCTTGGTGGCAACTCCGGAGGTCCTAAACCTCTTCTTAGTGACTTTGCAGTCAGAACAAACACAGGAAGCCACAGTAGGTGAGAAGGTAAGAAGTGGATTAGAAACGATTTTCCAGACTTTCACTGCTCTCCTAAACTGACCTGCACAACAACACAGTTTAGTTTCTGGAGCAGAGACTTGGCTCATCTGGTTCACCTCATGTTTCTGCCAGACCTTCTGCAAACAGGCCGAAGCTCAGCAGCCAAACCACAGAGAACCACAGAGAACAAGAACATTTACAAAGAATGTGACAATACAGAATAGAGTAGCCTCAAGCCTTACCAATGATCTTAAGCAAGTGATGCAGGATATAGCCAGATACCCTATTGTTATTTAACCACAAGAGGAAATACTTGTGTTGTTTTTACACCCCCTTTTACAGTGTGTGGGTTCTCTGAGTGGCTATTTCATAGCTTCTCAAATGTAGTGCAGGAATGTTTTGTCTTATCAAGAACATAGGGGGTTATTTTTGCTTTGTTCTATAATATCTGTTTTTTTATGAGATATAAATAAATATAAGATGGAGGTTAGCTTGTCTGGTACCATTAGTCTACTGTTGGTAACTTTTACTGTCAAAATCTAAAAGATGATGGTTATTATATTGAGCTTCATGATTTGTTTTTGTGGATAATAGGTATATGCCTGTATTTACAAAAATAGAACAGTTAATCAGAAATCATAAGATACTTAAAATCATTTATTACTTGACTATGCCTTGAAATCAAGTAGTAATGACAGTCAGGACAACTCAGTGCAAGGCAAGTAAAACTGGCTCAGCTGGGATCAACAGGTGCTGGTGAATAATCCTGAGCTTTACTGTCATTGTTCTCTTCAATTAGATCCGAGATGTCAAATCTTATCTTTCCAACAGAGCATGATCTGTATTAATCAACTGATCTCTGTTTTCAACCTACCATTGAGCAAGTGTGGTTCCTACTTGCCTGGAATGAACTTATGCTGCCTTTATGAACAATATAATGAACCACCTATAATACTGCATAGAAAGGTCACAAACCAAAAAACAAATAAGAAAATAAATTTTAAAAAATTAGGAAAAGGAAAAGGTGATATTCTACATCATAATTTACTGGGTGTAGTGGAGGTGAGCTAGAATAGAGAGTTCAATATGTGCTTCTCTCAATTTTTGATTTAAGGTAATTTAACAAAAAATCACATAAAAATGTGTGCCTTTGCACTTTTTTTTCTCCTTAAAATCCTGAACATTTTCACTGAAAACATAAAAGAGGCACATTACTGTAATAATAAATAATATAATAAACGTTCCAGTGGAAGTTCCTGAAATCAAAATTGCTATGTGTAAAAATAACTTAATCCCCCACACAAAGCATCTGGCTTTCTATGCAGATGCATGCCGTGTAGCAACATCATTTATTATGCTGAGTAATTACTGTAAGCCCTTCAAATCACATCTTAAGCAATTCAATGATTACTGTAGTAAGAGTACTGTAATTAGAAAAACATGAAGACACTAGAATGAAGAATCAGTGTCTAAACCCACTGAAACATCCTGCGAGTTGAAAGGATTAAAAAAAAAAACAGGAAACTTTCAAAATTTGCCTTATCAATATAATTAGTGGTAGTAGGAGTCAAAAAAAGAATGAGTGAGTATACCATGAGAATTAAAATAATGGAGTCTAGTAAAAGAATGTGGGCATGTGACTGACTACCCTTTCCACTTTTACACACACATTACACACATTAACAGCCCTGTTAATCATTTAAGAGGGAGGCCTAGTAACAATATCTTCCTACAAAGTTTATATGAGGCTGCTGCTCTAAAATGTTCCTGCCAAAGCCCATAATAGATGAAGCTTCATATACATGTGACAGCCGTGGGTCACAGTGAAAGAATTAACTTTTACCTTTTAAGAAATAAGAACAAAAAGCCAGTGCTAAACAAACTCTGAGTAAAATGTCATAGTTTAAATTATTATAGCTATACAGATTCATCCTTCTGTTTGGGCCTGACCGGCATATAGAAAATAAAGGATGAGGAGGATTATGTGGGATTACATAAAATATGGTTACTGTGGTTACTGACCTGTGTAATCACAATCATGCTATATGTGAAAAAACTTGTATAATAAAAAGAAAAAAGAAACATGAATGAAAATAAAAACTACTGAAGTTGAAACTCTAAAGTTTTCAAAGGAAAAGTGATTTTTATTTTATTGAATTGCTGCAGATGGTTTTAAAGAAAATAATAAACAGCGTGTTGCCATAACAAACCATACTTTAAAAGTTAATGCTGCTACACAACTGTTTTGTACTAGTATCTCTTAGTGTGCAGTGCATGTAACCTCTAGACATGTTTGTGCCTCAAAAAAAAATACTGTTTTAAGACTTGCATCCTCTCCTCTTTCCAGCACATAATGATCATTATTTAATCACTTTCACCATCTGAGATGTACAAATATGCTTCTAAGGCTTATCTGGTAATTCCAAAGCTGAATACACAGCTTGAAAGCTTGAGTTATTTCTGTCATCTTTAGAGCTTGTGCTACTTTATACTAACAGGCCTGATTTGCACCTTATAATTACATGGGCACTTCTGAAGAAATAATGCTCTCCAGAAAGGTTCGGTTTTTTTTCTCAAGTGCTTATGTCGTTTATATTACCAGCGTCATACCACCCCCTAGTGGAATAAAAAATCATATTCTGTCAGCCCATTAACAGCCATACATTTAATAGTATTAAATTAAAGAGTGCATGGTTTGTTTAGTTATAAAAAGTAAATGTGCAGTATTTGGGCTGCTTTCCGATGTTTAAAGAATCAAATTTTGAGACTCTATATGAGATATAAAAAGCAAGGTATGTTACTGTATTACAGCACAATAAAAAAAATCTTCAGTTAATGTTCACACCAAAAATCATGATATCATTGTGATGGTTGTTGGTGCCCACTTGACTGGTTTGAATACTTCGGAAACAAATCTCATGCAATTCTTATGCACAAAAGACTGTAGCTTACACAAGAATGAAAAAAAGAAAAAAAATCTGTGAATGCAAAACACTTCAAAACCTTAAGGAAGAGGGGCAGATAACCACATCAGGTTCTAAATCTCACAGCAGCCACTGGAACTGGACAGTTTTACGACAGTTTAAGTCCAGTCCAATATTTAACAAATGCAAACCCAGAAATCGGGAAAGAGTTTATCTGACAAACACTTACAAGTCAATATGTATAAGACCTTCACCTTTAATGTAATTCTGTGCATCAAAAAAAGAGAATCTGTATGGAGCATGTTTTATACACAGTTTCTTTCTTTTGCAGTCTATAGGGAAACTGCTACTTAATTCTGGTCTAATTTAAATGAGAGTGTCAGTGTGATTGAGCAGAAAAGGCATAGTTAAAGTTCGAATAGTAATTGAACATAAATTTAAAAAATACTATAAATGCATACACAGACACATTAAGTTTCTTTGTTTCATTCCTAATGACACATTAGGTCAGGAATTTGCAACAAGATTTTTGCAAATAATTGCTTTTTCAAAAACGTAATTCAGCATGTACTCAAACACTTTAACATTTGCAAATTGTTGGCAGTTTCTTCTTAAGTAAACAGAATGTAGGCGGGTGTTTTAGGCTTTGGACAGAGCCACAACAGTGAAGCGAAGCTCGTGTGGATCACGTGCCATGAATTCCTTACAGACCCTTGCAGCATCCTACAGACAAAGAAAGATAAAGTTCTACATTACATTAAGCTAAAATCATTCTTGCCACCACAAACATTTGAACAGTTAATCTGTACACAGTAGATATTGTAATAGCTAAGAACATATACTCAGCAAAAAAAGAAACGTCCTCTGACTTTCAACTGTTTTTACTTTCAGTAAACTTAATGTGTAAATATTTGTATGAACACTAAAAGAGTCAACACCATAAGACATAAACTAAAAATGTTTCACAATGTGTCACTGAATGAAGGGAGGCTCAAAATCAAAAGTACCAGTCAGTATCTGGTGTGGCCACCAGCTGCTTGAAGTACTGCAGTGCATCTCCTCCTCATGGACTGCCTATTGCGGACAGTCTGAGCACTGATGGAGGGATTGTGTGTTCCTGGTGTGACTCAGGCAGTTGTTGTGGCCATCCTGTACCTGTCACGCAGGTGTGATATTCGGATGTACCGATCCTGTGCAGGTGTTGTTACACGTGGTCTTCCACTGCGAGGATGATCAGCTGTCCTTCCTGTCTCCCTGTAGCGCTGTCTTAGGCGTCTCACAGTGCGGACATGGCAATTTATTGCCCTAGCCACATCAGCAGTCCTCATGCCTCCCTGCAGCATGCCTAATGCACGTTCACACAGATGAGCAGGGACCCTGGGCATCTTTCTTTGGGTGTTTTTCACAGTCGGTAGACAAGTCTCTTTAGTGTCCTGCGTTTTTAGAACTGTGACCTTAAATGCCTACTTTCTGTAAGCTGTTAAGGTCTTAACGACCATTCCACAGGTGCATGTTAATTAATTGATTATGGTTAATTGAACATGCATGGAAAACATTGTTTAAACCCTTTACAATAAAGATCTGTAAAGTTATTTGGATTTTTACAACATTATTGTTGAAATACACAGTCCTGAAAAAGGGGCATTTCTTTTTTTGCTGAGTATATTTCTCCAGATACAATAACCAATTGTTTAATAGACAGAATATGAACAGGTTGACTGCAAAATGAGACATTATTTTTCAGTTTTGAGATAAACGAGTTTTGTCAAAAGAAGCAAGAAGTCCTACAAGCTGTGACAGAATATGTTGTGCATTGTTTTTTTTTTTTTGTTGTTTTTTTTACAACAAAGGTGTTAAAAAGGATAAATGACTTCCTTTTTTTTAATGTTGTCTTCATAAGTTAACAACAGTGCCTTATCATTCTACATTCTACTATGTGCCATATGAATTAAGCAATATCACACGAGAGAGTGCTGATGTGCTGGTTATCAGCACAGCTGTGATGCTGTCAAAGGCAAATGTGATGGTATTCAGCACAATGGCACAACCTTGGGCAAGATAATGCATTTATACAACAGTTCTACAAACACCATTTATTCGCAACATATTATGATTCATTTATTTAACCAGTTATTTTGCTCTGCCAACACATGCTCACAGTACATATATGGTGTAAATATAGATTTCAATCTTTCATTTGAAGCTTATGAAGATAATATTAGCAGGATAGCATACTTTCATCTCTCAATTATTTCCAAGGTAAGAGATGTATTGTATTAACAGAATGCAGATAAATTAGTTCATGCTATGGTCACCTACAGTACATAAATAAGCTCCAGTTGCTCCAGAATGCAGCAGCAAGCTTACTAGAACCAGAAGATATGAGCACATAACCCCTATATTACAGTATGCACACTGCACTGGCTCCCAGTAAAATTTTGCATTTATTTGAAAATACTACTAATTTACCTATAAAGCATGAAAAGGTCTCAGGCCACAGTACCTGAGTGAACTGTCTTACGATCCGCCACACATACTTCGATCAAGGGATGCAGACTGCTTCTCAGTAGCGGCTATTACGATATCTACTGTACAGCGGGAGATCTTTTTCTCACAAAGCCCCAAAATTATGCAATAGCCTTTCAATTAATGTTTGGGACTCGGACACAGTCTCAGTGCATATCTGTAAATAGATCTGCCTTAGGTAAAGGAGCAGATCTGGGGGACTGAGTATTAGACACAGAGTATTATGGTAAACTGGTATGTTTGGATCCTGTCTTCCTTACTCTCTCCAACTACTCAGGTTTGTTGACGATGGAGTGACTGGTTGCTTTACTTCCCAGGGAGCCCTTATTTCTGTGTTTCTTTCTGGCTCTCCTGTCTAGTTTTGCTGTCATAATTAGTCCTGCTGGAGTCCCTGCTTACTTTTCACCTTATACATTATGTGGCTGTGACCATACCTACTGTAATTATTATCTTCCCCTTCTCTTCTCTTCCCACTCTCATCATTTCTCTGTCGACCTACTCATGGCGTTCCTGAGCTCCCGGTAATCCAGACCCCCTCTGCCCTCCAGACCTGTTTGATTTATCCTGGTGCCCTGTTTCTGGTTGAAGATCTTGTCACATGGAGGCCCCATGTGTCTGCTTGGGATGCGTTTGGTGACTGGGGATGGTTTCACTTTTACAAGTACCATGAAGATGGTCCAGAACTCGGATGATGCAGACAGCTGTTCTCTGAGGACGTGTGACTGCAGACGCTCAATAGTTCACGACAGGGATTTCCTACAGTTTTAAATCTGAGCCTCCAGTAACGAAACCGGACTCCACAGTAACTCCAATACATATTTAAATTTAAATACAATGCATTTGAACTTCTAGTCACCTAACACAAAGCATAACTGCAAAACAATTCCTGATATGAGGATGGGTTCCATGGGTTTTTGCCATCTCAGGGTTTTTCCTTGCCATGTCCTCAACTAGTTCATCAGAGACAATCTGATTATTTATACATATTTTCTCCACATTTGAACCCAATTTCCCAAATTTTCCTTTGATTCTGTAAAGCTGCTTTGCGACAATGATCATCCTTCCACGCATGATGAAACTAATTGCGACTGCCAATTAGTGTAATTAAGAGTGGTGAAAGTAGTTTTAAATTCTTATTTCTTTATACAGTATAATGTAGCCTAAATGTGAGAAGAATAAACCATGAAGTTGGTGGACAGTCCTATAAATCTTGTAAACTTCTCTATACATTTCCGCTTATCCTGCTTCAGAATATCAGCTACATTAACTTCTGTGTTTAACAGAAAAGCTAATGAAAAGCTAGAGCACTAGGCTGTACAATTCTTTGTTACGCATACCAAGTAATGTTTTTGCTTAGGGGCCTTGTGTTAGAAGGGGCCTTGTAGCTTACCTTGAGCATAAATAAAAACTATTTTACTCGGAACGACTTACAAGCAATTATTTGTGACAAAGTGATTAAATGACTAAAAGTGCTTCTGTGACTGTTTTTGAATGTGGGCTTTTGGCAGGTATATAATTTTTGTTGTAGACAAAGAAATAGCATCTCATGAGTGTTGTAGCAATATATCTGCTAAATTTTCTTTCATACATATTATAGCGAAGTGCATCATCCAGTGCAAAACCAGTGCAATAATCGTTTAAAGCTTAGAAAAGAAAAATATATAGCAATTTTCAACAAAAATATTTTGTTATATTGTAGACAACCTTTAAGGCCTGAGGAAAATAACTTGCCAAACTAAGCGAAAATCCAAAAAATGGTATTTATTGAGTTCTGCAGTCAAACTGTTCATATAAACTATATGTATTTACCTCAAGAAAACTGTCCTCTGTGGTTTTCCCATGAACTATTGGAAAAGGCTTCCGGCCATCTGCAAAGTAGCCAAATGAAATGTTAAACATCTTCATTATCACATTTTGCATAATTTGGCATCTAATATATTTAATAGCATTGAAAAATTACTTACCCAGTTCATATAAATGTCCTTCAACATTCACAAAGGCAATAAAATGTAAATCCACCTTTTCATCCACACTTGGAGCCTGTTGGACAAGCAATGTTTTTATATATTCATAGAAGATTTAGAGGTGTCCTGGGCAACATATTATTTTAAAAATAACAAATAAAACTTACATAAAGAAAAAAAATGAAGAAATTATATGTATACAGGATGCAAGGTTTAAGAACACCTGTCCCAATACAAGGTTATTCTGACTGATTAGATTAGATTCAACTTTATTGTCATTGCACATAGTTACAAGGCAACGAAATGCAGTAAGCATCTAACCAGACATGTAAGTTAGCAGTGGGATATAAACATATATACAGAGCTATAAAACATATATATATATATATATATATATATATATATATATATATATATATATATATTATATACACAGACACACACACATACATACATACATACATACATAAATAAATAAATAAATAAAGGCTATGTATGAATTGGATTTACAGAAGAATATACAGTATGTATATATTTAAATGAATATACAGTGTAAAGTGAGCAGAGATGGATAATTTAATTGACTGAATAAGTGTAGATATACAGATATGTCTAAATATAAGTATGGGATATATATATGGGATATACAGAAACTATATATGGTTGAATTTACAGCATGTGCAATAATATGGCTATATTTACGAATAAATATGAATAATTTAACAGCTGGATGGGAATGCACATGGGAATGGATGAGAGTATATCTATACCTCTGTAAATATTCCCTGTACATTCACTTGTATAACCTGTACATAGATAGTACACTAATATACATATATTAATATACATATATTAGTGTACTATCTATGTACAGGTTATACAAGTGAATGTACAGGGAATATTTACAGAGATATTATACAGGGATGTTGGGTTATCAGTAATGATGATGCCGTACATGTAAAGGGGTTAGGTGGTTGTGAAATGTTCAATAAGGTAACCACTGTGGGGTAAAAACTTTCTCATCCTGCTGCTCTTAGCTTTTAGGCATCTAAACCTTTTTCAGAAAACAGTTTATGTGCAGGGTGAGAGGTGTCCTTCACGATGCTACGGGCCCTACGCAGACACCTTTTCTTGTACACTTCCTCAATGCCATGAAGAGGGGTACCAATGATGCGCGGGGCGGTTTTCACCACCCTTTGGATGGATTTACGGTCCGAAACAGAGCAGTTGCCGTACCAGACTGTAATACAGCTGGTTAGGATGCTCTCTACTGCACAACGATAGAAATTGTTCATTATGTCCTTACAAAGATGATTCTTCCTCAGTAATCTCAGGAAGAAGAGACGCTGGGAAGCTTTCGTGAGGAGACTGGAGGTATTAGTAACCCAGGTTAAGTCCTCAGAAATGTGTATCCCCAGGAACTTGAAGTTAGTAACACGTTCGACCATAGTCCACAATAAGCTCCTTGGTCTTACTGGTGTTCAGGAGCAGGTGATTGTCAGCACACCACTCAGCCAAGTGCATTACCTCTGCCCTGTAGTTGGTCTCGTCGTTGTCATTGATGAGGCCAATCACTGTTGTGTCATCAGCAAACTTAACTATGGTATTGGAACCATACATAGGACTGCAGTCATGCATGTACAGTGAAAACAGGAAGGGGCTCAGTACACAGCCTTGTGGAATGCCAGTGTTCAGGATGATGGTTGAAGAGAGAATGTTATTGGATTTAACATTCTGTGGTCTGTTGGTCAGAAAATTCAGTATCCAGCTGCATAGAAAGGTGTTGATTCTGATATCAGCAAGCTTCGTCATCAGCCTGTTGGGGATGACTGTATTGAACGCAGAGCTGAAATCCACAAAAAGTATTCTTGTGTAAGTGTTCTTATTATCCATGTGAGATAGTACCGTGTGTAGTGTTAGGAAGACAGCATCTTCAATGCTCCTATTCTCACGATAGGCAAACTGATGAGGGTCCAGTGTGGGTGGAAGGCTTTTCTTGAGGTGTGCTAGGACTAACCGCTCGAAGCACTTCATGAGTATGGGTGTGATTCCATCAGGGCCAGCAGCTTTTCGTTTATTTATCCTGCTGAAGGAAGGAAAGACTTCTGCGGTGGAAAGTGAGAGAGGCTGAAAGTTCACAGGTGGTATCAACGTAGTAATTGTCTCCTGGTGACTCTGATCAAAACAAGAATAGAAATTATTTAGTTTGTTGAGGAAGGAGACTTCAGTGGATATGAGTGCAGAGTGGGTGGGTTTGTAGTCACTGATGGACTGTATGCCCTGCCACATACGCCGAGGATCATAGTTGTTGAAATGATCTTCGATCCTCAACTTGTAGCTCCACTTGGCCTTATCAATGCCCCTTTTCAGGTCAGCTCTGGATGCACTATAGGCCTGCGCATCTCCTGATCTAAAGGCAGCATTCCGGGCCTTGAGCAGGAGCCGAACTTCCCTATTCATCCATGGCTTCTGATTAGGGTATGTTGTACTCTGCTTCACAGTTGTTACACTGTCAATAGTGGCTTTGATGTGATCCAAAACAGAAGAAGTGTACAGATTAATGTCCGTGTGAGAGTCAGAAGTAGCTTGAGAGGCAAACCTACTCCAGTCTGTATGATGGAATATGTCCTGAAGTATAGTGTCAGTCTCTTCAGTCCACACTCTGATGGATGTAACTGAGGGCTTCACACGTTAAATGAGCGGAGTGTATTTATGGAGTAAGAACAATGAAAGGTGATCAGACTGTCCCAGGTGGGGGAGGGTTAAAGCTCTGTATGCCTCAGCTATGTTTGTATAGACATGGTCCAGAGTTTTGCTTCCACTTGTATGACAGTCCACATTTCGAAAAAATTTGGGGAGTACTGTTTAAGTTAGAGTGATTAAAATCCCCGCAACAATAAAAGCAGCCTCAGGATAAGCAGTTCGAAAGAGGATTACCGTTATGCTATGATGATCACCGATCACCATAATCACCGTTATGCTATGATGATGGGATGGTCTTTACCAGAATTATATTTTCCCCATTAAAAGGCCACAATGGATCACTGAATAGTTCATTAAGAATGTAAACAACATAAATCAAACATTATGGCTTTCAGATCTCATTCCAATTAAACATCTATAATGTTATTGGACTGATGTGTTAGATACTGGTCAGCCATCATGTCACCTCCACAATCACCACCACCATCATCATAAGATTAAATGAGGCAAAACCTTTTGGAAGAATCCTCTCTCGAACAGTTCAAGAAGCTTAAAATTATATGCCAAAGCTCACTGAAGCTGTTGTGGTAGCCCAAATATTACTCATATTTTATGTTCATTTTTCCCTCTCTCATTCATCTATAGTTCATGTAGCTAACAACTTCAATGTGACATAAGATTTAACCAACCTCTGTCTGTCCTTCTTGAGCACTTGACTCATGTGTTACACGGATACTCTGGAAAAAATAAAAAATACAAATAATAATAATAATAATAATAATAAATATTAATATAGGTACAGTATATATAAATAAAGACAATTTCAACTTTTGAACCAACCGGATGTTTAAATTAGTTCAGTGTCTCTGGATAACAGCATACAATATTTAAACAAACCTCATCTTTTTCTAGGAAAGCTGCTTTCTCCTCTGGGCTCATCTTAGAAGACTGCATAATAAACGTCTTCAGTGGTGAGTCAGGCTCTGCCAAACAATTGCGCATGACTTGTTATAAATATTACATTCAGTAAACCTATAATTGGGTACTGAGTGATAACATAAAATATATTCATAATAAATAATATTTGTAACAGAAAAACTGAAAACATTTGTACATAATTTTAATAGTTCATATAATAATCACTTACCAAACTCTAGATGTGTTTGGTTATTTGCTACTGCATGAATCAATCCTATTGTGCCACATGCATTTCCAATAGTTTGTTTCATGAAGTAAACCTCTGATGACACTTTCTGTCCTTGTGCCTTAATCTTTTCTTCCTCTTCCAGTCTAAATGACTCATACTGTAAAAATAAAAAATTATATAACAAATTTGTTATTCCACCCTTATTAATTAGTATCTATCTTTGCCACTGACTCACTGGTCATGGCAGGATATCAATAAGCCGAAACCTAATGTGACTAATGTTGTACCATTATACTGCTCAGGTAGCATAACAATGTTAGGCCTTGAGTGCCATATGTGTGCAGGTGGTTTAATGTAAAAATATGTTTGAAGGTTTAATGTAGAACCATGTTTAATATGTGTGATATGTGTAATATGTTATAGTCCTGTGAAATCAAGGGTGAGTCCGACATCCAATTTGTGTGTGTATAAAGTGTTTACTTTTTTACCATCCTGTGTACTGTAAACACTAAAGACTGTTGTGTGAATAATTCACAGGAGATCGGTACTTTCTGAAACTGGGCCATCAGGTACAAACAACCATGCCATGGCAAAATTCGCAAGGATCACATAAGATTTTTTTCATTAAACAAAATATCTTTTACTAAGTGTCTTATATTTACTATGAAGATATTTGCTTCTATACTATTATCAGTATTAATGTAAATTTACAAAAGTGTATGCAAAATGATCTACACATCTTGCTCTTTAAATAAAGGCAAATAAACCATATGTATTCACTTGCATGCTGACATTTCATGGTGTTATTTGCCCATTTGAAGATGATAAATAAGATAGTAGAGACTTATCACCCTACATTATCCTGGTGTCCTGCAAAAGCAGCTCTGAACTAGTCACCCTAATTTAGGGTCTAAAACTTAGGACCTTTAGTATGAGTTTTATCTCATAAGTATAAGAATTTCACTGTGCTTTAATGTACAGTATATGTGACAAATAAAGGCTAAACTTAGCTTAACTGACTGACATTCATCTAAAAATTTAATATTCATTAAAATATTTTCATTTTCCCTAATCACAGATCAATGGCAGTTTTTTTGTTTGTTTGATTGCTCCTCACAAAATTCTCAGTAAACCCTTAAAGTACTTCTGTGTTAAAAATTCCAAGGTGATGAAAGATGCCAGTACTGGCACACCCAGCATCAACTATCGCGCCGTGTTTATGGACACTTGTTCTGCTTTTCCAACGTTTAATATTAACTGATGCCTAAAATGCTGGTTTATACAACATACACCACATGACATACATTGTGTTGGAATTAGGGTGGAGTTCAGTTCTTGTCTAATGAGCTGGGAACTGTTTATTGTGTATACCCATTGTCATATTGGCATTTTCAGTTTTACTATAGTTCCTGAACATTTATTATTATTTTATCTCATTATACATTTGAAGGGTAACCGCCTTGCTAAAGGGGCCAACAGTGGCAACTTACTGGTGCTGGCATCTGACCCTGTGTTTTCTGATCAGTAGTCCAATGCCTTAAGCACTGAGTTACTTCTGACCATCATAAACTGTTTATAGTAGTTATTGAATAATGTGCTGAACAATTCATAGTTAAATAATATGCTCGGATATAAATGAAGATGTGGATCATTCAACATACATTAAGTGACAAATTATTGAGATGACATTTAAAAGCACTAAAAGTGTTTGATCCATCTAAAGTCAATAGAGATGTACCTTTTCTGTGACTGGGAAGAGGAGCAGGACAGCACAAACAGGACTGGGTACTAGTGTAAGAAGCTCTGGGTCCAAACCAAAGACATCTCCAAACTGCCAGCTAGGTACTAAGCCCAACTGTCGTAAAAACTGCAAGATACAAGAAGTCAAAAAGATGAAAAAAGAATAAATATATTTAGTGAGAGCTGAAAAAGTGATGAGTCAGGTTGTGTGGCTCTCGGTGATAAAACATCAGGTCATTACATCACCTCTGATGGTAAAAACAAGAAATAAGCACCATGGAAGTCTTAACTTTCCTCTCTTAAGACCCCCATTGACTTGAACACCTGACTCTGGCCTAGCGGAAGACCAGAACTGAGCCAAGACATTTACTCACTTGGTTCATTACCTGCAAGACAAACAGCAAACAAATCAGTCACCACACCCAGTGTCTCCGGTTTATGCTAAAGAACGTGGTCTAAGCTGAAGCACAGGCTCAGTGCAACGTTAATACCTAAACTACAGAGTCACAGTACAAACGGCACTCTGTCTATTAATGTCATGGCGATCTAGCTAGCACATCGAATAAAATTAAAAGCTCACATACATCTGGATTAGCCTCTAGCGGTAACCAGCGTTGTCCTTCCATTTCAACTCTCTCAAAGTCTCGGGTACTTATTTCAATCACAGAGTACTAAAACTTCCCCTTGATATGCTATGAGGATATATTTAGTGCATACGTCAGATTTCTTAATAGCTAACAGGTAATCATATGAATGATAGTACAACGACCGATAAGCTTCCGGTTTCAACATATTGGATCCATATAAAATTAAACAAAATAAAAGTCTCGCTTTAATAAGGAGCAAAGTATTCGAATAAATGCTGGTTGTAAAATACATCGACTTTTCTATACATTTTTAAAATATTTCTATCATACTTATTTCGGAATTTAATATCGGGCGTAAACTATATAACATTTTAAAATAAGGAACAATTTCTGACCGTGCAGCAGGAGGCAGTAAGGAGCATTCGGCCTTTCGTGCGCGACAACGCTCAGAAGGGAGACGAAGAAGAGTTTGGATTTGTCGCGGTACTGTTTGTGTTTAAATCAACGTTAGCTTCTGTATGAGGTTTGTTTACAGGTTTAGATTGCATTAAACATTTGCAATAAAATGTTGTAGCCGTATTTTGGCCGTTATCTTAGCTTATAGTTGACTTATTTTTTAATTAAATGTGTGGTCTACCAGTCAGTTTATTTGCGTAAATTAATGCGTAACTTATCAGGCTTGTGGTAGCGTTAGAGCGCTAGTAGTTAACTTGTGCTGTTGGGTTAATCATGTAATTCATGTAATTTCGAGATGTTAGAGGAAAAAGGTACAATTCTTATTAAGGAAATGGCTAAACATTTTTATGTAATAAGTAGTTAAGTGCAAGTAGTCATTGCTAGCGTTTGACAACATAAATGTTAAGCATTAGTAGTGTATCTAACAGTCTCATTATTATTTCTACCACACAGCCTGAACTGTAATGATTGTTGCAGTGGCGATGGAGAAGAAACCAAACACAATAAAGCAGACTGCTGCCAAGATAAAAACAAAAATTCACAGTAAGTTTTTTTGTTGTTGTTTTTTGCATGTCTTATAACACCTTTTTTTTTTCATTTATTAATTTCTTCACATTTAGTAGCAGCTTCTTGGCCAGGGCCTCAGTAGATCCGGAGCCAGGCCACTGGGCATGAGTTAGAGATCCAGTCTAGATGTACAATTCTATTAGGGGGGGGATCAGAAATGTCTCGAAATTTTCCCTGTTTTCAAGCTGTTTTTTGCCGTGTGTCCTCCCTCAGACGCCCTGAGACCTGACTGTAGAGTTGCTATTGACTGTCTGGCCCCTGGGGACGTATTCTCAATGCGCAGTGCCGCAAATGGCGAGAAATTTTGACATGCACTTGGTCGAGCTGCTGACTATTTTGTATGACACACTGGCAATGGCAGCAGTGCTGTGGATTATTCTCCGACAATCGTTGTGCACAAGTAGCCAATTGGTTTAGACATTTTTAGAGGTTAAGCTCATTAAAAATCTTCCTGCATTTCATTTGCTCTGTACAGGTACTCAGTAAAGTTGAATCTAATCTAATCGCTCGTCATCTTCCAGTGATGTTCTTCCGTTCTTGAAGCACTCGTGCCACTCAAGACACTTCAAACGATTGGTAACATACATGGTCAGGATATCACCAGTTGCACATCTTCCAATGTACACAGGGCGGTATCTTTTGGTACACTGACTTATAAAAGTCAGTGCGTCTTTTGACTTTGCATGCAAGCAGCCCTGTGCTGCCATCTGCTTGCATCAAAACTAGTCAGGAATCTTTTGATACCCCCTTGTATATAACGGCACCATACACACCATTGGGAAATTAAGAGGTGCCAATTTACCCATCAGCATGGAAAGTGACAAGAAGCTCAGAAGGTGCCACTCCACACTGAGATTAATTCATGCTCAGATTAAATTGGAAAGAAGCTGTGAGGTGGAAATGATACCCATTGTGCCACCAAGAGAATTTCTATATCATGTAACCTAATCAATCTGACTATTGATTCTGTTTTCTTTTAGACACATCATCTTTCTTTAAGCTCTCCTTGAAAACCAACAACAAGGCTCTTGCCTTGGCTCTGGTCGCTCAGAAACAGAAATCCAGGCAGCTTGAGATGGAAACAGTGCGTTTACAGAAAAATCTGCAGAGCTTGAGCTTTGACATTGCAATCCAACGTCATAAAAATAAACAAATGGTGAGTCTCTGAAATTCACAGAGGAAGGACACGGGCAATAATGCTTAATAATGCTTTTTTGATTATTTTAAAAGTGTTCTCAATACTGGCTTAGTAGTGCCAATTAGACTGTAAATATGTTTTTCACAAATAAGTGTTTATTTGACTGTGTGGTGTAAACGAGTGTCATCTCCTATGAAGGCTACTAAATGGTGTGAGTATAATTGCCGATTTCTCTTTTAAATCTAATAGTTTATGGTTCTACGTGAGTTCTATAATACCTCCATCAACTGTATGGCTAAAGCAGTGGAGCTTATTTCCAGTGAAGAGGTAATCAGTTACTAAGTATTCTGTATTTGGTCCATGCACAAGATTAACTCTGCATGAATGTTTGACAGAACTGCGTTCTATCGTTTATTTATTATATTATATTAGGCTGCAGAGAGTTTGGAGACAGAGATTTCTGAAGGTATGAAGATTTATTTCATGATGTAAAATAGACACCTGTGTGCAAAATTAAACAATCATATAATTTTCTTGTGTATTATCATGTCTCATGTTTTACACTATGAATTCTGTTTTGTTTCTAGATTCTTCTCAGACTGAAAAAGAGTTTACTGCATTGTTGTCCAGACAGAATAACAGAACCAGTCTATCCAACTTTGACCAACAGAAGAATGTCCATGGTCCAAGTGCAAATGTGTCAAGCATGAATGATAGTCAGACTCATGGTTCTTCACCTAAAAGCAAGGTTAAGCTTCCCAGTCCAGAGATTAACTATACAGCATCTCAGAACACTTTGTCTGACTCAGAGATGGATATTACTGAAGTTGACAATGTTGCTGAAATTGTCACAGTTCAGACCAAGCCAAAGAAAATCAGTATGGATTATCAGCGAAGAACTAGTGAAGTCAGGGAGTCTTGTTCTGCAAGGAGTAGAGAGAATGTGTTTAAGTATAATGAAGCAGCAGTAGAGTCCTATTTACAATTGAGTCAAGAGGACACAACCAAAAATACATCTATGCAATCATCCTGTGAAACACAGCCCCAAATAAGTACTCAAATTTTCACTAGCAGCAATGACAAGGAGCCAGTGGAGTCTCTGAATGAGCGGGAAGAATCAGTCACTGCACGGAGAAAGACTCACGTCACCTCACGTTACACCAAAAGCAACAGGCAGTCTCAAAAGCACATTGCAGGATATACCAATACAAGGCAAACATATGTAATCTCTCCCCACGAATGCAGCAATATTTCCTCAAGTGATGATTTGGATGATTTTTTTTCTGACCAAGAAGTTCAAAATCAGAGAAGGAGTAATAACATTTTATATAGCTTAAATGTACCTTGGGGAAAAGGCACTGAAAGTGAAGCTGAAATACCAAAACTCCAAAACAACTGTGTAGACAGTAGAAAAACGTATGTAATCTCACACAAGTCAAAACCACAAAGTAGGAAGACTAAAGTTTCCTCTTTCAGTATGGATCAAAGTTTAAAGGATCCTGCTGAATTTAATGAAGTTTACACTGATGTCAAGCAAATCTCTGTCCACACAGAAAAACATCAAAGTAAGCAGTCAGCTCAGTCATTGTCTCAGACAGAAGAATGCAATACACAGAGGAACAGAGAAACGTATGAGATCCATACAGGTCTGAGATCTCTCAACAGTGACCCCCTGAATCATACATTAGACATTCATGCAACTATCAGATCTAAGGAAACGACAAATGCAAGAGATTTGGCAATGACATGTGATACACAGTGTACCTTAGAGGTGATCGAGGGGCAGCAGTTAGAGAAAGAGGTGTCTTATATACCTGGGAGTTTATTTGAACAACCAAGGCCTTTGTATGATGAAAATGCATCTAGTCATTCTCCAGTAACAAACATTAAAGCCAAGAAACCCAAGACAAAACCCAAGGTGATAAAAGAAAGAAAGCAGAATTTTACAACAAGAGAAAATGCATCAGGAAAGAAAAGAGGACACAAGTATAGCTCTACTCAAAATTTTGACATCTTGCCAAAAGTAATACCAATACCAGATGAAAATATAAAGAAAAACAGCACTTCTTCTAACATATTACAGGAGCATGCAGAAGGGGTGAAATCTTCTGTTTTCAAGGAAGCTTTAATGGAAGCGCCTGTAGTTGAGACTGGGGACAGAAACCGCACAAATGAACAAGTTGACCACAATAGTGCCTTGTGCTCCATTAATGATGTTGGCATGAATTTGGGTGATGTCAGTCCAACACTTCACAATATTCAAAACTGCAAGGACAAATGCAGAAAAACATATGTTTTGTCCAATTGCAATTCACAGTTAAAGAAAAATGTTCTAGATTTTAGTAACAATGAAGAAAGTTTCATTAAAAATGGAGAAAGCGAAATTTCTTTTGTTTGTTTTGATGACCGTGGCAATGAGTCAACCCCAAGAAGGGCAGGGCAGTTGCAGAAGGAGAATGGCTTATTCTCTGAAGAAAGGCCTCCATGGGAATCCCTTGATTTTGGCTCCACTGGGATTTTTACTTGTGATGATCCTGACAGTCCTGTCACAAACCACAAAGATTCAGAAGAGATGTCATCACGAATAATGGACATTTATGAGGAACCTGGGAGTAACGTGTCACACCAATCTCCAGGTAACTATACATTTTTTTAAACTTGTTAAATTGGGCTTCTGCGAGACACAATAGATAAATATTTTTCCTATTACTGCAGTTCAAAAGATGCAGTTGGCACCATTTGTCTAAGAGGAAGCACATGCTAGCCTTTACTCTTCTCTTATGGTAGCAGTCATGTGATTGTGGAGACCTGTATTGTGCCAGGAAATTGGCAGATGACTAATATATGAGAGCTAATAACATAAGCTTGTCATATAATTTGTATTTTTTAAAAATAATTTATAATTACTGTTTTATTTTGGAATGATAGATGGAAGAGCAATGAAGAACTTAACAAACACAGACTTGACAGCCAATCTTTTAAGCCGATCACGCAGGATGGCAGCTCATGTATCATACAAGGAGCCGCCTCTCAACTGGTGAGATTTAATAAATATTTCAAAGTAGCTCTAACTGCATTGTATATTTCCCCTTTACAGTTTCTAGTTTTTCATTAATTTTTTTCATCTCATTTTGCAGTAAAATGAGGCGTGGGGACAAGTTCTCAGATACCAGATTTTTAAGTTCTCCTGTCTTTAAAGACAAAAAGAAAAAAAAGGTTAAGAAAAACAATGTGTAAACTACTTATATAAGTTGTACAGTTAGAATTATAAGTTAACATTTATGTTTTGTTTGAATTACCTTTTTATTTATTTCAATATATAGTTGCAGCCACATTTTTATAATTTAAAACGACCACTGATTACAGGGTAATTTAGACCTCTGTTTAAATGGCCTATGGAATTCCATCTCTCTATTGGTTGCTATGTTACTTAAGTATTGACAGGACTGTCAGGGAGTGAATGAATAATTTAAAGTGAGCACCTGAGACTTTTACTGCTGCTGCGGAATAGTTGTCTTTTGTTTCTTTTATAATATGCAGTAACATAGTGGTTAGATTCTGGTTTTTTTTTTTACTTTTTATGTACGTGTTGAAAGTCTTGGAACATTTGGTGAGTTTAACTGCTTTATTATTTCAGTCAGATTTAAAGACTTGTTTGTTCACATGTGAAGTGTCATGTTCTTGCAACTGATTTTTTTTATGACTACACTACTGTGTGTTTTTTTTTTTTTTTTTTTTCCATTTTTTTTTTTTAAATGTACTCTTTGCACACATTTAAAATTTTGTATTTTTCTTATGCATAGGTTGCTTTCCCTGTGCTTACAAAGTAGGATTTTACATTGGCCTTTGGTATAAACTACCCAAGAGGTGATTGGAGACTAAAATATGAATGTATAACATATAATGTTTTTAGTCTGTTGTATTTTTGTTAGTTTTGTGTTTTCTCTCTCGGATTATTTAATATTATTATTTCAGTGTACACATTTGGAAATAAATGTCCTCCTGATCCAGTCCTAATTGTTTTGTTGGTTATGTGTAACATGGAAACCAGACAATTGAAGCGAAACATAAAAGCCCTGCTGTAAGTCCCCTGCAAGGCCTTCAATAATTGATATGATAAATGTTTTTTTAACTTTTATGTATACGTGTGTGTGTGTATGTTTGTGTGTGTAGATACAAAAATCTGGCATGAGCAAAAAGTGCTTTTGAAAACATTTCTGCATAAAAGAAACTTTAATAAAGAGTAATAAAATAGTCAATATTTGGAGTGAAAACTTATCGCTTAAAATCAGGAGTTTTGGGCACAAATTTGTGAAACAGCTGTTAGGTTTTACTAAGCATGCTGGAGAATTAGTTCCTCTGGTAACTCAGTCCCACTCACGTTTTATTTTTTATGCAAATCATTAGGGAGTACATTAGGTTTTTTGTTTCCATCTCAAAACTGCTCTTGTACTATATTTCTTTTTTTATGCATATATTCTCCTGTAATGTTATTTATTTTTAAGTTATATATGGAAAAACAAGGATTTTGTACATAATTATGCAGACATTATTAACATGTATAACAAAATTGGTACAGCATATAATAAGACTTTTGCACTCTATATACAGTGCATCCGGCAAGTATTTACAGTGCATCACTTTTTCCATATTTTATGTCACAGAGTCACTGTATAGAGACCTGAGAATTTAGTTTCTCATGGTCTGAGAGTCCTTTAGGTGCCTTTTGGCAAATCTCCAGGTGGGCTGCCATGTGCCTTTTCTTAAGGAGTGGCTTCTGTCTGGCCACTCTACAATATAGGCCTGATTGGTGGATTGATGCAGAGATGGTTGTCCTTCTGGAAGGTTCTCCTCTCCCCACAGAGGACCTCTGGAACTCTGACAAAGTGACCATCGGGTTTTTGGTCACCTACAGTACCTGATTAAGGCCCTTCTCCCCCGATCGCTCAGTTTAGACAGCCGGCCAGCTGTAGGAAGAGTCTTGGTGGTTTCGAACTTCTTCCACTTACAGATGATGGAGGTCACTGTGCTCATTGGGACCTCCAAAGCAGCAGAAATGTTTCTGTAACCTTCCCCAGATTTGTGCCTCGAGACAATCCTGTCTCTGAGGTCTACAGACAATTCCTTTGACTTCATGCTTGGTTTGTGCTCTGACATAAACTGTCAACTGTGGGACCTTATATAGACAGGTGTGTGCCTTTCCAAATCATGTCCAATCAACTGAATTTAGTACAGGTGGACTCCAATTAAGCTGCAGAAACATCTCAAGGATAATCAGGGGAAACAAGATGCGCCTGAGCTTAATTTTGCAAAGGCTGTGAATACTTATGTACATGTGCTTTCTCAATTTTTTAATTTTTAATAAATTTGCAAAAAATGTGGGAAAAGTGATGCGCTGAGAATTCTGGATGCAGTGTGTGTGTGTGTGTGTGTGTAAGTAAGATGCAGCAATAACTAAAACAGCATGCACATTTTGAATTGTGAGTAAAAATCTGTAAAAAAAAAAAAAACTGTATCTTTGTATCTTATTTTTGAGTGGTCATTATATTGGGCAAAAGCTCAGAGAAAATGGCTTTGACCCCAAGGGGAAATTATCTTCTTCAATGCTGGATGATCTGGTAAGAATCTTATAAAATAAGTCATTAAAAACTAAGTATAGTATTAAAGTTCATGTATCATTAAAACTAAGTATACTATTAAAGTTCATGTATATATTGTACTTTGTTAGGGTTGTAGTAAGGTAACATTCTTTAGGAAATTACTAGCTGTCATTTCTAAAGACGTAATATGTAAATCTTTTAACTTTAAATATAAGTAATTATCATATATGTATTAATTATATTTTGTTAGGTGCCATGGTGGTTCATTAGTTAGCACCTTCCTTCGTGTAGTCTGTTTTCTCCCCACAATCCAGAAATATGCAGTAGTTTTATTGATGTGTGTTTGTGTCCTGAGATGGGTTGGCACCCCATCTTGTGCCCCTAGTTCCATGAGATACACTTTAGGCCTCCCATGATCTTAAGTGGTATAAATGGTGGATGGATGGATGGATGGATGGAAATAGAGCTATAATAACGTTCAGTTATCTTAAATCATCACATGTATCTCGTTCCCTTTAAAATCAGTCTTGGACTGTTCCAATAATGTTTTATCTAACTTGATACTTGATATTTGTATAAATTGGTCTAAAGAGGGTTATACAAGATTTTATTTTGGATAGTGTGTCAAGACACAGATGCAGTAGGGTTTGCCAACTGTCTGTCTGACCATGTCTTTGTATATAGGCTCATTATGACTTAGCCATAAGTGTAGCCTTATGGTGGATTAATGAGAAAAAGGGAGCAGATGTGAATGAACTTATGTGAGTAATGTCTTTTGTGTGTATACTAAAAATAAACTTTTTTTACATTGCTTATTGATTTTGTGTCTTTTTTCTGCAGTTTATCCTTGCTGACACACATTCACCTGTGAAATATCTTTTTAGGGGAGCCATCAGTGCCAGCCACAATCACTGTATTAATCAACTGGAAAGAGAGGCAATGATCCTCTCAACCTTTGCAGGGATGCTACTGGTATGTTCATTAGTTTGATCTACACTCAAGGCTCATGCAGGTAACCATGTCAGTAAAATAAAAATATGTATGTTTTTATTTCAGAATAGCTTACCTGTAAATGAGATCCTGTCGCTGTATAGCTGCAAGCCATCTGCCTCCTGCCCTCATCCAGGCACTAAAGTAAAAAAAAGTTCTCAAACTTTCAAAAAAGTGCAGGGTATGCTTTTAAAGAAAAATGACTGATGGGTGTTAAATGACCCTAAATTTAATGTTTAAATGTACTTTTTACTCTACTATATACGTTATACCACATAGCTTTAAAGGCTAAAAAGTTTACAGATAAAAATTGATGGCACTGATTTTTTTTTATCTTATTATATTTTCTGTTCTTAAAAGTAGAAAACACCCTTACAGTTACAAAGTCCTGACACTTCTTCCATAAATCAAAATACATTTTACCTTAAAGCTTTACCATATCAATGATTATATTATAACAATATGTAGTGTGTCGCTTATACAAGTTCCTGCAAATAAACTGTTACTAAATAAGAATAAAATATTAGAATTTGCACATTAATGTAACCCAGTCCAAAACCTCTGTGGTATATCTAGGAATTATTATTTTCAGAATATGGATTAAAGTATATAATTCAACAAAATCTTTTAATTTTATGATTTTAATATTAAATAAATGATTTTATGGTGTAGAACAGAGGGCTCAATTGAAGGGCCAGAGTCCAGCACAGTTTTTGTTTTCCTTAAAAGTCCCTAAAACTAGCTAATTTTGCCTGCTAACCTGGTTTGAGTTTGAGTTCATGCAGGGACAGATTACTGTGCTGAACTATTCCCCAGCACAACAGGGAACTGCTGTATCATCTCACCTCCTTTGCTGTGATTTTCACAGAGCAACATCGTTCATCCTTTCCCCTTGTCCTATCACCCATTTGCCATGCTCAGTGCATTTAAGGCAGTAGACCATTCAAGAAAACACAGTAAGTACTATACAACACTGTGAATTGACTATTTTGTCTCTCTGTCTGATACGTGTGCATCTCAAGGAAAAAAATGCCTCCTGTTTACCAGCTCAGTTCCTGAAAAGGTGGAATACCCTACGCGATAAAGAAGCATCAGCAGGGCTGGAGAAGCAGAATGTGTCCACCCCAACCCCCTCTTCTTTAACTTCTTTTAGTGTGAGTCTTTAAGAATATCCCTGTAAAATTTACTAATACACTATAAATAGCTATAAATTATTTTGCAAATACAGTTACATATAACATTACATATATTATACCTCAGGAAATACTGAACCCACATTTGTCTCCTGGGAGCTTAATGGCATAAACCAAGAAATTTAGTTAATAATCTGTACTCTGTTGTGTACAGGACAGTGACAGTTCATTGAAAGAACAAACAAAGCACTGTGAAGATTCTGAGGAATCACAGCAGGACTGAATTCTTCTCATCCCGCAAGCAGTTTTAATAATATTCTGTTACTGTTGTTGCTATCTTTTAGTTTATATTTTTACCTTAGAAACAATTGATGTTTACCTTTAAAAACACTTACTTGTAAAAGCCAATGCCTGATACAATAACACACGAAGTGATGGATAGATACTGTAGATATATAGAGAGAGTGAAATTTATGGTCTCTTTCTGAAATAAAAAAAAAACCTTAAAACTGTTTTTCTCTCCTCGTAGATATATAATCAAATGTTTTGGGACCATTTGAATTCAATCAAAAACAAAATTCTTCCATAAGATATCTGCTATGGTTCAACTAAACCAGGCATTCCAGTAGTTTACCATGCAGCAGCTTTTGCTGGAAACTTTCCTGGTGCTGTGTGGCTATTATGATTAACAGAATGATGATATACTTGAAAAGTTCTGCCGAGTTGACACTGGTATTCAGCTTTAAAATATGTTAGACAATGTTTGTATTCATACTCATTTTACACTCAAACTTCTTTAAATAAAATGCATTTATTATTTGGAGTTGTTCTGAAGTAATTCATTTTCCAATAACCTCATTCACAAGGTTTTTTTTTTTTTTCTTATACCACAAAGATTTTTTTATGACCAGTAATAAATCACACACGCATATACAGTATACTGTAATATATATATATATATATATATATATATATATATATATATATATATATATATATTTTACAATTATTTACTATGTACATTTAAAATAATTTGATGGGATGTAAGATGAGTAGTGGAACACATCAACATGGTTTTGGGAATTTTTGTCTGTCCATTTGTTTGTGCACACATCATACATTAACACAGCATATTCTTTTTCTGACCAGATGCAGGGGTCTACAGTTTTAATATACAGTAGTACTTTAACTGAGTGGAATATGTTGGTCAGATGAAGGGTATTGGATTCTTTCCATACTTCGTCTTATTCAGCATTTTTAATGCAACATGGACATTCCACTTTGTTCTGTTACTATTGTAATGTGGACTAGTGCATCCAAACCAGTGCTTTCCTTTTGTCTATGTATGTTTTAAAAGTAGTTATGTATTAGCTTGCCTCAAACTACAGCACCACTGTTGTTCTCTAAAGCAACAGTCAATATGTCAGTCTCCTATAGCTCTGTAATTCTGTTAATTTAAATAATAATACTATTTTTGTTAAGAGAAGTATAAATGGCCTTGGAAACAGACTCTCTCACTGGACATCATGGGAAAGGTGGGAATTGTTTGTACACTTTTTTTTTTGTAAAAATTAAAACATTAATTGCTTTATGTTATTTTTATGGGTAACATGAACATTGCTTTATATTCCAGATAATTTTTTACGAAGACAGGAATTTCCAAGGCCGTAGTTTTGAGTGCAGCAGTGACTGCACAGATCTGCGTTCCAATTTCAGCTACTGCAATTCTATCAGAGTGGAGAGTGGCTGCTTCATGATTTATGAATGGACAAATTACACAGGTCACCAGTATTTCATGAAAAAAGGTGACTATCCTGACTACCACAGTTGGAAGGGTGTCGACAGTGATATCAGATCCTGTTGCATAATTCCACAGGTATGCTTTCTTTGGCATTCTGCTATACTGTGGACTTGAAACTGTATAAAAATGTAATTTAATGTAATTATTTTGATCTCTTATTGTGAGTCATGTATCCTAAACACCATCTTTTATTTGGCTTCAGTACAGGGGCATATACAGACTAAGGCTCTATGAAAAGGCTAACTTTAATGGGC
Organism: Clarias gariepinus; assembly: GCF_024256425.1. Lineage (NCBI taxonomy): Eukaryota > Metazoa > Chordata > Actinopteri > Siluriformes > Clariidae > Clarias > Clarias gariepinus. The sequence continues at coordinate 23,248,733 of NC_071104.1, forward strand.
ACATGATGGAGTTTGTTGATGATTGTTCCTGTGTTTCGGACCGTTTCCATCACCGCCATGTTTACTCCTGTAAAGTAATGAATGGTTACTGGATCTTCTATGAGTATCCTAATTACCGAGGCAGACAGTACTTACTGAAACCTGGAGCCTACAGGAGATACCGTGACTGGTGTGCTACTTGTTCCATTGTAGGTTCTTTCAGACGCATCACTGATTTTTAATATTGTTTTATTTATTAAAGAGCATTAATTCCCCCATATACTGTATTACTTTATTCATTGGTATATGATTTGCTTGATATGTCAACAAGTATACTGTACCAGTCAAAAGCTTGGATGCACCTTTTTATGATTTATTTTCTACATCCTACATACTGAACATTTGCAGAAATCCATTAAGTACCATGATGAAACTGGATCTCATGAAGAGCATCCCAGAAAAGCAAGACTAATACTTACTTGTGCTGCAGAAGAGAAGGTTATTTAGACTTAACAGCCTAAAAAAATCACTACCGGTAATTAACATCACTTTAGGTTAGTGTCTCCAAAACTATCAAATGTATTTGTTGTATTCTTTAATGAAGGACAGACAAAGTATAACATGTTATCTAACATTTTTCCTTTATGTTCAAGAACACTAGGAATTAGCAATGAGTGGTAATGATAGCACAAATATTAAGTTGGTCTTGTAAAGATCTTTGAAACCTTGCTTTATATTTTTCTATTTAAACTTTAGAAATATCTGTGCACTTTGCAGTCATCAAATGTGTAACATTTTAAGCAGAGGCGGTGTTACCATTAGGCAAAAGTAGGCGAGCGCCTAGAGCTTTTAACTGCCAGGGCCCATGTCTAAGGACTAAGAATTTTTAGCAACCAATTGCCTCTTCTTCTTTGTCTTTTGGCTGTTCCCTTTAAGGGGGAAAACACAGCGAATCATCTGCCTCCATCTAACCCTATCCTCTGCATCCACTTCTCTCATACCAGCTAAATTCATGTCCTCTCTCATTGCATCCATAAATCTCCTCTTTGGTCTTCCTGCCAGGCAGTTCCAACATTAACATTCTTCTACCAATATGCTCACTAGCTCTTCTCTGAACATATCCAAACCACCTCAATCTGGCCTCTCTGACTTTATCTACAAAACATCTAGCATGGGTTGTCCCTCTGATGAACTCTTTTTAGATCCAATCCATCCTTGTCACCCACAAAGAGAACTTCAACATCTTCATCTCTGCTACCTCCAACTCTGCCTCCTGTCTGTTCTTCAGTGCCACAGTTGCTAAGCTGTAGAGCATCGCTGGTCTCATCACTGTCTTGAATACCTTTCCTTTTATTTTTGCTGATACTCTTTTGTCACAGAACACACAACACTTTTCACCACCCATTCCAACCTGCTTGTAGACGCCTCTTCACTTCCTTTGCACACTCTTCGTTGCTCTGGATCGTTGACCCTAAGTACTTAAAGTCCTGCACCTTCTTCACCTCTGCTCCCTGTATCCTCACCATTCCACTTGGGTTCCTCTCATTCACACACATGTATTCTGTCTTGATATGGCTAACCTTCATTCCTCTGCTTTCCAGAGCATACCTCTACCTTCTCCACCTGTTCCCCGCTTGCCCTACAAAGCACAATGTCATCTGCAAACATCATTGTCCATGGAAACTCCTGTTTAACCTCATCTGTCATCCTGTTTATCACCAGAGCAAACAATAAGGGGTGCAGAGGCGATCCTTGATGCAGACCCACCTCCACCTTGAACTCTTCTGTCACACCTACAGCACATCTCACCACTGTCTTACAGCTCTCATACATGTCCTGCACCACTCTAACATACTTCTCTGCCAATCCAGACTTCCTCATAAAATACCATAGCTTTACTCTCGGCACCCTGTCATACACTTCCTAAGATCTACTGTACAAAAAAACAATGCAGCTTCCTGTTACCTTCTCTGTACTTCGCCATTAGCATCCTCAAAGCAAATACTGCATCTGTTGTACTCTGTAGGCATGAAACCATATTTCTGCTCACAAATGCTAATCTCTGCTGTTAACCTACGTAGCTTCCACTAGTCTTTCTCCAAAGCTTCATTGTCTGGCTCATCAGCTTTATTCCTCTGTAGTTGCCACAGCTCTGCACAACCCACTTGTTCTTAAAGATCAGCACTAATACACTTCTCCTCCATTCCTCTGAGATCCTCTCACTCTCTAAAATCTTGTTAAACAGACTAGTCAGAAACTCTACTGCCCCCTCTCCTAAGCACTTCCATGCCTCCACAGGTATGTCATCAGGACCAACTGCCTTTCCACTCTTCATCCTCTTTAACGCCCTCCTTACCCCACTCATACTGATTTTTGCTACTTCCTGCACCACAATAGTCTTCTACACTTCTTTCTCATTTATCAACTTTTTAAAGTACTCTTTCCAGCTTCTTATCACCCTTCTGACACCTGTCGGTACATTTCCATCCCTTTAATTACTCTAACATCCTTCCCATCTCTATCTCTTAGCCTCGCCAACCTGTCCAGTTTATGTACCACGGTATGAAAGACCTGTTAATGATTCGCATCATTTGATTTGGCAAATGTTATTATGCAAATGCCCTTCCTGCCACAACCCTCTGCATTTATCCAGAGTTGGGACTAACACAAGAAGACACTAGATTGTGCCCCCCTGTGGTTGCATTAAGTAATTGCAACATTTAATTTTAACATTTTAAAATAAAAAAAAAATCCACTTGTTGAAATAGCATTTGAATGTCATTTAACCACGTAAGTTGCTTTGAAGTGTTTTAGTCACTCCCCCAAAAACTACAATGGTACATTTTATGTGACAGTGGAAAGTTATTCACTGCAGTTTCATGAAACTAAGTGGTCCAAAAACCCCCCCAGAAAAAAACAGGAGGAGAACAGACAAATAATAGGATCTTTGGTAAAGGTAACACAATTTTTCAGGCCTGTGCATTGTCACAAGTCACCTCAAGTCAAAGTCAATGCACATGCTATCCTCTCCATTGAGCAGAAAAATCAGTGGATATGGAGGCAATAATAAAGTTTGTTGAAGCCAAAGCTTGCAAGGCCAGATTTTAGTGTTTTGACCTACACTATTCACCCCAGCCATGCACACAATAAGACTAATTATTTAAAACATTTTTTAATTAACATTATTTTCATATTATTTCAACACCCCAATATTCATATATTTTGCCACCCTCTAAAACTCATTTGATGATTTTTTATTTAACAGCATAGTTTGCTGCCACGCAACAAAATGTAGTTGCACTGCATTTGTTTATTTTGACTAGGAATTAAATGGTAATAGTTAGGCTTTTGTGTGGACATGTATTATAGCTGAATACATGCTCATGGATTCTCAACAAACACGGGAAGAATATCCAAAACTCAACCTAAAGGTTAACTCTGAACCCTAGAGAAGTAAAAAATAAATTAAAAAAAGCTTCAAACACATTAGGGCTGCATGATATTAGGAAAATATGCGATATCCAATATTGTTGTTGAATATTGCGATAACGATATTTCTTGCGATATAACATTTCCCTAGAGAAATGCATTTATTATTATTATTATTGGCTATTTTTAAAAAATCATTTATACATGTAATGATAATACTAAAATAAACAAGTAATACATATTCGTCTGATGTAATTAAATCTAATTTAGGCTAAAAAGAAACTATATGTCAAGGAAGTTGGAATTTAGACTTCAAAACACTATGAATGACTTAAAACCCTCAGCAGATATTCTGATTTCTGGTTTGCTGTTACCATAGACCTGCCAACACAATATAAATTACTTTCAAACATTACTTTTGATTTATGTGTAACCAAAACACAAGATGTCTTAAAACAAGAGCATCTTTTAAACAAAATATTTCCTTTGGCTTGCCAGTTTTTTTTTATTTTATTTTTTTATAAAAATAAATATTATTAAACAAAAATTAAATAAGAAAATACTATTAAGTATAAAGATATATACGTATAAAGATATAAGCGGGTATAAAGATGGTAAGGGCTATGTAATTGGTCGAATTTGGACACACAAATGCTTGGCACATACAGTAAATGAAATTTCATTTATCGCAACTCTTTGCGATACAGATATCGTCTATACCATTATTGCGATATAGATCATTTTTCGATGAATCGTGCAGCCCTTATCCACATCCACTTTACCCCTGTGCAAGTTTCCTCTTTGCATCTGTGAAATACATTTTCTGCATCTTGAAACTATTATTCCTCTTAATTTTTTTTTAAAGAACCACATTCAAATGTATCCCTTATTTAGAGTGGTGTTCTTAGTAAATGCAAAGATAGTTTCAAATGAAAAATTTTATTTGTCACATACACAGTCATACACAGTACGATATGCAGTGAAATGCTTACACGACCGCCAGTGACCTTACAAGTAAAAGCTTATTTATAAGAAATAAATATGAATAAAAAAGAGACAATAGGAAATAAAATTTAGCCAGGTAAAAATAAGGTAAAAATAAATGTACAAATAAGAATAAAAATTCTATTTCTATTCTGTGCAATAGAAATTATGGAAATTTTGTGTAAATAAAGAAAAATGACTGGGGGTTGTGCAAATATGCATGAAAGCGACTTATTATTAAAGTGACTTCTGAGCATGATTCAAGAATAAAACATAAATATAGATTGTCCATGAATGTCCAGGATGAGTGCGAGAGCCAATGTCATGATTGTGGATGCTTTAGTGGATGCTTTAGAAAATGATATTACTCCTGTGTGGTGTTGTGGTTAAGAGACCTTATCGCCTGCAGGAGGAAGCTCCTCCTTAGTCTCTCTGTGTTGGCCTTCAGAAAGCGGGATCGCTTTCCAGACCGCAGCAGAGAGAACAGGAGATATGCTAACTGTACATCCATTGCTGGGGGGGATGAGGTCCTTCACGATCTTCCAGGCCTTGGTCCAGCACCGCTTGCTGTAGATCAGTGTAGTGTTCACATTTATAAAAAAAAATTACATTAGTTAGGATCAATTATCTATTAGGATTTAAAACAAATACATACCTGCTTAGTAAAAAATGATATTTAAATCACATTTTTGTAACCGATTTAATGGTTTATTGGATTGAACGTTTTGATCGTTTTTTTCGATCAGATTTGCCCATTTCGTCGTCTCAATATCTCCCTCTAGCGGATCACAACGATAATTACCAGCGTTTATTATTTACTCTTTTTAGTACAAGCTACAAATGTAACATATTCGAAAGTGTAAGAAAGTGTTTATAAATCATAACATATATTTATGAAATATAACATTCCAACATAACCTTATTTTCTCTAAAAAGAGATCACATCCCAAAGTGTGTGTGTGTGTGTGTGTGTGTGTGTGTGTGGTTGGGGTGTTGAGGGGCGAGGACCAACAAAACCTTATTTGGCTGGTTGTCAGTCAACTCAACACTTTACTTTTCCTAAATAAACTGATACAGTACAATGAAGTAGACTATACTGATGCCACGAGTGATCTGTATAATGCCTGGTACTTATCCATTGCTGCAGGCAGAGGTATGCAAATACAACCTCTGTAACTTATGTAGGCTATTTAAAAGGCAGTTAATTGTAGATACTGTAGTATTCCTATTAGCATTAGGGCTTTCTGTTCTGGTTATAAAAGTTGTCTCAGTGCAGTACAGTTAGCATATCTCCTACTCCAACCAATATGCAGCAGAAATATTACATGATAATTTTAATAAAGCATGTAAATCATAAAATTTCAATTCCAATTTCAATAGAATGCTATCTTTGTTTTGCAACAATTTGCCCTACAATTTGTAAAGTTAAAAAAATAAATTCATTAAAATCTATTATAACTGATTTAAAAAAATATATTTTTAATGTGCTCTTTTATACCACAAAGGTCCTAAAGTCAGACATGCACTAACACAGTGGGTGTGGTCATAATTTAACACAGTGGACCATGTGTTAATTAGCTGGCAGTTGAGATGGGATCCTGCAAGGTCATCATGGAGACACCCCTGCTGTAGTGTAAAAGTAGGGCAAATAGATGGAGACATCTAATACAGTGGCAGTGCTTACAATGGGAAAAACATCTATAATATTGCTATAATATTTAAAACATTTCAACGCTTGCTAAAATCAATGCTCTGCTCTCACTCCAGTGGATAGCTTAATGGCATGGAGCTTGACTCTGTGGATGTAATGCTCTTGGGTCATATTTTTTGGTACTTACTGTTTAAGAACTTTTTTTTTTTAGATTATTATTATTATTTATTACCTTTATTACCTTTCCTTAGATAACAACTGTGATCAACTGTAACCTAGCATAAGCAATTTCCCTCTGGGATTACTAAAGTTCTTTGAATCTGAATTTGAACCTGAATTGAATCTAATGCCTAAACTCTGCTGAAATCAAAAAACTACCCTGGTGCTTATACTGAAGATCTTTTCAGAACACTTTGCACTGTTTGTAAAAATGTTTATGGTAAAAAGCATTTTACAAATAAAATTCACTTGAACTCAATACAGGGTTTGCCATCATTTAGGTATTTTTTATGCTTTATTGTTCCAGTATTTTGGCAAATGAATAGTAATGTGGAATTAGCAAGATTTATCTTTTTATTTTTGCTCTACAAAGATTGTAAATTTGGATGTCCAAAAGGATGATTTTTTACATTAAAATATGCTATGGGTGTTAAAAATGCTTAAAGTCGTTACATGTGCTTGCAGTACAAAGTCATAGTCAAAAGTGTTATTCTTCCATCATGCTGTCATCATGCTGTGCCAAACAACCAAATAATGAGCATTGCAAAGTTGCTGACCTGCCCCATGTTGATTTGTACTGTTTGCTTAATACTTTAATCAGCACAGCACTCCATTCCCAAGCCATGGGTTATTTTTGTTCTGCTGGGTCACTGGAGTTCCACAGCTGAGAGGAATTACTTTAATCCCATGAAAAAATGCACAAGTAAACATTTCAGCCAGAATGGTTGCCTTGTAAGGCAGCAAAGAAATGAGAGCAAAATGAGTTGTATGCGTTAAAAAAGGAAAAGTCTTTTTCAAAGGTAAGCAGATGCCTTTATATGCACGTTCCTGAAGCTGGATGGGGAGGGATTGAAGAAAGAATAAGAGAAAGTTCTAGCAGGGTGAGCAAGACCTGATATAGAATTATACAGAAATCTGTATATAGATATTTCTCAGTAGTCGACTAACAGCCAGGGTGAAGCAAAAAATTGTGTTATCAATTTCAAATTCACGACCATACACAATATGATATGCCATCAAATGCATAAATTACTGTTTGTGACCTAAAAGGAATGATAAGATAAAATAAGAAGATAACATATTTTACTAACAACAGAGAAAAAAAAAATTACTAAGAAACAAATTCAAATAATTTACAGATTTACAAGTTACAATAAAATTATGTAAATTGTTAGGTTTAAATGTAGAAGAACTGTGTCTGAGACAAGTTTTAAGCTAAGAAAAAAAGAATTTTACCTTGTTGTGTCTGCTGCACCTTGATACACCTACCGGTCCAGGCCCGATCGACGGGGAGAGACAAACACACACACACACACACACACACACACACATACATGCAGGCATGAAGTCTAAAGATCTCTGTTTTTTCTCAGCAAAAAGAGCACATTTAAATGGTGCTGCGTCATGAACATTAAAAGAACCAATCATTAACATGACAGTCAGTGAGGGACCAGGAGACAGACAGGAGAGAGGAAATGCATTTACATTCTCCTGATTAAACAAAAAGGTTCTAGCGGACAAGAGCCATTTGGATGTACTGTTTATTCGTCTGGATAAAGGTAAAGAAGCACAGTAAGGGAGCTGCTCTTAGAGCACAGGAATCTTTTTATTAGATCACAATGTCTTACAATTATAAAACATATATAATTTTATATACATTTTACTTATTTATACACATTTGTACACATTATATGTATAATGTGCAGGACGTGCAAAATGAAGTATGGAAGGGTATAAGGGGGTAAAGATAAGAGTACTGCAGCAGTATAATTGAAACACAGTATGAAATTAAATGTTGTATATGTCAGCAGCATTACTACCTGTTCACTATCGGACAGGAAGTGAAGCAGGTACCTGATTTAAATGATTTTATCAAACAACAAAATAAGCACCTGCTCACCCCTGGTAGCCTCCTCTCTGCCACAGACGGCTAATTTTATTATGGGTCAGAAAAAAACAAGTCCTCAACCATAAACGTTTAGCGGTAGATAAAAAATATTAGGGTCGTATCATGTAGTTCTTCGTTTCATTTGAGATGTATTCTGACAACTGTCATATCCTTCTAAATATTCTTTTAATCTATGTACATAAAAGATCCAGAAAGTAATTGTACAGGCATTTACAAACATTGGCTTAGGATGCAATTTGTTCTGTTCTCCTTTGTTGTAAGTGGGTATAGGACTCTCTGCATTACCATAAATTTATTAGAAAAAAAATAAAATAAATAAGAGTCATTGGTTCTGAGTAACAATTGCTCATACAGTATGATTAAATTCCTGGGGAGAAAAAGAGAAATCATCATACTTTAAAAAGCTTCAATTGTATATGTTACCTAAGATATTGCTCTGTACATTATCACTTAAGCTTGAAGCCTTTATTGTGTTGTTAGGCGTGTGTATCTGCTATGACAGGAAGTGTTAGAAGTGAAGTAGCACACTGAAGCCATGTGCTAATTACACTCCCATCAGGTGCTGACAGATGCCCCATCATACACCTGGCTGAGGATGGCATGCTGAGACCTTAATTATGGAACTTGGCCTGGGACAGATGACCTTCTAGTGATCTTTTTTTTTTTTTTTTTTTTTTTAAATACACTCATACAGAAGTATGTTGGTAAGAGGGAGAATTAGCACTCTCACCCCTTCATTTTTAATGTCAGAATCTCCCACAGTCTTACTTGTGAGTGAGCCATTTAAAGATGGAATTTGATAAAACAGTAAAATAAATTTGAGTTAAAGGTTTATAGCACAATCAATTATTTGTCTTTTGCCATAAGGTGGCAGCACTGAATTGGATTTTAGAAGATTAGCGACGTTAATGTTTTGTCAAATATTTAATATTTAAAATGTCATTTTAGCGATTTCATGTGAGAGAAATATTTCCTCACTGCTATTATTGTAAATGATATATGATAGTCTGGGTGAGAAAAAAAATCTGTTTGTATGCTTTATAAAGTGTTATGCAGTACAGGGCTGATTTGAGCAAAGAGCGTCGATAGCATGAAAACGCTGAGAAAACTGATTGAGATGCTCTATTTTACTTCAACCAGAGCTCTCGGTGACGTGAGCGCGTGATCACGTTATAACCTCAGAGGAAAGGGATTCACCAAGAGAAGCCGCGTGACGTCAGCATGAAAAAAAAAAAAAAGGATTGCCATGGCAACCCATCTCTTCGTCGCAACCCATCCTTGCTGCACGAGCACGCTCTTCAACCGAAAAAGGCTAGTTTTTACACTGTGCATAGCCTGTGGTATCAGAGCTTGTAAAAAGGAAAAGACATGGTGTACAAATAAACTAAATGACACGCAGTGACATCACCCTGTTGACTGTACTGTATTAACTCCAGGCACACACGATAAGTTAGGAAGTGAAACTCTAAGGACTGATTGGAATCAGCCGAATTGAAGTTATATTTGAAAGCTGCTGCCGCTGCACGTACTGCTGCAGAGTACCTCTGTTTATTAGGACACCTGTATTTACTTTTTATTTGCTTCTCGGACCTGACAGCTGCACAAAGGAAGCTAAAAAAAAAAAAAAAACCAACCCTATCTAAATCTGCGTGTTCGAGCTCCATCAGCAAGGAATAGGGAGAGCACACACACACACTCACACGCGGACAGACTGTAGGTAGGTGGTTTGACTTTCTTCTTCACACAGAAATATATCTCTGCACTTTCAGATCCTGTACAAGCTGTTAAATGTTCACGCTGGTCAAACATGAAACATTAAAGAAGCAGTCCATCTGCACTTCCATGACGTCACTTTTATCATAAAGCGTGCTTAATTTGCACAGGGTTGGCCTACTTTTTGCCTGAAATTTGTATTACAGTAAGTCTACGTTTATGTTATTGTGTTAAATAGTTCAATGAATTAAAATAATTGGTTCTTGAAACCTGAGATGCCTTAAGTTGTGTGTTCTTTTCAGTTTATTATTTTTTTTCCCTACTCAGTGGAATACTAGCAGTGTTTTTTTTTTTTGTTTGTTTGTTTTTTTTTAGTACACATTATTACTGGTTTAGTTTTTCTCCTTAATATGAAAAATGCTCAATTTTCTCTTGGTGCATCTCTTTTCAGCAAACATTGGTCCGACGTCAACGTCGTGTCCCTGGCCAAAAACAGTCGAGGTAAGACAGCGTAAATCGGTAAAAATATGTGACACAGAATATTTCCTAAAAATGCATTCAGATACATTCATACATGTCTACAGTTGTCTGGTGTTGCATAGCTGTCAGTCTGACTTTTAGCTAAGAGCATTTCAATAGTGGGTACATATATACATTCTACTGTAGGCATGTAAACGAGGTCAGACTTGCCCCCTACACCGAAAACCATCACTCATCCACTGATTGTGAAAAAATATATATTTTATGCAACATATTTTAACAGTTATAATAGCTAAAACATGTCTATCACACACTATTTCTGTAAGGTGTAAAACTTAAGTTTGAATATTTTTGCTGCTGTGGTGATGTGATGGATATTCGATAGTATTGTAGTTTGGTTGCACAAAAGGATGATCTGTGGAGATTCAGTTAAGATACATTATTTGCTTTTCAATATAGTGCTGGACAATGAATTATAAAAAAAAAAAAATCAAAATTGCAATATGGACCTTTGCAATTATTTAATCACAAAAGGCTTCAATTTATTACAGGTAATATGCATCATCCAGTAATTTACACTTTATTCTAATATGCATACAGTAATTTATGTAGCATTTGTCAATAATTTAAATATTGCTTTATTTTTAACAACTTGACTGTTGGCAAACATCCTCTTAATGTTATCATGTGTTTCATTATTGACTGTTAGCCTAGATAAATATGTTTGAAAACAAAATAGTATGTTTGATAATAACATTTGATAATAAACAGCAGTTTAAATCACGATCGCAGTATATGTCAAAATAATCTCAATGTGATTTTTTTAAATCAAATCGAGCAGCCCTAATGATTTAATATCAACATAATCCCTGTCTCTCACATGCTCTCAAACATCTATCCACACTGTGCTGAAGAAAAAATCATGGAAGAAGGTAAATTCTTATTGGCGCTTTCATTGCCAATCATTAACAACCAATCAGAATCAGAAATTTCTGACTGCCCTGGTTTTTGTAACACATTATGCTGTGTGAGCTTATCTGGGATGTTGACAGAATGAGTGAGAGAGAAAGAAAACAATTAAATATATGCAAAGATTTTATGCTCAGGAATGATGCACATACAACATTATATGCACATACAACATCATATGGTTGGGCTTGTTGAGCATGTGTGCTAGTTTGAAAACGTTATCAGATATTTAAAAGCACAACACAACAAAAATAATAGTGCATCTTTATTAATATTTGTTTTTGAGTTGTTGTTTTTTTTTTACTTTTTTTAAACACACCTGTTTATTCCAAATAATGTATTTGTATTTAGCTTCATACCAAAACTAATGCAAAAGTTGGCATTGATGAGTCCTTGATAAATGAAGGATGCAGGTAGTCCATCATCCACACAAGGCGACAGAAAGTTTACAGAGATTACACCACTGGGAAAAGCAATGTGTACACATGATGAAGAAGTTTAAAGAAGAGGAAACCAGCACTGAAGACAGACCACACAGTGGTAGACCCTCAACTGCGACCACTGAGTTGAGTCCAGCGATGGTGCAAATGCATTACTTGAGATGGAGATTATGTTGAGCAGTACCTTTGTATAGAGGAAGCGTTACAATTTGGACAACCTTGATCAGTTAAAAAGGCTGTGACTGCTTTTGCATTACTTTTGCCAAAGCCCTCATATTACACATTATGGCTTTTTTTTTCACAAAAGACACAGACATGCGCACACACACACACACACACACAAATTATGCTGGCCCAGCATGCTGTCAGCTGCAAATATCTGTAAACAGTTAATCCATTGCTAGTAGTAGTGAACAGAACACACAAGGGTTACACTGCAGCATCCAAATGTGGTGACAATAAACAGGCTTCTGTCATGAGGAAATGAGCAGACACATCATGCAACCAGAACAGGGTAGATCCCTACTGGGTCAAGCCTCAATCTGGAAGATTGTTGTTGGTAATCATAATACAACTCTTTCTATCGTCAACACCTTGATAACAGAGCTATCATTGGCTAACCCATTCATTTTTGTAGACCCAGCTATTAAACATTCTTAATGAATGAATTTTTAACAAAGCTGGGATGGATTGGCAGTTTCTTGTCTCTGAAGGACAGTCTCTAAGCACTGGCGAACCTAACCCAATAATATTGCCATATGGTGTGTTTTTTCATATTTAGTGCATGTTGTAGAGACTTAGTCATCCTTTCCATCTTGCACGTCTGTACTGGTGAGAAGGGTAAATGGATAAAACAGGGCATACTGAGAAATACTGACAAGAAGCAGCATGTCTGCTTTGCTCTGAAATGTTTACAGTGTGTGTAAAGGGGATCCTGGGAGGCTGCTATTTATAGCACTTATTTCATCATTCCTCTGCGCCAGCAGTGAGCTGCGGTCTGCATTCTAATGACTGAGGCATGGAGTATCCCACTGCTCTGTCAGAAAACAAAAACGATCCTCAGGCAGCAAAGAATATCCTTTTTAGTACATGATGAAGCTTTATTACCAAATCAGAATTAAAGAATATATTACAGTAATGTAGATATATGTTCTCAGCCTTCTTTTCTTCATTTAAGCATTTTTGGTAGGAATCTTATCAATCATATAAATTGCTGTAACTGGCACTAATGGTAGATACAGTATAGAAAAAACTGTACATACCATTTTGAAAAATGCTTCATGTGAGCAGTGGTATAAAACTGGGAGTTCTGTATGCATTCAACAATAGGCATTCATATCTGCTAAACTGTGTTTGACAGTAAAGTGTGTTTTGATACTAAGCACTGTGCATGCAGACACACTCCCTCTAACAGTGTTTCTCCTAAGGTTGTCATAACAGATGGAGTAAGATTATTATCAATGTGCATTTGCTTTCTCTCTAAATTTTCCATGCCATATATATATTGCATAAGATATCATTCATAGTCCTTTGGTGGTGAATAATGCACCGAAAAGCAGAAGCTATAGGAATTCAAACTGGAATGTAACTGAAAAGATTTCAGAAGCTATAGGAATTCAAACTGGAATGTAACTGAAAAGATTTCCACCATAGTATAAGTTTAGCTTACTAAAGACGGTATTTAATTTCTGTTCCAGATCAATGTGATGTATTGATAAATGAACAAAAAATCTGCATTATACTATATATTTTTTTTATAATGTTAAATAAATACCTTGTGTAGTGTTCTTTACCTGGCTCTTTAGATCTGTTCTTGACCAGGTTTTTGGAGATGTAAGTAAGTGGTCAAATATAAGAGTTAAAAGAAAGGTCATGCTGATAAACATGGGGGCATACTTCATGTAGTCCAGTGCATGTGTGGTTACACATTTATTGCTTACATGTATCTTTAGTATGTGCTTTATCCTGATTAAGATCATGGTAGTTTAAAATGCTTATTTATTTTTTTGGGGGGAAATCACAGGCATGTACAAATAATTGTAACAATTGTAATGAGACCAGGAATATGTCTTTTTGATATGTAAATTATACTTGAATTTGGTGTGCAACTGTAGTCTCTTACTGGCATTTTATGATTCACTTTATTAGCCTCTACATATACATTGAACATTTAAGTTTAGCTAGTGCCACATCAAACATTTAATTGGGTCAGAATTCAGAATTATAATACCATGTTTCCACTGTTCCAGTTTCATATACTTCATGCAAAGCCTACAAATCAAATTTAAAAAACCCGCTCTATTTATATTTATGTCTGTTTTAAATTAATCAAAAGGTTGTTGCTCAGTAGGGATAGAAAAAAATTTATTTAAGTATGTATCATGGCAATTCATGTATCGCCATACTGACTCCGAATTATTATTATTTTAAAAAAAAAAGAAAAGTTTTTATTCTACATACTGTTTGTATTGGCGGTGTTTCCTGTTGTTTCTCTATGATAACCTACAGGTGGGGTACTTTAAACTATTCACACAGCAACCTGTGTGGTTAGAGAAATTATTTTAAGTTTATTTAAATTTGTAACAAAAACAACAACAGAAAAATTACATCAAATATTTATAAAATCAAGATATGTATGCCATACTTTTAGAATAAAAATTTCTTAGGGTTCTATGTGTCACATTATCTATTATTTGTTACTTACTTACCATTTATTGCTGATATGGTGCATAGTACTCTGATTTCTATACAGTTCTATAAGTATTTTATGTAAGTCTGTTGTCTTTGTATTACGACATTTTAAGGACATTTTTAACAGTAATATTTGGATTAAATTCTGCTTCTGGACTCACGTTCTAGCCATAAACAGTACAAACCTAATTCTAAATAAATGTTCTAAACTTAGTCAGGATTTTTATACTTTGTGATTTATCAACATTTGGTCAAAAATAATGAATGCATTAAGCCAGATTGTTGGAAATTTTATTTTAAACTTTTTTAAATACCCCAATAAACAAAAGTGAATTAATTACTTTTAAAAGCAGTCTGTTAACCATAATGCACTGCATTGAAATGCCTGGCTCTCAGCAGCTGGCTGGGGATGAGAGCCGTAATATATTGTCCTGTAGTCTCTGCCAGCCAGAATAGGTGGCACAAATGGAGCATTTTAATTAAAAACTGCTGCGACACAGATATCCAAAGGGAGGAGTGGATGCCAACACTCCAAGGTTTCCCTACCCAAATGTACCATTTCTCTGAGGAGAACAGATAAAGTAATCTTGATTATGCAGGCAGAGAGAGTTCTTGAATAATTTACTGCAAATGTATTTGATAAATGTTCACAGCTTATACACTAAAAACAGAATTTGTTTGACTGGATATTTCTTTCTGTTGTAACACTGTATTCATGTTGTGTGTGGTGTGTGTATATAAAGGTCATTTACTGCAGCTGCCAAACGATCCGTTTTTAGGATAGGTATAAATGCATGCTTTTGAGTTTGATACACTGGACATTGTATTAATGTTATGTGTTATAATAATATATTGTTATAATAGTGTTAGGTTAAATCTTATATTGATGCACTAATTGAAGTGTACTTTCAACTGTGAAGCAGAAAGTATTGGTGGCCATTAAGATGTTTGCTTGCATCCCAGCCTCCAATCGCCCTGTTCACAATTTCCTGAGAGATTTCCATTGCCATGGTGACAGCAAGCTGCTGATGTCATCCAGACCAGGTTGTTGGGGTTGAGTGAAGGTGTACTGCATGCATCCCCATTTTTCCCTCTATTTATTTTTTTAGAGTAAGCATGAACACTGGGCTTAATCAGAATTAGGCAAACTTGTTGCGTACTTCATCCTTTATCACATTGCACTGTGGGAATTTAATAATGTAAATATGAGGGACAGAGAAATATTTAAAGCATTTCATATTCTCATAAATAGTAGGCAATGCCCAAAACACAGACATAGATAAAGGATTACAAATCATTAGAAAATATTTAGTAGGAAATGCACTGTGGGCTCTTTAAAAATTATCACCATAGTTGATATGTATCACATTTTTCATACTAATTACTGGCAAATGAGTGTCTGAAAACTCAAGGATTGATTGCTTTTAATTTTTCCGTAATGAGTCCTGGAAGCATCTTAGTCTGGATTATCATTTGCTTGAATAGGAAAAAAAGGTCAGCGTGTGTGTATTTATATCAGTGCAGTAGAAAAATACACTATATTTATCCAAACAAAATGAAAAATATCACATTTGTGTTTTAATGTGCATGTAATGTTATAATAAATGTTAAATAATATTTAAAAGAAGAAGACCATAATTTAATCAAAAAAAGAAACAGGAAAAAAAAGAAAGAAAAATAATACCTGTTCAGTGGTCTGTTCATAATAGTCTATTTTGTAACAGTGTTTGATTAATTGAAAAATAACTTATGCATAATTAGTCTAAAAGAAGCTAACCATATATTACGAATAAGTTCTATTCTGGAAGCACATTTATAAGTCGGACTAGTTCGTAAGCCTGACGGAGTGAGTCTTATAGACCTTTGACGCAAATATACTAATACTTGGTTCTGCATTATACTATCGCGAGACTGCACCTTCAAATTGTGAGGGGAATTGCAGTGATGCAGCATGGGTAGCTGACCTTGTTAAAGTGACCTGGGAAAACTTTGGGAGGAAGGATAGAGCTACATGGTGCTTACTGCACGCTTGAGCAGATTAAATTTTGTCTCAGAGCTGTTTTGGACTGTGAACTTATCTCATTACTCCTGCCATCCCACACTCACACACATACAATATACCCGACTTTGGACAATTTATACATAATTGTAAATATCGGTATCATGTACGATACACATGAGCTACTTCCGTGATTTGTTCGCATCTATGAATGTTCGTAGGTCCGCAGTTCGAATGTTCGTGAGCTGACGGCATATATCACCTACTGCTCAGAATTACTTTGATCTGCATATTATCCAGATTTAATTAACTGCAGAATTAGGTTGTCCTCTTGTTCACTTACAAACATCAGTTTAATAAATAAGGATGATCTTTTTAAAAGAATGCTGCAGTTCAAGTAAAGTATAGAGCTGTTAAGGGATACTGTATATTGTATCAGCCTTACCAAAATGAAAGTGGTAAATACACAGAGAAACGTTAATAATGAACAGTGCTCAGGGGAATCTGTAATTTCAAAGTTATTCCTGCATCTGATTCTATGATTTGCCAGCTAATTATTTTCAACCTAGCACATAACTGTAAGTAGTGGGTGTAATGATTAGTTGTCACTGATTATCCTCCTATACAAGTTCAGACACAGTAAAAAGCTCAGTCTTTAAAGTCTGCCCCAAAGACTGACTCATTGGCTGTCATTATTCCACACATGGGTTCACCCACTGTTCTCTTATTATTCTCTACAGGGTTTAGTTGCAGGGCTATCACAAGAGTTTTTACTCTCTGGCCATTCCCTCAAAGCTGATTCATTTTACCAGCTAGGCTGCAATGTATGTCTGAGCTGTCTAAACTTTTCAAAATGAAATCAGTTGCCTGATAGAACTTGCAAAAACGCTAAAATGGATGTGCTTACAACTGCTGATAAGAAGATTCAGTTTTAGATAGTCTAATTAGTCTAACATGTTTCGTCCACTTTTCAAAAACTAATAATATTGATGTGAGGGATATTTTCCACTCAAATATGTATTGTGTTGCTGTTTTTAGCCAAGCAAAGGAAGCAATATATAAAAATACATTGCATTAAGTCTTACATTAGACTGGGACTCATGGTACAGTAGCTTAGTGGTTAACACTGTCGCCTTGAACCAACATGTCCTGGGTTTGAATTCCACGCCAGGTCTGTGTGCATAGAGTTTGCATGTTTTCCCTGTGCTTAGTGAATTTACTCTGGGTTCTCCGGTTTCTTTTACAGTCCAAAGTCATGTAGATTAGACTAATTGGCGTTTCCCATTTGTCCGTAGATGGTCATATGGAGAAGAAGATGGCAAACCAGTCTAGTATTCATGCCAAGAAAACCCCATGGACAGCATCTAGAAGTTATGAAGACTGAAGAGTCATAACTGAACTGAACGACTAAACAACAACATGTGACTGAGTGGGAGAAGAATGTTTACATCTGATATCATAGTTTATTTAGTGTCTCTACTATTACTTTTACATACAGAATTATTTTTAAATTCACGTTAAATTTTATTCATCACAACCATACAGAGTGAAACCTGCAGTGACATGTTTATTACATGTGTCTTATTACAAATTTTAATATTTTCTACTAGAAATTAAGGTTACAGTGAAGGTTACACTTCACTGTAACCTTATTTTGAACTTTTGAAAATTTACAAAAGGTATAGAAAGTATAAAAAATATAGTACAAGAATATAATAAGATTGTTGACAGCAGCATAGTTTTAAACAAGGAGTATGAAATGTTAAAAGAATTATCTGTGGCATAAAGTGCATGCTAGCTTCTTTTCTTTTATGTGCAATGAAGAGAAATGTAACACAGGGTTAAAGTAGCTTGATTGAGTTCTAACAATACATGAATATTTATAGGCATGTGGTATGTTAACAGATGTGTAGGGGTGTGTGGGTGTTGTGGAAGCGAGTCAGAGTGATTAGTCCTTGTGTTGTCTATGTTGAGGGTCCAAATGGCCTGTAAGTAGAGGCTCCTTTTTTTCACAATATGTATTTTTTATCATGGTAAATATTTAATTAAATATTATTTAAATATTAGTAATTGAGTATTTCACTAAGAATACTTATAAGTTAATATTAAAATTAAGTCTGTCTTTTTTTTTGTAGAAACACCTTAAACCTATTTCTCTACAAATTAACAAAAGAAAAATAATTATTTTGCTTAACTCAAGATTGGCCGCTCCGTATTTTTCCCTTCCTTCATACTTATTGATAATTTATGGCCTGTGCTCCCTAAATCCCATTTTCATAGGACACATTGTTACAAACAAAGTGTGTTGCACACACTGGTGATGTATACAGTACATTCATTTGTATGCTGTTATTTATTTAAAATGCAGATTTATAATATTTCATCTGTATTAAAGTGTGGTTATAATGCTATATTGATAGAACCACATTCCACAGTCTGGATCCTAGTTTAAATCTCAAGAAGCAACTTAGTGACAGTGAATGAAGAGTTTTAAATGACACTAAAGCGCTAATGATGACATCAGAGGAAATGCTAGAGTGAGAGTAGGCGGCCTGCAGAGGAAATGAGAGCTCTGTGTATCTGCAACTCCGAGTGCACAACTGTGGTGGGGCCCAGAAAAAAGGGGGAAAAAAACTTATTATATTTTTTACAAGTAAAGGATTTTTTTTTGCCTCATACTGAGACCAAAGGCATGGTTGCTTAAGTCAATTATAGATTACTGATCTCAATACACTAGTAAAAAAAAAAAAAAAGCATATATAATATGTCCTCAGAAATGTCTGAATATCAATTGTTTCTAGACCACTTCATAGTACCAGAAATGTATTTGTTGTAACAAAATATATATATACTATATATAAATAACTGCCTTGTCTATATATATATATATACTTATTTACATTATTTTAGTGAAACAACAAAACAAAGGTGTTTCAAAGAAGTTGCAGCAAGATTATCACCTCTGTTTTGTGTGGGTGTAAGCACATACAGGATGGGTGCATGTTCATGAGCATAGAGCCAGAGAGAAAAAATGACGAGTGACATTTTAGGCTATACAGTATAAGATGCAACAGAGCATAGCCACAACTACCTTCTGTTCACTGAAATATAACTGACAACCCACACAGCACTAAAATTCATCTGAACTTTACTTTAAATGATAGACCGTCACATGACCGTGTGTTTGCTTTGGAAAGTACATATTGTGTAAGTATGTAAAGCTTGTCTGCTAGTGTTCCATGTACTGTACATTTATAACAGTTTGCATGTTCCACCTTTTAAAAGGATTGGCATTAACATGTTGCTACTGTATTCACACAGATCGGCCATAACATAATCACCTGCATAATAATGTTTAGATCCCTTTTGTGTCACTAAAACAACCACATTATGGTTATTTTTACAGTTATTCATACTCTCTTGGTCTAGTTCAGTAGATGCATGAGGAAGATCCTGACTCGACAGTTGTCCAGAAGATGATCATTGACACCTTCCTCAAGGAGGTTAAATCACAGAAAGTAATTGCTGAAAGTGCTGGCTGTTAACAAAGTGCAGTATAAAAGAACACTCATGGAAAGATGACTGGAAGTGGACAGTGTGGTAGGAAGATGGCGCACATGCAAAAGAAGTGACTGCAGCCTTAAAAAGATTTTAAAATAAAGCTGATTCCAAACCTTCGGAAAGCTTCATAGTGAGAGGAGTGAGGCCGAAGTCAGTGCATCAAGAGTCACCATGCACAGATTTCTTCAGGAAATAGGCTAAAACTGTTGCATTCCTAGTCCATTGTCAGGTGGCTTTTACCTGAGCTAATTCTTCTTTTCAGATGAAAGTAAATTTTGCATTTTATTTAGAATATAGGTAAAGTCCAGTGTGACATTTCCATAGTCTGTTATGATTTGGGATGCATTTCAGTTGCTAGTGTTGGACTCCACTGTATTTTAAAGTCCAAAGTTGACATAGCCATCTCCCAGGAGATTTAAAAGTATTGCAAGCTTCAGGCTGCTGACAAGCTATATAGAGAGGCTAATTTTTTTTTTTCAGCAGTATAGTCATGGCCAAAAGTTTTGAGAATGAAACAAATATTAGTTTTCACAAAGTTTGCTGCTAAACTGCTTTTAGATCTTTGTTTCAGTTGTTTCTGTGATGTACTGAAATATATATAATTACAAGCACTTCATACGTTTCAAATATTTATGTAATTCTCAAAACCTTTGGCCACGACTGGTACACTACAGTATCTGGTCTGCTGTAAAAAAATAAAATATAAACTTTTTTAAAAAGTAAAAAAAAGCGAACTAATTGATGCTGTAATTCATGGTAAAGAAGCCCCAACCAAGTATTAAGTGCTTAGCAAATGTACTTTCCAGAAGTTTCTGTATTATAATGTATTTATGATGTTAGGAGATATTCTAATATTTAAGATATTGGATTTTTTCGTTTGCATGAGCTGTAGGCTGCAATCATTAAAATAAAAAAAAGATACACACCCACACACACACAAGGTGGCACAGTGGCATAGTGGTTAGCACTTTGGCCTTACACCATTAGGTTCAAGAGTCGAGTCCCACCTTTGCATGTTCTCCCAGGTACTCTGGTTTCCTCCCACAGTCCAAAGAAATAGTATGTGTGTGTGGTTGTGTGTGTGTGTGTGTGTGTGTGTGTGTGTGTGTGTGTGTGTGTGTGTGTGTTTGCATGCTTGTGCGCTTCAATAGACTGACAGACACACTGTACAAGGCCACCACCCCCCCAAACCTAACCCAGTGAAAAAGTACTTCTTCTTCTTTGTCTTTCGGCTAATCCCTTTCAGGGGTCACCACGGCAAATCATCTGTCTCTATCTAACTCTATCCTCTGCTTCCTCTTCTTTCATCCCAACTATTTTCATGTTCTCTCTCACTGCATCCATAAATCTCCTCTTTGGTCTTCCTTTAGACCTCCTGTCTGGCAGTTCCAACCCCAGCATCCTTCTATCTGCTCACATCTCTCTTCTGAACATGTCCAAAGTACACTTTCATGTATTACAAATATATTTAAATCTTTTATAGTACATTGCAAATATACTAACAGAAAAGTGTAGCATCAGTTAATATATAAAAAGTATACTAATATCATGCTGTTACCAATTTTTGGAATAAAACTTTGAAATAATTGTATTATAGTACATTTTCCAAAAATATGTTACAGGTCAGTGTAATTTCCAAAGCACACTCATTTAAACTTTGTTTTTCGATTTATAAATGAAAAAGATATGCTGAAATAATCATTGTAACATTGTACAGAAAGTATATATTAGAATACAAATTTTAATACACAATACTTTCAGTATAATTTTGGTTAAATTTGAATGTACTTATTCATGCTTATGTTTAGTGTACCCCTCTCTCTTTCTATGTATCTTTCGTGTGTGCGCTTTCCAACATGTTTTTGCATGCTAAAACTTACTTTTTGCGCATTCAGACTCATTTATGTGCATTTGAACTCTATGTCTTGTGTGCGCTCAATAAATAGTAGTAGATTAGCGGAAGTATAACAGCATGTTATTGCTGCAATAAGAATATATTTATGGTATATTACTTGTGTATTTGTAACACAGTAAATAATTGCTGTAATGTAATAATACATTAGAGATATACTTTCATTTTAATAACTACTGTCAAGTACATATGTTAGTTCATACACAGTCATATACTTTAAGTGTACTAAGTATGCCTAAAGTTTTCCACTTTAGCACAAGAAAGTATACTGATGTGTAGAATTTAATTAACACGTAAATACACTTAGTACATAATTAGATGTTCCAAAAAAGAAAACTTCAAGTATACTAGTCATTAGTCTGGCTGCAAATACACTTAAGTATGCTTTGGCATGCTAAGATTTAATATACTTAGCATACTTTTTTTTCATTTGGGAATGAGAGAGAGAAAGTGTATATATACACACACAATGATGTACACAATAAAGTGTACAGTGATGTGGATGCAGAATACAGTATATATAATGTACGTATGTAGCTAAGTTAATTAAAGCATAACAATTTGTATTATGCAATATTTAATGAAACAAGTTAAAAAAAAGACCTTAATTTTTTTTTTAAACATTTGTGAACATATTTCATGTTAAGAGTACTTTATCAGATATAACACATTTCATTCCATGTATCGACACCTGTCCTCTTTCTCTTCATAGAATTACTTTATACTTCCTGAGTCCTTCTGGATTAATTGACCCTTTTAGCTGTGTATATGTATCTGATTAGTGTAATTTATCTACATAGTTGGCTGTCTGGCCTCTCAAGCATATGCTACATTTATGTTTAAGGTTTTATTTATGTGTGGAAGAAAAGAAATCAAAGAAACTGTAACATTCTATCCAGAATTTGCACCTTTTCTTAGTTCTCCCTTCGAAAAATGTTTTTTTTCTCAAGTCAACAATGGCCTTTTACAGTGCAGATTTTGACATATGTTGCATGCACTGTCCATAAATATAAAGGATTACCCTGAACAAGAACAAAACCACTCACCATGGGTGTCCTAGAAACTATTAACTCAGGCTATTTATAGCAGGTGTAAGAACTAATAGCATGTGTCCACATATAAGGCAACATAAATCCTATTCAATCATCCAGCATCTCTCTTACATTGGATGGTTCTATATAAAAACATTAAGTTTATTTTGTGAATGAATCGATGCATGTGTTCTTTAACCCTAAAAGGCAGCAACAAACAGAAGGCTAAAATAGTACATATGTCTTAATTTTTCTGTGACTTTAGTCTTTCAGCTCAATACACACACACACACACACACAGAAAAAGAGAGAAATAAAATATATGTTAATATGGAATTATCATTTTAAGAAATCTCTTTATATATGGCAATATCATGCCGTTTTACCAATGTTAAATAAGTCATAACAGTTAGAGTATAATTTTGAGTAGAAAGACTGCTATAAAATGTAAGCCTTCTGAATCACACAACCGTAAAACTTTCACCCAGTCATGGGGAAATTGCAAGTTCAAATCACAACTGTGCTATAGCCATCCATGGCCATGAGTCTAAAAGAGCTTATTTGGTTGTGCTCTGTGTGTGGGAGAAATGGCCTTACTCTCTGCCCTGTTGCTAACCAATTGTGGGTGTCTGTGAACTCATGCATGTGAAAAGGGCAGTTTGTACCTTCCTCCGAGTTCAGCTGTCCTTTAACATACTGTAGCTTGGGCATTAATAAAAAAAAAAAATGCAGTGTTTAACTTCATATGCCTCAGATATAGGTAACCCCCTCTGGTTGGGATTTGGTCAGAATTGGCAATAAACAGTGAGGTAAAATTTTTCCCCAAAAAAGTCCAATGGATGCAAATAAATGATGTAATCATTTGGTCATTTAACATCATTGACATTGCAGTTATTGAACAGAACATTCTTGACAAACATCTGAATATAACGCAAGTTTGATAAATTGAGCCCACTTACTCTTAACCATTGGATTTATTTGAATAGGTTTTAAAATGCAGTTATAGGCAGTACAGCTGACACAGGCTAGCAGCATGGCTATTTTTTCATCATTCATAATGCTGGCTTGGCGTAATGTTGACTTTCTACTCCAGTTGACAATGATGAAAATAAGAGCAGGACAGGATGTGAAAGCAAATGCTCTGTTGGTATGAAGCAAGGCTCCACTCATCACAGCAGCGGGGAAAGTCCCACAGAGACTGAGACACAAAGAATAGAGGGAGATAGAGACAGAGTGGGAGAAAAAGAGCTAGAGATATGCACTGTTATCTTATGTCATGATTTAGATTTTTGTCATGTCATTGCAGTGCATGGTTGTTTTGCTGTGCCTTTGGCAGTTTATTCTTGTGATAGCATAACTAGAAAATGATGTGTCTTGTTTTACCTCCGAGCAATCTTCGGTCCTTTTGCTTGTGATGTTTTATATCTTATTTCGCACATTCACGGCAGTAAAAAAAAGAATTTATGGCGCTAAATGCTTTTTTCGTGGTAACCTTACATCTGTTCTTATAATGCTGCATGTTGTTGCAGTGCTAAGGTTAATTCTAAGTCACTAGCACCTTGTGCCCTGTTATATTAAACTCTTGTTTAATACAATGTTTGTTGGCAGGTTTGTGAATAAAAAAATTTCCAATAATGAAAGAATAAAATTGAGGAAATAAAGAAACAAACCAAGTGTCAATAAAAGAATAAAATGAAACAGATCTTAGTTATGTTGTATAAAAAAGCCTGCTGTTGAACAAAGCCTTGGAGGAGGAGCACTTCTGAGCTTTTTTTTCCATTCATCTGCTTTTCAATTTAAACAATGGAGTGCTAGTGGCGAATATAGTTCTCAAAGGGGTGTCACGTAAAAATATCTTGTTCCATTGTGTTCCATCCTGGATATCAGTTGTTATGTATTTAAATTTTCTACTTTGATCATCAAACTTATTATACTGTTGTAGGTTGTGTCAGACATTTTGATTTTGCCTAAATAAATTTTATGAAGCTTTATTGCTTTTTACTTTCTGCAGGTATAAAATGTGCTAGATAACCAGTTACTGACAGTCATTGACTTGGCACAAAAGTGTTAATTTTAGACCTTTATTAGTGATGATTTTTGTTGTGTCAGCATTATACATTGTTTTAGATTGTTACAAAGAGAGGAGTTAATAATTATATTATGGAATTATTGTCACATAAAAAGACATCCAGATACAAAATAAATAACTATATAATTCACATCAGTTCCGCCATGACACAGCATTCTAGCTTTTATGCACAGGGCATTTGTGGGTGTTGATTGTGTACATTGTCGATGACTACTGCTTTTACTGTTCATACCACTAAATGAATGAGTTTGACATTGTGCTAGGTTTAAAGATTTGCTGGATGTTTGTCAATGTTAAGAAGAAATATTGTAAGCATGCAATAAATCAGCACTTACACTATTATATGGAATTTTATTAGTAAAAGTAATTATCAGCGATGTTTTGGGATCTTAGCAGTTTGACATAATTGCATGTTTATATTTTATTTTTACAGTGGACTCTGGGGAGAATGATATACTGTAAGAATATAAATTCTGTGTTAGGTGGGGTATTTGGTAATTTCTTTCTCACAAAGACAACACAGTGATAAGTGTAATGTTATTTCTACATACAATGACTCGCATATCTCTGAGCTTGAAGGAAAATGTGCAATATGTGTCTTTTTTGTCTTTTTTTTTTCTTTTTTGCTGATGTGGCAAAAGATAATACGTGTATTATATGAAAATGAAAATAAGATCGAATAGCTTGCTGCCTGTAGAAGAATATTAATGAATTAACTCTGGACATTTTGGTTTTAGGTTGCCATTCAGGATTTATCTTGCATTACATGCATGATTTCCTTTTAATTCCTTGTATAGAGAAATATATAGGCAAACAGATAAATACATGTACTCAAAACAGCCTGGTAAGAAATGTAAAAAACTAAGAGTAGGGCAATGAGGCATTGGCTGTGATGTTTGGGTTGGTTCACAGTGGTCACACTGGCCCTATTAGACAGACACTGATGTTGCACTGTCGATGGAGTGGGGGTGGAAACAAGCAAGGGAGCATGAGCACGAGAGAGTGAGTGAGCGACCGTGCGTGTGTGTGTGAGAGAGAGAGAGAGAGAGAGAGAGAGAGCATGAGTGAGAGAGGGAGAGCAGTTGTCTCTGTGTAAACAGGCTGACAGAAAAGAAAGTACAGACATTTCTGCACACTGCAGCCGACATCAGAGCATTGCATAGAAACGGCAGATGGATAATCACGAGAGGAGAGATGTTTAATTAATTCATGCTGGAAGGCGGAGATTTTGCCACTGAGTAAAAAGGATCGAGTGCTGTGTGCATGCTGCTGCCTGTAGCTTTCTGCTCGTGCCTGCATGCCTGTGAGAGGGTCTGTTCTCTGACCATATGAGAAGCTCCCGATATCATCACCTCGACTACCAGAGGTAGGATGTGATGTGCTTTTTTTTCTGCTGTCTTCTCTTTTTGTTTTCCATGAGCCACTTTAGTTTTTCATTCATTTCTGTTTTTGTAATGATACACAGAATATAGGTACCTGATGACTGACATCCTTGTGACCATTTAGCTGTAGTGATTACACTTGTGCTCTGCATACGCTAAGGCTTATTACAAGCAGAGAGCAGGCATTTAGGAACTGATTGTCGTGTTTAATTTTGGTTCTCATTAGGGTGATTACATGTTTTGCTTTTCTAAAAGTGCATACAACTTGAAATATTTACATGTCTCTCATGCACACTTTATGCAGATTGATAGTGTAACATTAAGCTATATCTACCCAGATAATTCTACACATATTTACTGTATGTGGCTTAAATAAATACTGTATATTACATTATATTCTTAGTCAGTATAACTGTATATTTGTAGTAGATCTCATGTAGTTATCATCTCATGTTTCTATGGTTTATGTAGCCACCTCACTGCAAAAAATTATCAGACCTATGTGTGTACATTTTGCACGCTGTATAGCAGATTACCAAAAAAGATCAATACCATAATAGCAAATCATATCGAGTCTGTGGGAATGGATTTCAGTACATTATGATGAAAACATCGCTCAACCATTTTGCTTTTGGATTTTCACTTTGTGTACTATAACATTGACAACCAGTTTGTCTTGTTTTTAATTAAATACTCCTGTAGGGCTAATATGTATGTTCCTAACATTTGAAGGGTGTAATCACTAACAAGCCTTGCTTGCTCAGATATTGTCTAAGAAAAACCTATGTAATTGCCATGCTTAATTACAGTTTATTGTGCAAACATATGACATATTGATCTCAGGTCTTGTAAATATATGATACGGAGAGTATTTTTACTCTCCGTATCATTTTATTTATATACAACTCTCCATATATGTATGAATGTGTGTAGAAATAATGTCAACTTAACAAGGACAAGAATCTATATATCATAGATATTAAGTATAAATTAAATTACCTACTAAGACACTTTTTTCAGTATGTTCTGAATTTCACATGATCATGACCAAAATGTTCACATAAAAAAAATTAATATAATTCACTTTAACTGAAATCTGTAGTGGAAGAGACACGTGCTGACATATTTGTATCAAACATCCCTTAGTAAACTACTAAAATAACTTATTAACGGTTAATAGAAATAAAGATACCAGTCAGTAAATGTGTGTGTATGTGTGTGTGTGTGTGTGTGTGTGAGACCACGTATGGGTGCATTTATGTGTATATATGTGTATTTATATATATACAGTAGAGAGAGAAAGAGTATCTATGTATTATCAGAGAGTGCATCAGGTTTTGCGCCAGTCACCGTCTTATTTTGCACCTCTTTACTGACTCTCATTTTCATTTAGAGAGACTGAGATTGGAGAAACCTTATGCAGAGGGTTAAACAAATTTAAGAGAAATGGAGTATGGCCTGTGCAGATTGTGGCTATTTGTCTTTTTTTTTGTGGCGTTTTTGTCATCTAATTGCACTCTTAACCCAAATACCTTCTGTTTCCATGACATCCTTACAAGCTTTTTTAAAATAGTTGCAGTGTTTTTGAGCACACACACACACACACTCACACCATAAGATAGTAAATGACAGGATTGTAATATCCTAATATGTATTTTCTTATATAATGTATATAGTTAATATATATAGTTCTTATAAGTTTGTATGATTTTAATGTAAAGACCAGTTAATTTTTAGAAATCATGCAATATGAAAATTTCAATAATTATACAAAATAGTTATGACACTTGGAATGGTCAGAAGAGAAATTGAGTAATTTATATATTTAGTTTATATTAAAAAAAGATAATATGAAAAAAATATTAAAATCATTTAAGGCAACCACATGGAAAGTAAATATTATCTTAAAGACAGGATTTTCAGGTCAACAGGTTCTGTAACGTGTATAATCCATTTGTTGGTGCTTATCTAATATCAGGATGTGAATGATTCATTAATTTCATGTAAAATAAAAGACTGAAAAAAAAACAAAAAAGCTACCATATGAGTAAATTATGATAATAAAACTGTGCTTGTTTTGAATAAGTATGACTCACAGATGCTTCAAACAATGTGAAAATGGGTAGAGATGCAAAATGAGTGATATTGCCTGAACAGAGTGACAGCACAGCTCTGTGTTATTGTATTTTGCCTATCCAAAGCAGGCGAGTCAAGCACACACATTAGCCAAGAGCCCTAAACAGGTGGTGGTAAATTCACTCTCTTTAAACAGTGCCTTAATGTTGCTTACCACTAGAGTATTAATGTTGCTATTTTAAAAACGCTTACGGACATACTAAAAAAAGGGTGAATCAGTATTTACAACTTTACACACCAAGCAAAACGCCAGATATGTGATAAAGACGGATGCAGGTTGCTAATGTGTCATTCTTTATTCTGGAACGTTTAAGCTGATTTGGTCTGCAGAATTGCTGCAAAATATAAAAGGAATATTCATACAGTTTTCAGTAGGAATAAAATTTTACTCTGTGTGGTAAAATTCCTTCAGCTCATTCAGTAGAAATAGAGATTAAAAACACTTTTGTTGTGGGTTTTTATTGAAAGATGAGTGTTTATTTTTTATTAAAAAATATTGATTTGTTCAAGTTTTAAGGTTATGATAGTACTAATATTTGAGTTTTATTTTTAAATCTTATTGTAGTGGTATAAATTATACAGATAAAACACAATTGTCCATATTTTCTAGTAAATTAATCAACAAAAGGGCATAATCTTATGCAATATAGCCTCTATTATCACACCAAAATGCATTCATTTCTTATAATGGTATGCCTAGAGTGGGTTATTTATCCCACAACACAGTAATTTACCAAATATTACAAATTAATATTTATCAAAGAACCACACAATGCATTTTTTTTTAGTTTTTATTTGTGTTTAATGTTGTATAACATCCAGGAAATTTGTCCCATTTATCACTTATATTATAGATGCTCTCCAGGCTCTCTTTTTTTTCTTCTAAAAAAATGCAGCTTCTCTTTTTAATGAGAAACCACAATGTTTTCTATCCTGAACTCTGAGACAGACAACTTAAAGGAAGAGCTTGACGTTTTACATTTATTCATAACAGTACTATATAAATTTAATGCATTAATAGAAACTTGTAGTGTCCTGCAGCTGAATTACTTTCCATGTCATACCATTATAGAACATTATTCAACACCTTTTGTCAAAACAATTTTGAGAATTCAATATAATGGTGGTCTTTTTAGAGGCCATATTTGTTTTCTTACCTAATCGAATGTTTGTAAGATCTAATAAGTTTTGTTTACCCAATCCAGGACTTCAGTTTTCATTTCAGGAAACTAGTAGACTTAAATACGATATGCCTGCTATCAGTCATACTATAACCCCCATCACAATGTTCACTATTTCATGCGCAACACTTGTGATTAATGTTTCCGGCTGTGAAATGTTCCTTTATCACTTCTTACCCAGACACTTCTGTAAAATGTGATAACAACCCATACAATATTTAGCAATACGAATATTACGTTACGGTCCACTGTGCTTAAATCTACTACAAATACAAATCATCATGACCAGCCAAGCCAAAGTATACTAAAACTTGACTAATGCTGGAGTATTTACTTTTGTTTGTGTGTTTGGGTGCCTGAAGGCATTTATTTCAGTATCACTGTTTGTCTTTATGGGTCATTTATTTGCAAGAGCCAAAATGCTAGCCTCTTAGCCTGTGAATGTCTTACAGTATGATCTGTCCTGGCCTTTTTTAGGCTTCTGTGTAATGTATGCGGTTGGCCCTGTTGTAGGATGGGGATGATATCTTCAGCAAAGTGGTTGGAGATTCAGGAATAACATTCAAAGAAATAAATTCCATTAGGTTGGCAGAACTTTCATGAAAAATGTACACAATTTGGTTTGAGACAACCCTTTTTACATAAAGAATGTAAAAAGGAAACAAGTACATTTGATGCTTTTTAGAGAGAGTTGCATGGAAAATGCAGTGTAATTAAAATGCCAAGCAGGAATTGAGATCAAATGGTGGCTCTGGATTATATCAAGCAGCAGTACAGTGTAATATTGCTGTTCCAACTAAATTTGGAAGCTATGTACAATATTTAACTTTTGATTTTTATATTGTGTGTGGACAAACTACAGGACACTGCTTGTCTTTGATCAGTTCTGTTTATGAATGCTTTGAGTTAAATATAATATTGGGCTAACTGGAAACTGCTATTTAAATTAGAATGGAAAACCCCTGATAAGGGAGAATGTTTCAGAGAAAATTTCGTATAGGGCACATGCTTGCATTAGGACTAAATATTTAGCAAATGGTGCTTTATTCACTAAATAGAATGGCAGCTGTATTTTAGGAACTGTGTTTGGGGTGATATACTGTAACTGTCATCATTAAGATTTTAAGTGGTATGTTTCTGCCACTTTACATAAACTGTGCAATATAATCAGTGGATGAGAGAAAAGCTTTTATTAGATCAGCGGTGTTGTGCAGTTACTGGGTGTGGCTGCCATAAAGAGGTGATCAGGAGGCATAGTCACATAAATTCTACATGAACAAAAGTGTAATTAAAAACCTGTCTGCCTGTGCAAGAGGGAAATGAGATGTAAAGGTAGGCCTATAGACAGAAAGTGAGAGACAGGGGAATATATGAGAGAGACCTTGACATAAAATTGATGTGGTGGAAAGAGATTTAAATGTGTTACTGTACCATACTGGGTAAAATATAATGTGTTAGTGGTTTTGGAATAGGAAATCAGGAAAATTACATGGAGTACAAGAACGAGCAAAAAGACAGTTTTTACAAGACACCCACAGTACTGTTTAATTAAGCGGAAGAAGATAACCCAGAACTTGACTATCATTAAAAAAAGTCTTGTTTGACTACACAAAGGGAGAAATAAAAAAAAAATTGTCTTTTTCTGTCCTTTAAATAGACTTACAAAATATGAATTTTAAATGCCAGGCCAAATTCAGAGAATGGTAGTCACTGCCAGGATAGTTGACAGATAAAATGTGAAAGAAAGACTGTCCAACAGGGAAATGTTCATTCCTCTTTTTCTTTCTATGTAGTCTGAATACCTGAATGACTCAGGCTCATTATCTCTGTGAATAGAGGTGAGCTTTGGAGGATGATAGCATAGTTGATGCTGACTCTGTCTGAGAGTCTTTTCTCCCTTCTTATGTTTTAAACATGGTTACACTCAAACTTGTCTCTCAGTATGTTTAAATCTAGCGTATTATATTAATAAACCAGATAAAATCTTACCTTATCTAACCTGTTCTAACAAGATCTAGTTTAATAACACAAAGAACAGCTTCTGAAAACTGTACATACACTGTTTCAATTTCAGAAATGAAAAGTTTTATTATTATCACACATATATTTGCATAGATATAAATAAAGGTACAGTTTAGTTATTTTCTTTGGATAAGTGTACTAGGGTCAGAAGGCAGATTCAGCCACAATGTGGTGTATCTGGAGAACAGACGGTTGCTCAAGGGCACTACAGTGGCAGCTTGGCGGTTACGGGATTTAAGAGGATATCTGGAGAGGAAGGAGCTGGCACTATCCTTGACCTGATTGTTTTCAGAGCAGCATATGGTGAAATGTATAAAATGAAACATCACTGATACATTGTGAAAGAAAAGAGAGTTTTAATTGAGAATTAGATGTAATTATATTTTTTCAAAAAATTATAATATGCATTGCAACAAAGTAATCTCTTTTTTCTTAAAACATTATGCTGCTAGGCTACAGACAGGCACTCTAATAGTCACATATATATACACACATTTAAAACACACACACACACACACACACACACGAAACCTTCCTGTTTCACTTCATCTCCTCCTTGCAAATGTATGACGTCAGGTTGCTAGGCAACTGGATGAGCAAACAGAATCCCTCTCTGCATGGAGGGGTCGCCCCATCCTTTAGATCAGCACGTGCTTCTAGCAGCCCATTAACTATATACATGTACAAACACACACACATTCACACACACAGAGATACATGCACACACATACACCTACTACATTAACCTTGCCTTGTCATTTTTCATCACTTTATATGCTTACTGGCTTCAACGGTCTTACTCCATCCTAATATTTAATATTGTCTAAAAAATCGACTGAATGAAAAAAAGATGAATGGGTTTTGAGAAAAAGGGAAAATGCGGATGAAAAAGAGTTTGCTGTTAGCATTTAAATACTGAAGCATGTTTTGTTTTTTATTTAAAGTATTTTTTGTTTTTACAGATCATTTAAAAAATGTATTTTAATGTAGTGAACATCTCTGGTAAATATCATATCTTTTCCTGCACAGAATTAGGTTAGCATTACTGACTGACAGTTTTATGTTACCACAATATCCTGAGTTTGGTTGGTGGGGGAAGGGGGTGGGGGGGGGGCGGGGGGATGGGGGAAGGGGGGTATGAGTGGGAGTTTGATACGGCTGTAGGGAACTTATCCAACTTGTGCCAATCCAACAGGGGGCACAAGCGCACACTAACACAATCAGAATTTACAGGCAGTTTGGAAACACCAATTAGCCTAAACCACATGCCAGTCAGCCAACACCCATCAAACACTAGGGGAACATATAAGCTTCATGCACACAAAGTGATTCAATCTCTCAGAAGTGAGATTCGAACCCCCAGCCCTAAAGGAACTAGATGATCGAACAAATGATAAATAGTGGGTTGTCATTTAGAACAAATAAACAAATTATTGGATTAATTTATTTTGAAATGAAAAATAAATAAATAAATAAAAGTAAATAACATAATGAATTAGTTATTGTTAAATTTAACATTTTTTTATTGTTAAATTAAACAAGTGATTAAATGATAACTACTATTAAGACTATTCATGAAGCAATAGGTAAATATATATGTAATATATTGTATGTAATATTATAATTAGAATTATTATGTAATATTGTAATTATAAAAACATATAAATCTAAATATGCTAGCTTTATAAAATTATATTTATTCTTATTTACTTGTGTATATTCTACTTATTTACTACTACTACTACTAATAATAATTATTATTATTGTTGTTGTTGTTGTTGTTATTGTTGTTGTTGTTGTTGTTGTTGTTATTTACAATCTTTAAAATCTGACCAAAACATCAAATATTAATGAACAAACTAAATAAAATAAATATTTAAACATATACGTAAGAGGTACTTCAGAAGCTGGCATAATCTAATTTCAGTGGTGTAGCCGCTCAAGGTCTCTCTTAAGGTCTTGACTGGCCTCTGATACCTCTCATACCATGCCACCAGGTACAACTGGTCAAAACACTGCACTGGGGACCTAAAAAGCAATACAGATACTAAAAAGAGCAAAAGAGGGGTTTGTGTACTGAGAATGTCTCTGCCATCAGTGAAAGATTCAGATGCTTAGAGAGTAATCAAACACTGCAGCGAGTAGGTGTACATATGTCATGCATGTTGGGTCAAGGCCTAAGGACATCCACTACAACTAGCAATCAGAGGATAAATTCAACGTACATCTTAAAATTAATACTGCAGAAAAATAAAAATAAAAAAGAATTTTAAAAAAATCTCACTGTTTTCTAACACTAAAGATTAAAGTCGAGAGATACAGTACTGTAAACATTTCTAAAGTAGATGCTTTGGAAAAAACAGGTTGCAGATATGTGTGAAAAATCTTCTTGTGAGTATAATGAAATAATATGAATGACTGGCTCAAACAAAGAAAAAGCAACTTAGGCAATAGTGTGGAAAAAAAATTTAATACAGAGAACTGCATAAATATTGGTCTAATATTTGAATTTAATCTGACTCTGGATTTATTTATTTAGTTAGTTAGTTAGTTTAGTTTTCTTATGCTGTCCCTAATCTGTATTTCTACATAGATAATTAAAGCTCTGTACCAGAATACATGAACACAGTATATCATGCCTAGCATTAATCATTATATAATTCCCATCATACTGTTCACTTTGATCATGAGTAACACTTATGATTGAAGTTTTTGCAGTCAACCACTGTGAACTGTGATTTTATCAGTTCTTACCCAGCAAGTGCAATGTGATAATGAGACATTTTCATGAATATTACATTACAATCCAGTGCACTTAAAATGACTTAATACAGTCAGGTAATACCACCATGACAAAGATGTCAAGCTAAAATTTAATGCAACTGAGTGGTACTCAAGGACATGGGTTATGTGTGCATTGGTGTGGACTACATTCACTACTGGTCCACCTCCCTCAGGGCATTTATTGCAGTAACATTTTGTGTGTCTGTGTTTATAGTTGCTCAATTATTTGCTAGGATGACATTAACACCCTGCCACTCAGCTTTTTCAGTTGTCACCATGATCAGTACCTTCATACATCCAGTCCTGAATCACTGTGACAGAATACATAAAACAGAGATAAGATCTTTTCCCAGAATTAGCAGAAGATTGGTGTAGCTTCCATAGCCTTCTACTACTCTACCTTGACAGATGGCTATAAAAATATTAAACAATTAAATTGAGCGGTTAGGATAGCAGCAGCTGAGGAAATTATATTCATCGGTTTATATTACAACATATTATGTCTTGCTCAGGACGGTGGAAAAAACCATAAACAGAGTACTACAGTTGCATCACTCATGAATTTTTATAGGTTCCAGTAAAACTAAAATAGGCCCATTCATTTTTAATAAAAATGAAAACAAAGTCAGAAATGGAAACAGTTGTAGCAAAAAAGATAACCCTTCTTTTATGACTAAAAAGTAAAAAGGAAAAACATTGTAAGATGGTTGTAGATGAGGAATTGCCCAGTTAAGTTAAAAGCTCTGTTGTGTAATTGTGAAATTTTCCTTATCTTATTGACTTTCCATCTTTGATTGTCTTCGAATTTTGTTTCTCTGAAAGTTTCACTTTTAGTTTGACTAAAAGGTTTTGGGACATTTAAATAAACACTTTTCTGTCCAAATAAAACCATAAAAACTAATTAGAGTTTTTAGGAAAATATCACACACTAAACCAATGTAAACCAAAACCAATCTATACAGACACATTTTTTTTTCTTTTGCCATTTCTCATTAAATTCCTAGAGATGTTTGGCGGTGGTTGGACATTTTTGTTAAATAAGAGATTGCATCCAATCTCTTACAAATCAGTCTGGTGTGGTAAAGCAGACATGTGTATGTTGTCTCCAAATATCCTTTGTACAGATTCATGTAACCAACATTCTGACAGGCAGTGAGATATATATATATATATATATCTGTGTTTTTGATTTCACCCTCCTCTGCACAGCGTCTCCTGTATAAGCACAATGGGTGCGTACAACAGACACTTACCTGAATGTGTTAATCCACTTTAATAATCCAAGACAGCCATCCAGAATCCAGACCCCAGATATGGTCCAGGTCCCCATGCGGGCAGGAATCGAGTCTGTGGAACTGTGTCATCATCAGTCTGTGTTTTCCATGACATAGTGGGATGTCTGTATCTTCCCTGTCAGGTGCCTGATCATTTTTACTGTCACAACGTCTTATAAAAAAAGGAAAAAACATAAGCATGCTGATGGCACAATAAAAGAAACTACTATATATTATTATTATCATCATCAATTACTAATAGCCATGCTTAAATGCAACAAAAGCTTTTGTAGTGCCGTACCATGACTTTTTTGGTTATGAGTTACATTATCATCTGTATATATTTGTGCACTTACTCAGTATGATGCGCCATAGGCCATATGTATGTAGTGCGTCTTAAACTTCTACACCTGAGATTTTAGCAAACACCATCAACTAGACATCTTTTGTATATACTGTGCACATTTTAAACATTTGCACCTAAGCAGATATTTGTAAATGCAAGCTATTTTAATAATGCAATAGGTTAGCAACCATGAGCTTAAATGTTTGTGCTTAATTAAATTATAGATAAGCCATATCTGAGTCAGATAAGCAAAACTGATTTGCTACTATAAGCTAAAGCTATCCTAAACTGGGTGAAATACATTATGACCATTTACCCCACAACTAATATTCACAAAAATCTGTAAGCTAGAAAGGCATCATATTAGCATGATAAGCAATGTTATCTATATGCTAACCTAAACCATGTAAGTGACATTGAAAGGCAATGCTTCACGAAAGCTTGCAAAAGCTAGTCAAAACAAGAAAGAACATAGTCTGAAAAAATAATATTAGTTTTATATTATCAGAATAAGAATTATATAAGACTTAATAACATTGTAACAACTTGCTGGAATATCCTCTGCCTTCAAAGTGCAACTGTTGCAGAGTCACAATGTTCTTCTGAAAAAGGTCAATTCTTTCTCACTGTCCACAACCTCCTGAAGAGCGTCCTTGCCTCTGTGTGCCATATTTCAAATGTGTAAGAAAGTCACTGAATCTGTAACTATGATGTTTTCATGCTGTCGTCCGGTGGGGCGTGTAGATTACCCCAACTATTTCCACTGTGAATAGCATATAGATGTGTCTTGTCTCAAGTCATTATCAGATATGAAGTGCAGCGGAAAAACCTGTCCTTGGATTCATACGGATCACATAACCTGAGAATCTTTGTGTTTAATTTGAGTTGCTTGATTTAAAAGTAGATGCTCTTTAAGGCAGAGGTGATATCATTACATATACTGTATGTAAAACTTCGATGTAACATTTTGCAAGATGTTTGATTTTAAGTGCTCAAAATTTACATGTCTTAAGTGAGCCATGCTTATCCCATTAGAATGGTAAAATATCCTATATTTCCATGCTTGAGCTTGGATATTCCAAAAGACAGAACAATGCATACCTGCTGTTAAGGCATAAGCAACAAATGTAACACAGTGGATTTATAAAAAACAAAACATTTTAAAAAGGTTTTTACTTTACTTTATACAGTATATAGCACACAGATATTGTTTTAATTCCTGTGTTATTTTTGTTATTAATATATCCCTTGGTTATTAATTTTCCCAGACAATCACATATTCTTATCAGATTCCCTTTGAGTCCAATCAATTAATTAAGCATGAATAGACACCACTTATCAAACCCAATCTAAATCAGTGTACTATACAAGTGTCCACCCATGAAAGCTTTACATGACCTACATTAAGTTCCTCTGATGGTTAGCTGGCCCTCTGATGAGACAAAGTAATGGGCTGCAATGAAATGGATGGTTATGGATCGTCTCACAGCAAGACATCAACTAAAAAGAGCTTACAGATCTTAGAATAGCCAGAATATCTGCCAACACCTCCAGGTTCTGGAACGATTTCCTGTTTAATGTGTTTAAAGTACACTGATATTACCTGTTTTGAATATATTTTCAGGCCTGTCAATATATTGAAAACTGCAGCATAATGTAAATTAATAAAGACAGTAATTCTCATGTTTGTGTCATTTTTAAATGGTATTTTAGAGCGGTTGTGTGCTTCCAAACTGTTCTCAACGATTTGTTTTTAGTAGCTGGGCTATTTCTAGACTGAATGTGAAACACTGCCAATATCATTTCTCACTAGTTTAGTCTATGTTAAACGTCATGTTTTTAAAGAGACTAAACAGGTATAACAGATCGTGTCTAAGCTAGGTTGACACATAACCATAAGCTGCATTAGACTGTGTGAACCTAATAGTTATTTTCTCAAGGCATTCTTGTGCCATAGCCATAGTGGAACAAAAGCATCACTATAGCTATTTTGAACACACAACTTTTCTGTTTATTCAGGATTTAAAACACAAACCTAGCGAGTTTACATTCATCAAACTGATATAAATGTCATGGCATGTGTGTGGGCCCTTAAGTCTTTAGACCTGTCTGCACCATACTGTATATGCACACTCATTTGTCCACACAAACAGGTCCAGATTTCTTGCATCGTGGAAATACACCCAACAGACCGTATCATTGTTGAATGCTTATTAAGCAAGGGCAATTCTAACAAGTTTAGTCACTTACATTATCGTAAACTATAGTATAACCTGCAAGTTTATTCACTCACTCACTTACTCACTCATCCTCTATACCATTTTATCCTGCTTACAGGGTCGCGGTGGGTGGGTGGGGGACAGGGTCCTGGAGCCTATCTCAGGAATCTCAGGGCACAAGGGAGTGTATACTCTGTGCAATTCCTCGCAGGGCACACACAAATACTGTATGTACACACACTCATTCACACACAACGGGCAGTTTATGAACGCCAATTAGTCTACTCTTCATGTGTTTGGACTGTGGGAGGAAACCAGAGTAGAGTACCAGGATAAAATCCACCAAGCACGTACCAATTGTACCTGGCTGGGAATCAAACCCGGATCCTGGAGATGCAAGGCAACAGTGCTAACCAGCTAACCACTAAATTTAAGTTAACCAAATAAAATACATTTTATATTACATTTTATAATGTTTATAATGTTTATTAAAACACTGACATTAAGTAAGTGTTATTTGTGCAGCATAAAATCCTAATTATGGTTATGTTTTAAAACTGGTTGTGCAAATAGCAAATTCCTTCAGTCAAATACAATAGGTGCATATGAAAGGTTTATCAGCAAAGTGTATGTTTGGGTGTATATATTTTTGCCAAATCTGACATAGAAGAATGCCAAAAAAATTACAAAAAACATTTAAAACACAAACATATTTTCTGAAGATTTGTTTCATCAGAATTTTGGCAACTCCTAGTGTCAGATGATAAATCAAATTACACTGTTCTCACATTATCACCATAATCCAAATCCAAATTTAACCCCTGCTGCCCTCTCCATCTTTAGAGTCTTTTAAGTCTTGCTGGCAGCTGATGCATTTTGAGCTTAACTGCTGAAGGCAAAGATTAATCAAATCAACATTATGTCACAATAATGCCCTGGTTTGTTAGAGATTATACAGTAGTACTGATACTAAATAGTAAACTGTAATGAGCCAATAAAGAGATTCATAGTTCAAGAAGTATCTTATACACACTATTGTGCTGTTAATCCATGCATTCCTTTGGTTAAGCACAAACAAAAAGGAATAATCATCTGTGGAAGGCCTTAACTAATCGAACATCACATAGATTTATTTCATTCCTTTTTTTATTTGCTTATATACACTTTACATTGCA
This sequence comes from Clarias gariepinus, assembly GCF_024256425.1. Classification (NCBI taxonomy): domain Eukaryota; kingdom Metazoa; phylum Chordata; class Actinopteri; order Siluriformes; family Clariidae; genus Clarias; species Clarias gariepinus. Next base: position 23,288,308 of record NC_071104.1, read on the forward strand.
GGTCCTCTTGATCAGTCCTCTAACCAAGGTTTTATGTGTTTTGATCTTGTTTTCCTCCCATTCCACATGGCAATGCTAGTAAACTGCTGTTGATTTTTTACTGTGCTACACCGCACTCTGTTCTCAGGGAGGGAGATGCATTGATTGGAGTTGCACACTGAGCACAGAGGCAGGCCATGCACATTTGATCCAGCTACTGACTGGCCTTTTGAACATGAAATGGTGTGGAAGACCAATGCTATGTTGTTTTCTTTTGGATTAACTGGAACAAATTAGGTCCTGGATTTAGGATTACAATTACAGTCACCTTTCTTGCAAAAAAATAAATGGAGAAAATGTTATACATATAGGCTTCCTTCCTCTGTTGACTATAAATAGCTATTTAAATTTTAATGATAGTCCATGGCTGATTATCATTATCGAGCCAAAACCAGTTTAAAATTCTGCTTCATGAACATAACATATTTGACATACTGTACTGTAAAATCCCTAGCAAAAAAATTTTGCATCCAACAATAGCATTGCTTGATTGTATTGTTTTAACAGGTTGCACATTTAAGCACACACAGCTCAACTTAAAAAGAGAATGTCAGTTGATGACCAGAAACAGTTTGCCTTTTGTACTGTAAAACACATCACTGAAATTCCAGGATGATGATCGCAATGTGCATAGTGTCAAATGTGTGTAACTTCTTCAAAATAACATGATAAAATACTTGTAGGATTGGGCAGTATGACAGTGTATTAAAAAACATCCAGTTAAATTTGTTAAATTTAAATTTGATATATTTAGATCTGGTGACCAGTGACTGGGTCAGTCAAACCGTCCCAATGTTTTATCATGTTTGTCAAACAAGTCTAACACAGATTTGGCCGTACGTAGCCTAAAGTTACTGTATTACTCTAAAATGTTGGATGGATGGGAGGAAGCACTGCGTACAATTAGCCAGAACATAATGACTGATGACAGGTGAACTAAACCTCATTAATTACCAACTATACACCAAGAAAGTGGCGACAGGGCACCCAAGGCTCACCCATGCCCGCAGGGACCAAAGGCCAGACTGTCTGGTCTGATCCCATAGAAAAGCAAATGCAGCACAAAATGCAAAAAAACATAAATGCAATTTACAATATGTTAGGACAGATAAGAGTATTTTTAATCTGACCCAGCATTATGGTAGACTAACACATTACAACATAGGAATACGTGACACTATTTTAGTCTTTAAGTTTTTCTCCATTGGCCCATTTGAATAACTTAATACAAACATAATCAATTTGCTTACTTTTAGTTACTGCTTAAATATATCTAAATATTAAACAGTTCACATATTAATGTATATTACATTTACATTTACATTTAGGCATTTGGCAGACGCTCTTATCCAGAGCGACTTACAAAAAGTGCTTTAATGTTTACAACATTGGATACATACTTACACTGGGTTAACTAGGTTAATAACTAAGTACCATTAGTCCAACACAACTGAGAAGAGTTGTGTTTTTTTTTTTTTTTTTTTTTTTTTTTATTATTTATTATTATTTATTATTACTGAGTCACAGATGATGGTAATTGTTACTGTATCTACATTTACTCTAAGCCCCTATGATTGATGTATAATAGTATTTAATTGTCTGTTTGTCTCTGTAGGTTGCTGTGGTTCATGGACAGTAAGTTCTCTTCTGTGTTAACTTCCCCGCAGTGCTGATCCCTACCCCTTCCTGTCGCACCTCGTCTATTTCACCTTGACTCGCTATTCGTGCCCTCTCATCTTGCCGTTCCTTCGCTTCAACACTCCAACGTCACCTTTTTGCCATCTGGTCCCTGAGGGAGCTGAAATGATGCCAGTCATGCACACCACCGTTTCCCTTTTTAACCAGGGCTAATCAGAGGCATCTTCAAACACCCCTCCGCGTCACCCACACCGTGAACGGCGAGATGGGCGACATGGGATGGGTGTGCCTGAGCCCAGCCGAGTTCTCCCAACTTCAGCAATACAGTGAATGTGAGTACCAAGCAAAAGTATTTCACAGAGTAAAAGTGTGCTTTTGTTGATCTGAATCCTAGACTCAGAGCATTATGTTTTCCATGCTGGCCTTCCTTCCATTATTTTACTCCAGCTTGCTTTGTTTAACTAACACAACATTTGAACAATCATGACCTTGTAGAATAAAACGTAATAAAACATTGGAACATAAAGGTGTCCTCACATTTAGATTTACATTTATGCATTTGGCAGACGGTCTTATCAAGATCGACTTACAAAAAGTGCATTGAAGTATATTATATTGAATATGACATGCCATAACATTACTCCTGCTGTGATTTAGTTTTTTTTATTCATTTAAATTTTCTAATATCTAATGAATTTTTTATACATCTGAATTGTCTTTATTAATTTGTAGTCTGTAAGGAATTAAATTCAATGTGTTCAACATGTAATCTGGTGATGTTCTGTATAAAAGTTTATGACACCAGGCTTTGGGGAACCTCTTGGGAATGTAGGCTATATCGACAGCAAGTATTGATGCTGCTAGTATTGCCTATGCCATGAAACATCAGGAAAGGGATCACCAGAGGAACTGGTGTTATTATTAGTGTGTGTGTGCGTGTGTGTGCGTGTGTGTGTGTGTGACACACGTTTGGGTTATACGGTACATTTTTCACACCTACAAAATATTATTCAAATTGCCCAACATAAATGATGTACTAATATGACTAACAGAAAGTGATACTATAAGGAGTAATACAGTGTCTATTTATATACCTAAATTCCTAAATAGGAATTGTGTTGTCCTCATCAAGTTCTATAAACAAATGCAACCTCAGGTGACAACAAAAAACACAACAGTTTTAATATAGAATATATTTTTTTAAATCAAAACCATTATTCAGAAACCACTTGGGGAAAAATAAGTACACCCTTCCTGCTTCCACAGTCATTAAGCAAGTCATTAGAAGCCATGTGTTTCTAATAAATTGCACAAGATTATATACAGTAAGTAGCAAGAACAGTGACTGCCTCTATAAAAGCAGAATGTTTGGTAGTTCTGTTTTCTTTTTTTTTCTTTTTTTTCTGTACTGTGTTTATGAACTTTAGAACATTGTTAATAATTATCACATCAATTTATGTAGTCATCCATTATAAATGGTTTGTTATAGTACCCTTGCCAGCACAAGAGTTTGTGTCCATGTGTTTTGGAAGAATATACGTCATCTGTGGCCCTTGTGTTTTTGTCTCTCACACTTACGGGTACAAACACAGGGGGATTTTTTTTTTCATTCAGTAAACCACCTGAGCATGGCATTTAATATCCAAATCAAAAATGTATATTTTATTTAGATATGTATTAGCATTTTCATGAGTGTTATATCTCTAAAGTTAAGCTAATTAGGAATTCCAACATTAAAAAATTAGGGTCATTTGTACTTTATCCTAAGTAAAAGAAAAATGCTCTTGCGTATGAGAATTTGATCATTCCAGGTAGTTAAACAGTATCCATCTGATAACTGATTGAAAACCAAGATGAACTGATGAAATCAGCTGGATCTTACTTGGTTTAAACAAAAATCTGCAGCCATATGTAGATTAGATTTCACACCACAACAGTATGTGCCCTGTGAGAAAGTATTGACCCCTAAATTGCCTTTTGAATGAATGAGTATCAATCATCGCAGTACTGCTGTACTGATGTATAATTATCTTCTGCTGCAAGCAGACTTTCATACTTGCTACAATTATGAGCAAGGAAGAAAATTCTCTCGGTCATTAAGGACAATGCATTTTGTATTTATGTCAGTTGTATGAGTGTTAGTGAACAGGTTAGTGCACCTTTTGCCAAGTCAGATGGAAATTTGCATTATGCTCCTAAGTAAATAGACATCCTGCTGTTACCCTGCTGCTGGCTACAGCATTAACGGCACAGCAAATCAAAAAGCAAATAAATCTGTAGTTCCTTTCCGATTATTTCTCCATGCATGGTTGTGAAAGAAAGATATGTCTTTGAAAGGTGTGTGTGTGTGTGTGTGTGTGTGTGTGTGTGTGAGAGAGAGAGAGAGGTGGCATTGACTATTAATCAGAACAATATATTAGCAGCCAGACTTCAACAACAATGATTTTATAGCACAACCTAAAGAGATGCTTTTAAATGCTGTCTTAGTGTCAGTGTGTGGATTTGTCTTGAGTAAGTAGGATAATGGTTCTCTGGGTCTCTGCCTTATGACAACTCAAAAATCAGTCTGTTGGATGTACACTACCGTTCAAAAGTTTTAGAACACTTGCAAATTTCTTTTTTTTTTTTTTAGTGATTTATTTTTTACATTCTACAACAATACTGGGGATTTCAAAACTATAAAATAACACATACGGATTAGGTAATTACGTAACAACAACAAAAACAAGAGTTAGTTGTTATTTTCAGACACAGAGGTCAGCCTTTCTGTAATAGTTCTTGCAAGAACAGTATTGTCAAGTGCATTTGCAAAATCCGTCAAGCACCATAATGAAACTGAATCTCATGAAGGCCATCCCAGGAGGGCGAGACCAAAACCTACCTCTGCCACAGACGAGAAGTTCATTTAGAGTTATCAGCCTGAAAAATGACCAATTAACAGCACCTCAGATTAGAGGCGTTATGAAGTCTTTACAGTAGCAGAAACATCTCAATATTAACTGTTCAAAGGAGATTAATGCATTTTTTTGGACGCCTTCAGCATTCCTTTACAATGTAGAAAGAAATAAAAATCAGGAACGATCATGGAGTTAGAAAGTGTTCTAAAACTTTTGAATGGTAGTGTATATGAATCAGTACTGGAGATACTTACAAACGTGTTTGTACAAATGTTCATTTACATGGAACTGTGATCAAAACAGTTTATAAATCTCAGACTCAGTTAATGCCATTGTGAGGTCATTTTTTCCCAACCATGAGTTTGCTTTGTCACCAGCTGAATCTGTGAAAAATTATTATTATTATTTTTTTTGCTTTGGTCATGAAGAGATTAGGTTTAGTTTGATATTTTGTGAGTAGTGATCCTTCATTATGACTAAATAGACACTAGATCAGTAGTAAACTTTAATAGATGCATTAATTATAATGTTTAAATCACATTATAAATTTAGTATTGTAATATAAAACACTACATAATGCTATACTTTATTATTATTATTATTATTATTATTATTATTATTATTATTATTGTTGTTGTTTTTGTTATAAAGATTTATCCAAGGTAGACAGTAAACAGGGGTCCACAAGTTGTAAATTCATTAGCTAGCCCACTGGGCAAGTAAAACTTCCAGTGTGCTGCTACAGTACAGTACTTGTCTGCTGAACAACTGTGAGTAAAATGATTTTTTGGACACCAAATCTGCCTGACCCAGTACCTAGGCTACAGACTTGTTTAACCCTTTAGAGCTCACAGTGAAGATAAATAGTTTACTTAAATTAACAAAAATGACATTGAATCAGATGAACACCTGAATTTTAAATCTCTTGAATATAACATTTCCATCATGTACTGTATCTAAGCAGAGTTGGATGAGTAAACTTTTATCAATACTGTACATAGTCCTAAACACATTACAGTTTACAGTTTACTTCTGAAAGTACTAATATAAATAGTCTCAAATGTATAAATAAGAACAATCTGAAAAAAGTGTGGTTAAAAAAAGCATTACAAAATCTGTAAGCCGGTGTGACCAGCTTTGCCTTTCAGTACAAAAGGTGTACTCATGAGTGTACCATTGGGTGAGAAGGAAAGTTTAGTATCAACATGTACCGTAATGCATTATGAAATTAGGTGGTAGTTTTAAACTATTGTAAGGAAAAAGTCTTTTTTTTCCTGCAGACTTTTGTTTAACTGGTTGATTTGATCTGGTTGAATGAGTCATTGTTATTAAAGTTAATATGCTGCTTCTTTTATGAATATAAAACACAAATCATAAACAGTTTAGATACAACAAAAAATAATTTGTAAGATTTGATTTATTTGAAAATAAGTGAGGTGCTGCGTTGGAATAGTGGTCAGCACTGTGGCCTTGCACCTTCAGGGTTGAGAGTTTGATTCCCGCCTTAGGTCTGTATGCCTAGAATTTGCATGGGGTTTGTGTACTCCTGTTTCTTCCCACAGTCTGAAAAAAGGTTAGGTTAATAGGCATTTCCCTCTTGTCTGAAATGTTGTATGATATTTGAACAGTATTGTATTTGTTTTATTGAAATTAACTTTATGTAGTAATTGTTGTAATTAAAATGCCTTTAAGATTACAATCACTTTTGTCATGATATTAAAACACATATTTCTTTTTTTAATCATACACAGATTCATCAAAGAAGCTGAAAGATGTTTTGGAGGAGTTTCATGGAAATGGTGTACTCTCCAAATACAACCCAGAGCAGGTACAGTATGACCCCTATATCATTGGTGATGTCACGTGATTTAATACCATGTAAAAACACACTGTGGCCTCAGGCTATTAGCTGGAAGGCCCGACAGCTTGATTCAGATCCCGTAATGCTTTGTCATTAGCTACTGATTATGGCCTGGGCCTGACACCCCACAGAACATACATCAAATTGAATTACAGAAGGCAGATACACCAATCTTTTGCTTGATGGTGTGTCTATTATATTTCTTTTCTTTCATCCACCTTGACACAAATATTACACCTGTCTGGGTTTGGCGCCGCTGGTTGTGACCCAGAACTTCGCTGGATCAATAGAGAATAACAGTAGTGCAGTCAGCAGGTCTGCAGGCAGCGCCAGCGAGCTTTAGGTTTAACACTGACAACATGCTGTCTTTAGTGCAGAGTGCAGGGCTTTCCAACACATCTACAGCTAGCTAGAAAAGCTAAAGGCTGTTATTGAATCCTCTAAAGTAAAAGTACTCTTGTCTTCTTAAAAGATGCCTGTCTTTAAATCTGTGTGTGTGCAATTTGTATTTTCTCCCCATGCTTGATGTGTTTCCTACTGGTACTCTGGTTTTCTCACAGTTATAAAACATGCAGATTAGGCTATTTGGCGTTTCCAAATTGCCAGTGGTATGCGGTGTGTGCTTCTCAAGTGAAAAAAAAAGTATGCTAAGTATAATAAATCCAAGCATATTTAAGTATGCTTGCATCAGACTAATGACTGGTATACTTGAAGTTTGTTATTTTGGAACAACTAATTTTGTACTAAGTGTATTAAAGTTGTAATTAAATTGTACAAAAACACACTTTTAATTGTATTAAGTATACTTTTGTTCCCTAAAGTGGAACAACTTTAAGTATACTAAGTACACTTAAAGTATATGGCTGTGTGTGTACTAACGTACATTCCTGACAGTAATTAATACAATTTAAGTTTATATTTAATGTATTATAAGTACATTACAGCTATTTTTATTGTGTTACAAATACATGATTAATATACTATGAGTATATTCTTATTGCAGCAGTAGCATGCTGTTATACTTCTGGTCAATTACAAATACTAAAATAAAAAAAAAACCTTTGTGGTTAATACAAATATACTTTATTGTATCATACAGTACACACAACCTTCGACAGCATACTACAGTAGTGCAAATGTGTTACCAGTACACTAAAGGTTTAGGATAATTTACAAATGCTAAATGTATTTTCTACACTATAACATGTTTTTGAAAAACATTACATCAGTAATTATGAGACAGATTTTATTCTTGAGTCCAACAGATAAAAAACGAGTTCGAGAGCGCACACGTGAGAGAGATTTTAGCGTGCAAAAACGAGTCTAAAAGCGCACGCACGAGAGAGTACTGCACTAAATATAAGTACATACAGTATGAATAAGTACATTTAAATTTAACTAATAATATACTGAGACTACTCTATATTAAAAATTATATTCTAATGTATACTTTCTGTACATTTGTAAAATGATTATTTCAAGCATATTTTTTAAAAATATTCCACAAATACAATTTAAAAAATAGTTTAAATAAGGGTACTTTGGAAATTCGATTAACCTTTCACTTTAAGTACATTTTCCAATAATATATTTTTGGAAAGTGTACTATAATACAATTATTTTGAAGTATATTTAAAGTTTAATTCCAAAATTTGGTAAAAGCATGATGTTAGTATACTTTTTATATATTAACTGATGGTACAACTTTTTATTAGTATATTTGCAATGTACTATCGAGGATTTCAGTATATTTGTAATACACTAAAGTGCATTTTTTTTGTGTGCCCTGCAATGGATTGGCACCCCGTCCAGGGTGTACTTTGTCTAGTGCCTTGAGACAGGGTACACCCTGGCATATGCTTCAGGCCTGCCTATCCACGACCCTGTACAGGATAAGCAGTGTGGAGAATGAATATGATGAGATGAGTTATTTTACACTAATATGTTTCGATGCCAAAAGGCAGTACATGCCAGTTTATTATCAAAATCAAATTCTTAGTGTTTTTTTCCGTGCAATGCATTGACATTTTCTTCCTTTGAGGGAATAGAAGATTGGACATTTTCATTCAGTGTTAACAAACCATTTTATCATCACAGGTCTATTGTGAGATTATTTACGATACAGTTGGGTTTATATATGTTGAGTATTATGACTGTGTTAGCAGAGTGATAGGAAATGGGAAGGCCACAATAAAATGATAACTTGTAAACCTAGTAGGCTAGTTAAAAAGAAATACTTAGGGGAAACTGCAGAAGTCTAAAGCCCCAAGTGTCTACTTTCATATAAACCATTAACCACTTCTGTGGAGTGTGACATCACAAATTGAATGGGGAACATGGGCATTCCCAAAACAGGTGGAAATTTAATTGTTTGGCCTCAGGTAAAAAGAGTTTTTAAAAAATTGGTTCATTATTAGGAAAAAAGCAGCGCTACTATTAGCCATATAACGTGTTTGGCTGAACATCAGAAAAATATTAACTCATTTTTTCTTTTTTACTCAGAACACTTTTTTCTTCTACCTTTTTATTGGACATGTTCTGGTTAAGATTCTCTTTGTTGGTTCAATGTTTTTATTACTTTTTAATTGTTACAAAGGTATGTGATAAAACTTCTGTCCAGTTCATGTCACATATGTTTATTATCTACAGGTACCTATTATATACTTCTACTTCTACTATATATTACAGTATATTTCACTCTAATTTAAAGCTCTTTTTGTTGTTTCAATCATTTTGGCATTGTCTACTCTAAAATATAAAGTAAGTGATGCTGGAAGACAGATCTGGCTCAATACAACACGACTTGTTTCTACTGTATGGCTATTGGTAATTTAATTATGCTAAAGGGTACGAAACTGTCACATGATAACCTGTCCTTTCCACAATAGCTAAAACACAAAGTATTGTGTATTGTGTATGTGTGTACAATGACACTGACTATATACTGTATATAAAACACTCAATGGTCTTTATGGTGAATACGTGCAGTGCCCAGGATGTTCCCCTTTATAGCCTGACTTATTTCACTCAGTACATAAAGCAACAGATTTACATCCATTTACAGCATTTAGATTCATTTCCACGGCATGGTCTGTGGATTTTACAGCAACCTACTAGTGTTGAATCTTTTTTAAGGGTGATCCACTCTTGTGAATTCATATGCTCCTGCCCCACTGCTCTGCTCTCTTCCTTCTGGCCTTTTTATATTTGTCTTTATCTGACTGGCTTTGTGGCTTTCACCAAAAGGTTGTAGTTTGAACAACAGGATGGGTCAAGAGGGTCTCAAATATCAGATGGTTCTGAATAGGCCCAGTCATTTCAGACCCTCATAATAACTAAGTTATCAACGTTTTATCCTAAGTATATATTTTTATTAATTTTTTTCTTCTATTATGTGGTAGCACAACATAATAGAACACAAGAAATGCTAGGTAGACATCAGTTCACAGAAGCCAAACTCACCATAGAGCATTAGAACTTAATTCCCTTTCTCCTTTTATCCTCATCCCTGTGACTGCTAAACAGAAGCAAGATGTTCTCAACCAAGTAAGCCACAACCCTCTGGGTTTGCATGCTCTGTGCTTCAATGTGTTTACATGCCTAAGCATAATATATAACATAGTGCTCCACTCTTGTTTCTGTCAATGCGTCACACACAGGTCATACTGTATCCTAAATTGTAAACATCACAACCAGCTTCTTGTGTGTCTCCCATAAGTTTAATATCTTTAAATATGTTGAGTGTTGTTGAACTTTTTTTCATGTTTTGATATGTTTTGCAACTGCAACTTTTCTTGTTCATCAGCAGTTTTTCTATTTTAAATTTAGATTTATTTCCTTCTCTTGATTATTTAGTTAATATTAGTTTAATATTTATTAATAATATCTAGTTGCATTGTTAATGAAGTACTGCTGGAAAATCATTTTTTTCACATCGTGTTAGGAAAATATGACTATGTTTACCTCACAGTCATGAGATGAGGATATATATTATTTAAAATAAAGCATTACTTTTGTCTACAAGAAGTATGTTTCCTGTCTCCCAGAATGTTCTACATCCCCACACTATATCTTTGTGTGTTGCATATAGCCTATCGACTATGAGGGCTTCCAGCTCTTTATGGCCACCTACTTGGAGAATGACATCCCAGAGGAACTGTGCCAACATCTCTTCACTTCTTTCAAGAGTAAGACCGGAACAAGCAGTTCCCCTGATCTCCCACGCACTGGAGCAGCGCTGCTCGGTAAATACACCCCTTAAATTACTGTTATATCCTCCATATTCAGTCTAAAAAGGTTGTGATGTAGTGTCTGCAAAATTAACTTTTCATTTAATTTTTACTGTTTAAGGTATCAAAAGATTGCATGATTGAAAGAGTTTGGATGTTACACATGAAATCCTAGTGGGCACATGTAGGACTTCAGGACATCTTCAGAACTAAAGACCTACATGGTGATGTCTTTAGCACCCATTAAAGTCCTAAAAATGTTAACACTCCAGACATCTTTAGAGCTAAAGTCCACATACTAAAGTCACATTGAAAATGACCTAAAGACCTCTTAAGGAATGCTGAGATTTAAAGCTTTTCTGGAAAAGACCTGAGGGCTAGTCTGTATGTCCACTGGGTTATTGTATCACCCCCAGCCTCCTCGGTTATTTTTATCAAATATGCATAAACAGAATGTTTATGAATCTTAATATCTGGGGGAAAAAGCCATTAGATAATAATGATCTTTGAAATAAAGCAGAAACTAAAACCTATTATATCATATGATATATGTTTGAAACTTGTGTTTGCAAGGAATATACAAGGACATGCACACAGGTTCATTTAAACTATATTTTTAAAACAATCACAAGTATTAGGTGACAGAAAACCGTGATCCAAACTGTTAGGAGATTTTCAAGTGGCTGTTCTATTGGTGAAGGGAAACCTGTTTTGCTCCCTGGCGCTGCTTCCTCAGGGCCTGACTCTCTGTTTATACTGACTGAGTGAATAAACAGTCCAGATGGATGGATCATGCCCCTTTTGCATGCTGAAAGATTTCAGTTCAAAAGACCACCTTCTGTTTAAGGGGTGGGCATCGAGTCAATGCCTCACAGCCCTCTGCTCGGTCACGACTTTCTCCATAATGTACTGTACATATCGCACTACAAAGATGGTCAGGGGTGCCATCTAGTGCTAGAAAATATCTCCAGTTTACAGTTCATCAGTTGCTGATTAATGTTATCCTTCAGGAGTTACAGATCAATTTTCATCCCATTACTTCATAAAAGTATATATAAATAAATGTTAGCAATATTGCTGCCACTAATTATGCTAAATTGTTTTCCAGCCTTATGAACGGCAAAGAACATTTTCCTATTTCCACTTTTTTCTTAACTCATAGTGTCCCCATCTTTGCCTACTTTTGTTCTGTCTTTTACTTTTGTCTGTAACTCACTCTGTCTGCAGAACCCAAGTCGATTGATGCAGGTATCTCAATACAGACAGAAGTGGCCTGCGCTCCTATAACAGGTACCTGTGTGTACAGTGCAACCTGTGAACCATCATCTGTAGCAGCTTTCCACTCAGAAGATACCACATACCCTCATGACTGTGCTGGTTTTAATTTTTTTATGCTTATGATTTTGTTTTGTTATTTAATCTTTTTAAAATATTCATTTTAAGGTGTAATTGTACTTCCATATTTTCTATATTATAGCCAGTGATGCTGTTATTTCTGTGCATTGTGGTGTTATTCTTCCCCTTCAGCTATGCATCACTAAGACCTCTGAGCCACTCTCCTTACCTGCAGGAGTCTTGCAGAAGCTCTGTTTTAAAAGATTTTCTGTTGTTTGCTGTCGTTTGTCACATCCCAGTTATTTCTGTTGTTTCTCTTAATTTTTTCCTTTTAAAGGGATGAATGGGAAAAGTATTCTCAGTGCTATGGCCAGACACACTCCAGAGCACCCAGCTAGTGTGATGCCAGGATCAGGTGCGACCACCTCGCCATGCTCCTCACGCTCCTCTTCACAACGCTCAGGCACGGGGGGTCACACACCTCATCGCTCACCCAAACCCTCAGCAGGAAGCAGCTGTAATGCTCTCACACCCTCTAGGAGTGCCAACTCCCCTCGACTCTCTCCAGGTTAGTGTTGTCAAGTTCACAGTGTGTGTGTGTGTGTGTGTGTGTGTGTAGTAAATGCAAGTAGAATTATGCATTTTGCAAGTAGAATGGTGCATTTTTTTTCCCTGAATTGAAAATCAATACATTTAGGTATCTCTGTACAGACAGAACTGGCCTGCTCTGTGGTGCACTTAAATGTCATAAATCTTGCTTTTAATGAGGAATGCAATTATGTTACATACTTTGTTCATCCTATAAATTTTATGATAGCTTTTCTTTGAGCAACTGTGAAATAACAAAGTCTTGATTTGTGTAAAATGGAAGTTTAAATTAAATGAAAAAAATAATTGTTGTAAATAGCATTTAAGATGTGTTTGAATTTTAAAGAAATTACTCTGCATGATAAGATTGCATTGTTGATGCTTACACTAAGCATTGACAGTAACAACTGCAAGTTAAATAAGTTGTGCCATCAAAAAAAAAAAATTTACGGATGATTTTGCTACCTCTGCCATGCCATCTTTCTCTTATTTGATTTTGCATTACTTTTACATACTCGTAAACTCGCCATTAGAGGTTCCAAACTCATAAGGGAGTTTTGTGTATTTCATTCCATTAATTGGTTGATATTGACATGCACTAACATTACTTTACTACAGTGTATTCAATATTAAAATAAATATCATTAATTTAGTTTGATTGATTTGATCTTATATGTGGTCTAATAGAATAGAGAAGGAAACATAACGTGATATTACGAGACAAAATCTTGTCTTGGTCACTGCATTGTCTGGTCACTGTTATATCTACAGAGCAAAGTCGAACAGACAAGGGGGTATCTCTGAGGAACAGCCCATCCCCTCAGAAAAGTTCCACCCCATCCTCACCACAGATCGTCTTCCTGAAAGACATTGTGTGCTACCTCTCTCTGCTGGAGCGAGGGACTCCAGAAGACAAACTAGAGTGTAAGTGTGAGATTTGTGTTGAGTAATACACTCATTAGCTTTCTGGGCTCAATCCTCAGGTTGTTATTATTAAGTGAAGAAGAACCATTCAAGCAGAGTGGATTTTAAAACCCATATTTTATCACAGCTTATCATAGAAACCATCGGCAAAAATGTACAAATATGAAAGGAAAACATTATAAATAAATAAACTGAATGCAATTAAATAAATTGAATATAATGATTAAGGATATAACTATTCATATGCTTTTTAAGATGTAACCTATACTTTAAGTTTTTGAGAGGACAAATATTTTACCATTTTTAAATTTATCACCATTTTTAAAATTATGTTTATTATAATTTAATTGAAATGAGCCTTTACAAAATGAAATCTTTTAAGAAAAAAAGGAATAAAAATAATAATAAAGTATTAACTTAATAAACTGCCCTTTATTTCCAATTTTATCCTTTCAATTTCATTCCTTCTTAAGTCGCTTAACTTGAATGAAGCTTAATAATGAAATCGGTGGCTTTGTATGCTAGGCCTCTGCCAGTAAACAGGAAGGAGGAAGTAGTGGGAGGAAGCAATGAAAGTTGCTTATACTCATTCATATTGGGAGGAAAATCCCTGGAAGGTGTTAGATTGTACCTCCCACAACTCAATAAGAGCAAAATTTTGCTGTACTCCACAAGTTTCTTGCCACAGTTTACACTATCTGATATGGTCACGTTTCTAAAAAACGTAATAGTAAGTGATAGGAAGCGTGATAGAGTGATATAATGATTCCTATCATGCGATAGAATGATAATACATAATAGTAATTTAAGAGAATCTGTACCTACATCCTGGCACAGTGTAATTCTTTACTTTCTTATTAGGAAGCTGGGGTCAGAGTGCAGGGTCACCTCAGAGTGAGGGTTAAGGGCCCAACAGTAATATGGACAAACACAAGTTTGAACAAGATTTTTAGAAAATCAAATACAGCAAAGCTTCAATTTTCATTAAGATTTAAGGATTTAAAGCTTTAGAGGTATGACTTAACTTTTTAATACATTATTTAAGGTTAGGCGGCATGGTAGCATAGTGGTTAGCACTGTCGTCTTGCACCTTCAGGATGTGGGTTTGATTTCCGCCTCTAGTCTGTGGGCATGGAGTTTGTATGTTCTCTTCTGTGCTTGGTGGGTTTCCCAAATTGTGTGTGTGTGTGTGCGTGTGTGTGTGCGTGTGTGTGTGTGTGTGTGTATGCATGTGCCCAGTGATGAATTGGATCCCTGCTTCATGTCCTTAGTGCCCTGGGAAAGGTTCCAGGCCCCCCGCAAGATAAAGCGGTACAAGATAAAGCAGTAAAGCCGAGAAATTAGTGTATAATGTTATAAATTTGTCAGGCTGACGGAGCGCCCATTTTTTCTACATGTGGCCTATGGGTTAATGAATTCCCTAACATTTACAGGATAGGCTCTCTTACCTCTCCTTTCTCTTGCTTTTCTCGCTCTGCAGTCATGTTCCGGTTGTATGACACAGATGGCAATGGCCTACTGGACAGCTCAGTAAGTCGCATACAATTGTTCGGTTCTAGGTAAAAGTCATTTATTATTCTGCAGTCATTTTGGTTCTATAGAACGACTAGGGTATATTTTCATTATTTTATTCATGGATTACTGTATACAGCATCATCTGAGTTTAATCCTTACCTCCTTCTTTTAGTGTTTGAAAGCAGCAACTTAGAGAGGGAAACTCAGAGAATAATATGTCTGGTTTCACTAGATATTTAAAGAAGGCTGCCAGGAAATCTTGCATAGAAATCCAGGATCATTCCGAGATGGAGTGGTTTCAGTCTGCATAGTGCATTTATTATCATTAAATATTAAATTTGATTTAACTGTAGCATAAATATTCACTTAGGAACTGGACCGTATCATCAATCAGATGGTCCATGTAGCAGAATACCTGGAATGGGACTCAACAGAGCTGAAACCGGTAAGCTCAACCATGTATTTTAAGTTTATGTGTTTATAGTCTACTGCAAAATGTCTGTCCTCAATTGTTATTAAATGAAATGAAAAGTGTACCATTTTACAATTCATCAACACATTTACTAAAAAGGTATGTCCTAAATGTTTGTTCAGTTCAATATACACTACAGAAATCTAAAATATACAAAAAATAGTTTTAGCCATGAAGTTCCTGGAATCCATATTTGATTTGCTGTGTATGATATCAGGCTGAGATAGGGGAAAATGTGTTAATGAGAATGTTACTGCTACTGTAGATCAAAGGGACACAAAAGAGGTTAAAGGTGATGTACATCTTACAGTAATAGCAGTAATAGAGTATATTTGTATTGGTGATACAATGTTCATTAATATTGTCACCCCTATTATTTGATTATCATTCTCATAGGAGTGCCCAAACTTTTGCACTTACCTATAACATTGGTGCTCAGTGCAGACCGATTTTATTTATAAGCAAAAGGTGGCTTTTTTAGGAGTACTATCAACGATCATTAGATAAATCGGGGAAAAAAAGGAATTACAAAAAAAAAAATCACATATCCAATTATTAGTATAGTAACTTAAGTTTTGACCAAGCATTTTCTGCAAAACATAATCAGTCCATATAGACAAAAGATTGAAACATTAATGAAAAAACAATAAAAATGATTTTTGGTAACAAGCGTATGAAGTTCAAATGTAAGGAATCATTATTTCTAAATGATGTAGAATGACACGGTACACTTTATAGCGTGTAATTCGTGCTTCAGTACACTTATGCATGCTTCTGCTGTAGATATTGAAGGAGATGATGGAGGAAATTGACTATGACCATGATGGAACAGTCACACTAGAAGAGTGGATCAGAGGGGGAATGACTACTATTCCCTTGTTGGTACTGCTGGGTATGGAGACGGTACGCCAGATTCTCTGTATGCTTATATGTGTCCTTTTGATACTCATTTTGTAAACCTAGTTAAACCGAGGGCTAAGTAGTGAACTTTGAAACATTAGGGTATTTGTGGTAGCTGCAAGTGATTCCTTCCATTCTCCTATCACATGCAGTGTTTCAAACGTCTGTTCTCAGAATGTACAAGAAGATGGACAGCATGTATGGAGACTGAAGCACTTCAACAAGCCAGCATACTGCAACTTCTGTCACACTATGCTGTTAGGAGTGCGCAAACAAGGCCTTTGCTGTGCACGTAAGTACCTGATCTTGCATGCTGGAAGACTGTCATAATCATTAAATGTTTCCTAAAACCAGTAAATGTCTCCAACAGCAATGTGCATAACAAAAAGAAGTGAGGAAATATTTTGGTGTTTAAAATCTTTTTTCTATCAGTTTATGGACTTTTATTGCATCCACTGTTCACTATAAAAGAGCTTTGCTTGTTCATTTCATTTACGTGACACCTGTACATATAATTGCATAGGAGAATAATCTGAATTATTTGTGGACACTCAAACTTTCTCACCAAGCTTTATGAGTAAATTTCCCAATCACCCTCTTTTTTGACAGTATGCAAGTACACAGTCCATGAGCGCTGTGTGTCCAAAGACATTGCTGCTTGCATCAGCACCTATGCCAAGTCCCGCAGACACACCAATGTGAGTAAACCAGACACTCTATGCACGCTTACATGCTTTTCCAATCCGGCACAAGTCTGCTAGTGTACTCATATATACTATAGAGGGTGATTCTCTCGAAAGAGGCCCCAAATATTCTGTAATAATGAAGCAATCTGAACGTCACAACATACAGTTGTTGCTCCTCAGTATATAAAGCTTCGAACACGCCAAGATGCCCCTGAGACGGAATGATAAGGTAGGCGCCAGATAGCCATTGTGCTTTTTAATGCTGTATCACTTCACTCAGTCACTCGATTTCTCATCAGGCTGATGGTGGTAGAGTAGAGCCACTTTCAGTTTCTTTTTTCAAGCAACTGGTGCCAAGAGGAATCATGAATTAAGGTTAATTGAGGTTTAATGTCTATTTAGTTCATATTTTACTTAATTTACATGTATTTTCTAAATGCTTTGATTATTTTTATATGCAAAAGTATGATTATAGTGTTGGAAATTGGTAATATTGTTTGTGGATGGAACAAATTATCTGCATTTCCTATGGGACAAATACAAAATTTAGCATTTTGAACTCGCCTCCCTGACGGGTTTAAATTCATATGTCAAGGTACCACTGTACAATACTTTGCAATACTATACTGTTATGGCAACTGTTTAAAAAAGAGTGTTCCTACTTAAACACAGCATAGCCTTGACAATATTTTTATAATATATGCAACTCACTAATGACTCCATATTTTAATATGTATTTACGCATCATATCAAAGCTGTCATAAATTTGTCATGAAGGTTATAAGAACATTCTGTCTTTAGTTACAAGCAGCTGTGTGAATGAGGGGAGAGGGAGTGGTGTATATCACATAGCACAGCTTACAGTGCACAGGAAACCTCTAATTTGTCTTATTGATTCAATTAAAGACTTTTAAAGTTGATTCTTACAGAAACTATGTTCAACATAAGCAAAAGATTTTTGTTTAACGCAAGATTATTATAATTTTTAACCGTTCCTTTTATAGCACGATAATGTTAATTAATAGATAATATTGAAGATTTTAATAAACTAAACACATTGTAGATAGTGGAATGATATTTTCAGGTCAGTAATGTGTCTCTTTATCTTTAGCTGTTTCAGTCTAATAATATTGTTATTTTTGATATTATCTTTTGTGCTGTTAGGCAAATTAAACATGCTATTTTGTTTATTTGATGTGAATACAAAATACTAAGGGTGTCACTGGTCTACACAACAAAGGTAGTCAAAGAAAGGTATCTTCAGTTAAGAAAACATAGGAATAGTGCATATTTCCATATATGTCCATATATTGTCCATTTAATGCTTTCCTCTCTGTAGGCTATGCAGCATGTATGGATGGAGGGTAATTCTCCAACGAAGTGTGATCGATGTCACCGCAGTATTAAGTATTACCAAGGCCTTACTGGTCTTCATTGTGTTTGGTGTCAAATAACTGTAAGTATATATATCACTGTCTGGTAGCCATTATGAGCTTTACATTAAATTTCTGCTTTGACATTGAGCGGTCCAGTATGCAGTTAGGCTTAATTGGAAATTATCTTAATTGTTTGAACAGTGATGTAGTTTTATACACTGTATTTTATTTTAAATGAAGATTTAGGTTTTAATGGTACAAATGCACAAATTTAAAGGATAAGTATATATTTTAGTGGAGAACTTTTAATGTAGGTCATGTTTAAAATGTTGTAAAGTGCAATTTCATCCTCATGGTGGCACTATTTCCTTTCTTTTGTAATATCCTGTTAAATCTTAGTTTACCTAAGGGAACTAATTCCTATGTCCAGGTAATTAAAGATTACATTTTTGAACAACCTTTCTTAAAAACATGTTCCCAGCAAGGTGGTGCTAAGAGGAACATTAAATATAATTTTATTTATTTATTTATTTATAGCTTTGTGCCACTGTATGAGTCAGGTGCAGACTTTATTAGCTCAGGCCATTGAGTCTCTGGTTCTTTAATGCAGATTTGTATTTTTATCTGCAGCTCCATAATAAGTGTGCATCTCATGTGAAGCCAGATTGTGATGGTGGAGCACTAAAAGACCATACACTCTTGCCATCTTACATCTGCCCTGTCGTACTGGTCAGTTCACTCTTTTAATTGATGCAGCGCATGCATTTGGTGCTTAACATGCTTGAACACATGCTTCATATTATTTCATAATTAGGTAATTCTGCCTTTTTTCGTATCCAGGATCGTCACTCAGTAGTAAAAAGGGGAGAAGGTGAGTCATCCCCCAGCACAAGCCCTGATGACTCCAACCAGTGCTTTAAGTTCACTGGAGATGGTCAAGCGCTTCAGGTCAGCCATCATATGCCAGTCTAGATGTTTTGTAGACATTGTATTATAATGTGGATATGCTGTATCAGTTTTTCCTTTGCATTTACAGATCACCCCTCTTCCAGGAACACATCCTCTACTTGTGCTGGTTAATCCGAAGAGTGGTGGTCGACAAGGCGAGAGGTGTGGGATGGTGCTGTTTCACTGACTATTTCATGTATTGTTGTATCTTTCAGAACGAGGGAAAATCGATTTGTCAGTGGCCAGCATTTCCACTATCTGTAATCATCATGTGCATGTCCAGCGTTTCTTCCATGGGTATTCTGCTGTTCCTGCTTGTCACTCTGTTCTAAATATCATCAAAGCAAACAGGAGGCAGTGCTTCTGTTCAAGAAGGATGAATGTAGGTGTTGTTACAGCTCACGCCGCCCACCACACATTCTCAATTTGCCGAGGGACCAATTTGGGATCCAGCAGGAGCGTCACCATAGCAACGCACTTATAAATACCAATAATGGCCCGATTATTCCCTATTATTAGACACCAGCTCACACAAAGACGTGTTAACTGTCCCAGATCCAAAAAAGAACACGATTTGAACTGTTCCCTTGATGCAAATAAGTCGATGAAGTGGTCATCTCTGAATCACATTCAGTGCCTATTGTATTTGTCCACTGTCTTAACAGTCTTCAGTGCTGTGAAAGCTAGCTAGGAAGGTTTAGACTCATGACTGCTCTTATATTCTTTCAAAGTGAAAGAATGGTGTTTTAAATGATTGTAAGTGCTCGGATTATCGCTTTTCTCAACATAACGAGCAGTGCTCCAGACTAAAAGCTTTTTGCATGATGTGCTTTAGACTTTCAGACTCTCTCTCGCTCGCTCACGCTCTCTTTCTTGCTCTCTCCCTCCCCTTGTTTACACTACTGAGACACAGAAAGCAGTAGTCATCATCTCACTTATCGTCTATACCGCTTTATCCTGTATACAAGGTCACCGGAGGCCTGAAGCCTATCCCAGGAGACTTGGGGCACGAGGTGTGGTACTCCCTGGATGGAGTGCAAATCCATTGCGGGGGACACACACTCACTCACATACTATCTGCAATTTGGGAACGCCAATTATCCTAAACTGTGGGAGGAACCCTATATGCACACAGACACGAGGCGGGAATTAAACCCAGACCCTGGAGGCACGAGGCCACAGTGCTAACCACTAAGCCACAGTAAAAAGGAGTAATGTGTGCTGAAAAATAAAAGTGAAGGGCATAGCAGACATTTTATTTGTCATTTCTACTAATGCCTGCTTTCACAGATACCGAAAGTTACTTAACTGTCTGTGTGTGTGTTGTGTGTTTGAATCTATAATTTTATCTTCTCAATAACTAATTCACAGTTGTCTGTTTTTCTCCATCAGGGTATTACGGAAGTTTCAGTATCTGCTTAACCCCAGACAGGTTTATAGTCTAGATCGTGGAGGACCGATGGTAGGGTAAGTCACCAGAAATAAACACAGAACTTTTGAAGGAATAGTAAGAGTATTTTTTATAAAATCTTTTCTAAAGACTTGTGGATTTAGTGAGGACTGAATTAATTAAACCCATGAACATCTTTTATATGGGTAAAAAATTTGCTACTAAGTGAGTTTGCTACTTTAAGTAAAGATCTTACCCCAACCCTAATCCATTGTTAACTGATGACCCAGAACCCACCCACCCACACACACACACACACGTCTCATATTAGTAACATCACAACTTATCAATTTTTTTCAACTTTATGTCTTGAAATATACATGGAAGTGAAATTGAAAATAAAACATGTTTTGACTTTATTCATGCAAAAAAACAAAAATATCAAATATCAAAGAATGTGTTAAATGACTTCTTTGAACAAGTTGCATCAGAACTGTATTTATTATGCATGCCACCAACATTTCTTAACAGCATAAATCATCAAACTGGCATTTTTCTGTTGTAAAAAATGGGGAAAAAAGATTTAATAGGCCTACAACAAATTGTCAGATTTATGACTTTTAATGGTAATAATTAAAAAGTGATTAAAAACACTGTTGTCTCTCCTTCCCCATTCAGCACATACTGACACTGGTTCAACCAGTCAAGCCAATTGCAGAAAAAACTAATGTGTACTGTACATATATTTCAGGATTTATGGGTAAAACAGTAAATACTTTCACTACAGTTTCTACCTTGGATCTGTGATTTGAGAGAGCATTGTATTGAAAACTCTTGTGTTTCCTCTGTCTAGAGAAATCATGTATCATCACTCAGACTTGATTTACCCATGCTTTTAATATAACTGTTTCTTTGGTGTTGAAGGCCTTTGTAACATGGAACATTTATGCCATGTTTTGGCAAATACACCCTGTCATATCTCTCTGCACTTCTGTTGGTCAAAACCAACTTGGTCAAAGATCATCTTAAGCAGACACACCGAGACTGTGACTCACAGAATCAGAATCTGAATCCAGGTTGTTCTGACTGCACCAGAGCACCAGGCGTTCCACCTCCTGTAGATATGCAGACTTGTCACCCTCTTGGGTGTGTCCAATGAGCGTAGTGTCATCTGCAAATTTCAAAAGCAGTGGTAAAGTTCTGTAATGTGTAATTGTCTTTTTCAAGCCCCACAAAGTATAGGTGCGGTAGTTAAAAAACATTTAAAAGAGTATGAGGTGTTTCTAGCTGTTAATTTCCACTGAAACTGCAAGACCATCACTTTTGCCTGTCTCAAGGCTAACTCGTAAAAACACCCACCTGTCCCAAGAAAATTAACCTCTGGACTTAACACAAATAAGTAACTGACACAAACCCAACCAAAGTGGATCCTTGTTTCCTCTTGTCAGAGACTTCCAAAGTATTCTCAGTTTTTTTAAATAGAATTTCACGGAATTTAATTCCATCAGTATTTTGTAAATGTGCTGCACACTGTAGCCTTGTAGTCTTGTGTACACTACACAAGGTATGGACTAAAGGTTAGGTGTAATCAACCCTGCTTTTTTCCAGAAATATATATTTTTTAAAAATGCAGTAGTGCTTTGCCCTTTTCAGAAGAATGAGGTTGATTTGGAGCCTATCCCAGAAACACTGGGAACAAAGTGGGAATACACCTTGGATGAAACACCAGTCCTTTGCAGGGCACTACATTAACACATGCACACATTTATATGTCAAGGAGCTAAGAGTAGAAAATTCACTTACCAATATGTTTTTGGGAGGTACAGTAAGAGAAAACCAAGAGGTAACATGGGGAGTGAATGTAAAACACCACACAGACAATAATCTGTGAGCTATCAGGTGGCCTTCTGTTATCTTTAATTATCAGGTGATAAAATGTTGGCAGAAATAAGAAAAAACATCTAAATTCTCCTTCTTGGAGAAGGTTAATCATGTTTGAAATGTAGAATAGTCAAGGACATACATTCATCTGACGGACAAGTGATGGATCATCTGTAGCGATATAGATAACAACTTTCTAATGACTAATTCAAAGCATCTGGTATAGAGATGTGATTATGAAGATGTGTGTGCTGCACTGAATATTGCCAGAGCTAAATTTATCATCATATGGTACTAAGTTACTCATAGTTTTGCATGTGTGACACATTAGCATTGCACTTCACGGGAGCATGAACCCATGCGTCCACACTTACACACACTGACACACGCACACATGTTACGCTTCAGTACGTTCTGTACCTCTGAGTGAGTGTTTAACAGGGCATTTCATTCAGGAAAAAAAAAACAAGAACAAAAGGTGAAGTTGTAACACAGGAGAGCAGCCAACCCATTCTCTCCCACATGCTACCCCACCCCTCCCCACATAAACACAAAGTCATGACCAGAGCTGCGCTCAATTTGAAAAAGCCATCAGAGAATAGAGAGATAAAAAAGAACTGCTCATGCAATAAAGTAGCGCAGCACATGACAACAGAAACTATGGATTAAAATATAAATATTGCAAGAAAAGTGTTTGTATAAACAACAAGCCTTGTTTATATAAATGAAGCAATCAAGATCTTATGATTTTTTCATGAGAGCCATGCTTCAGATTTACATGAAAAATCTCAATAACTTTGCGCTTTATGTCATACCTTTAGACATTGTTACTGAGCAGCTAAGATCCAGCTTTTGTGTTGTTAGGACCTTGGAGCTCATAAATGTCTTCTACCAGGATACAAAGAGTGAGAAGACTTGTGCTTGGCTGAGTTTAGGCAAAATAATTTTTTTTTAGTGTATTATGGATACAGATTTTCTGTTTGTTTTCTGCTTGCATCCCAACATCAAAACACAGTGCCTTTTAAACAACCGTCACAACATGCGTATATCCACATTTGTCTTGAATTTATTTATATCTGCCACATTTATATTGATTATGTTCAGTCTTCATTTCCTCATAGACATACTTTTTCATATTGACTTAATGTTTCTGTCTTCTTAATCGTCATCCACAAATGTTTAATTTATGTTTAGAATGTAATGGGAACATCTTAAGCAAGATGCATCACCTCATGTACTTCACTTCATATGCTTCTCTTCTTACCCTGACACAATGCATCAGACCATCTGACCTTTTTCCATTGCTTCAAAGTCCAATCTTTATGCTCCCTAGCAAATTTAATCTCAATAACAAGTGGTTGTCTTATGGCCATGCAGCTGTTCAGTCCTAATCTTGCGAGTTGTCATCACATTGTGTGTTGAAATGCTTTTACTTTCACTATTTTACCATGCAACTTCACCAAGTGTTTAAGTTATCTTAATTCATGATTTTTTTTCTACTCTACTTTTAAAAAGTTGACTTAAGCACTATCAAGTACTTAATGTGTCTTAAGTCTCCTTAGTTGTTCTCTTTGCTTGATGTAGCCCAATAATTTGACCCTTCTAAAATGACGATTATTTTCACCAGGCCTTATTTTGGTTTTCATTATTTTTAAGTCATCCTATTTGATTCACTGTTTTTTACATAAAATCAATATCTCCGGTTGTCTCACTAAAGAACAGACTTATGGTGGTGCACAAGTCAGTGCACTCTCAGTGCAAATCCTAGGCCATATTATTTCTTTTCAAGGCCATGTAAAAAGAAATTAATGTCTTTTGCATGACCTTCTGATTTTTTGCCTTCCAGTTTAAACTTTTTTCGTGATGTGCCTGACTTCAGAGTACTGGCCTGTGGAGGTGATGGAACAGTGGGTTGGATCTTGGATTGCATTGGTAGGTGTAGTTTTAAAGTTTTTTCATTCATCAGGTTCTTTTATTTGAAGCATTTTACTACTGAGTCAAGCATTTCACAGACTCTGCTCAAGGCACCAACAATGAAAGATTGGCATGGTTTGAACTCACAACTTTTTGATCATTAGTCTACCGCTCTTAAATTGGTTAATTGACCTTATATTATCTGGAGTGAACTAAAATATTGTGTCTCACATGTTTTATCACAGATATGTTAACTATATCCAATTATTTAAACGTTAAAAGCTCAATGGGCTAGACTGGAAAAAATGCACGACTCACTGCGGAACTTGGACATACAATTGTAGCGGCATTTAATGGGCTTCTGAAAGGATTATAAATTCATAAATTACCTAGGAAATGTGTACATTCATCTGTGACTTCTTTCATATGACTGAGTGGTGGATAGCAGTGAAGAGATAATGGCTTGTCTTTCCCCCCACTGACAACCATGCTGATGTTAATGGGTAAGCATTACAGAGGAGCCAGTGTGGGGAGTGATACAGTGCCATTAAGTGCTGATTTAGAATCAGTTTCATCTGATACTGGATCAGTGGGTTTGAACTGTTATTCTCATGGGAGCCAGTGAGTGTCCATTAGTAGAAGAGCAGGAGAAAGCCAACTTTGTTGAAGTAGCCTGAGTGCTGATTTAAGAGCACCTTCATTGCTCCTTTAATGGCAAAAACTGACTTTTAATTAAATCAACCTGATCCTCGATCAGCTCTCTGGAGTTTCTGCAAACTCCTTACATGAGTTTAACATGCATTAGAAAATAGCTTCTGATGGTAGACAATAGTTAATCCCTGTGGTTAGACAATAAGTCAATGAAGTATCAACAAAAAGCAGGATTTCAATAGGCTCTGTGCAAACTGCAGGACAGAGAGACACCCTAGGACAATCAGCAAATGTAGAATTACATACATTGTCCCACTCCACAAATAAGAGAGACCTAGATATCTAGTTTCTTTTCCCTATTTGACTTGTATTATGTACATCATGCTCTTTGTGGACCTTTACTGTCTAACATATAATTTTATTTATGTATAGGGAAATAGAAATAATTGAAAATCAGCAAAACTTTTACCTCTGTAATGAGTGTATTGTTAGTGTGTGTATACATGTGTGTGTGTGTGTGTTGCTTTTTACAGTTAATACTGTGAATACTCAGACTACATTCAAGTGCTTTTGTATTTTTCCAGTGTTTTCTCACTTTTGTGCTCTTCTCCAGATAAGGCTAATTTTGCCCGCCACCCTCCTGTCGCCATCCTACCGCTAGGTACTGGGAATGACCTGGCACGCTGCCTACGCTGGGGTGGAGGTGAGAGTCACCTTTTTATGTGTTTGTGGATTGGGAGGTATTTCCTACTACAAAACTATCCAGTTTATTTTTTTAGCCTAAAGTTGTTACTTAAATGCCTAGACTTAAGTGATATTTATTTTATTTTATCCTTTTTTTTATTATTTGACTTCATCTTTTAGATTTAATCACACAAGTCATATAATAAAAATAAAAAACACTTACTGGCCTTGATATGGCATGAAAAACAGGCATAATATACTCACGGCCAAAACATGGTATTGGTGCTAAAAAGTTCTCATCGAGGTAGGAAAAATTAATTTTCAGATAGGATCATACAACACAGTTTTTTTCATAATACTTTATGCTTTTTTCTCCCTATTCATGCTTTGTTTTTTGTAAATATGCATACCAATTTATATTTTTATCAGATAAAAAAATACATTTGCTAAATACTGTATGATTTTGTGCACTTTTATGTAGCAGCCATAACTTTTTGAAATTCAAGTCTTTCGATGATTTTAATTGTCATTGAGATAAAACCTGACCAATTTAAATTTCACATAAAAACTGAAAAAAAAAAAAGTGTATTATTCTAAAATGCCAAATTGTTGATCAGAATTATCACCTTTATGTTTCAAAAACTTCAGAAGTAGCTTCTTCGGCACACACATGTTCTGTATTACAGTTAAAACTTGGATTGCAAGCATAAGCATTGAGTTCCGGAAGTGTGCTTGTATATCAAACCACTCATATATCAAAACAAATTTCCCCATAAGAAATAATGAAAAACTTAAATTATTTGTTTGACAGTTCAAAAATAGTGATTATGAAAAATAACTAATACAAAATGTAAAGTAGAAATAAATCAAGTTAACCTGCACTTTACCTTTGAAAAGGTTTGCACGCACTAAACACAAACACACACAAACACACACACACACACACACACACACACACACACATACACACACAAAGTCTCATACCCGTACATAACTACCTCACTCGTTTAACAAGTTAAAATTTATTAAAATATTTTCTTGTCTTGCAAAAC
The DNA here is from genome assembly GCF_024256425.1 of Clarias gariepinus. Classification (NCBI taxonomy): domain Eukaryota; kingdom Metazoa; phylum Chordata; class Actinopteri; order Siluriformes; family Clariidae; genus Clarias; species Clarias gariepinus. Next base: position 23,315,288 of record NC_071104.1, read on the forward strand.
GCTCACAGACTGTACAGTCTGCAAGATGTGCAAAATGAAAAAATTGAGTCCGTTAATTTAGATAAATTAGAACTTATTACTGTACACTGGAACCTTGGATTGTGAGTAACTTGGTCTGCAAAGGTTTTGCAAGATGACCAAATTTTTTTTATAAATTTTAACTTGATAAACGAGCGAGGTATTGGCATATGGTGATCACAACTAAGCCAGTGGTTCTTCTTTCGCGCGTGTCGCACGATTGTGGCCATGTGTACACATCCGTGCACGCTGTAGTGTTTACTATAACATTGTGACCACATGTGTGCATGGGTCTGTAAAGCATTTTTTTAATTTTGTGTCCAAATACAGTATGGTGTCCTTATGAGGACTGTTCTGGTTGTTCCAATATGATTCTAATTAATATTAATACAATAAAAAAGTTTTAATATTATTTATTTTTAACCTTTTTTAAATTATCTTTTATTTTTTATGAGATTTTACACATGTTTCTAAGAGGACAGGAATTGATTGTGGCACATAATCACATATACAGTTTGCCTTATGTGAAACCCATACAGGGTGGTGCAAAAGTTAACAGTAGAAAATCATATTTTCGTGTCTGCCCATATTATGTTTTTTTGTATTCAGCATATAGACGTGCATATACATTCAGCATATACAAGTGCTGCAAAGTCAAAGGTTGTCAGTTTGCTATAATTGAAACTTTAAAATACATTTTTCCTGTAGAACTATAACTTTGGGCCAATGTGAAATATGAAAAATGTGGAGCAAAATGTCAAATCCAATTTCCAATTTTGTCTACAGTGGATTAAAATGTAAAAATGCATTTTGAGCTGTTAGGCAGTTGTGTACTTGTGGATGTTATGGAGTAATTACCCTGTTACATCATGTCTCTGTTTCTGACGTGAATGAGTTTGTTGAATGATGTTTTTTCCACTGGATAACTGCCGTCAATATATTTTTCCTTGGCAAGAGCAGAACTACTGTATGATATACTTTATAGCAACAACATGACTCAATCTGGTTGCAAGTAGTAAAGTCAAAGCTGAAATGTTGATTGAAATATTAAAATTCAACTACCTAAAATTGAGAATGTACAAACGATTAATGCAAGCATTTGCAATCATTAATTTTAATGTTATTAATTGATTTTACAAGGACTCTAATTGATTTCTGCATCCATTTTAATGTGAGAACACTTGGGTCTGTGTTCTGTTCATGCAGAAAGAATGAGCTCTAGGTATCATCACAGCGAAGCCCAGACACACCGGGCTGCCAGGAAAGTGTCCATATTCCTGTTTCAGTAACAGTGATTTGACCCTTCTTAAGAAAAACGTCTTAGCCTTGGTGGGGTGTCTGTGTCCAACCTACAACATACAGCTATTACAGTAATATAAGACAGCCACACTGGGGAGCCTGTCTCTGGGCAGAGAATGCTAGACACGTCATCATCCATATAGTGTTGACAGAATGGCTTCAACTTGCAGCTTGATTTACTTGTCTGTTGCAGTACTTCTATATTTACTTCGATATATATATTTATATATTTTTTATCCACTTCGGTCTCTTGATGGTGCAATAAGTCAGCTGTGTTAACCTAGTTATAATTTTTGCACATCTTTTTTGACACATGCTGAAAATGCAGACACAACCACTACAAATCTCGTGGCGATTGTGGTTTATTCTAATTCCTTTGTTTGATCTTAATAAGGTCATTTTTAAGGGCTGCTGACCAAAGGAATGATGGTGATTAATCTGTCATGATTGCAGGAAAATGTTCGTGTGCTACTATTTGTGGTTGTTTACAGCTTTGTCTGTTAACCTGTAAAATACTTGTTATTTAATATGAATGTATGCTGTCCTCCAGGCTATGAGGGAGGAAATCTGCTCAAGTTCCTCAGGGACATTGAGCACAGTAGTGAGGTGGTGCTGGATCGCTGGAACATTGACATTTCCCCTGATGACAAGGAGGAAAAGGGAGACCCTGTGCCATACAGCATAGTCAATAACTACTTCTCCATTGGAGTGGTGAGCACTTTTATGCCGTGCACTTTTATATTGTTTTAAAATATTACTTTCCTAGTACAGACATTAGGATGAAATTCTAGATAAAAAAGACTGTTTATCCCAGATCAGATATCACAACATTATTACAAGAGTGATTAGTATTTTTCTAAATAACATCAACACAAAGAAATGCATCAGGCTAAGAAAGCATTTAAATATGTTTACCTAATTGAACATTCGGTCGTAAATCTTATAGTCAAGGGTTCTTTACAGCCTGAAGAGATTTTACTTAGAGTGCACACTCTACAAAGAGAAACAATCTGTTGTGGTGTTCTGTACAGACTGAATTGAATATCTTTCTTTTTCTTTCTATTTATTATCACACTCTATATGGTCTCTGCGAGACCAAAAGTTTCAATACTTTAGACAAGTTATAGCACTTGTCTGCATCCTAAGTCATTTTCCTTTTTTTTACATATTCATTTCAGGTGAAATTCAGGTGAAACCAACAAAAATAATTAGCAACCATTTCATTTATACTTCTTTTAGTGTCAGCTGGAGTTTAATCAGTGTTGTGGATTTTTATTTAACCAACAAGTTAAATATCAAGTTTTAGGTGTCTATTTTATCCACATGATGAACTTAATATTCACGTTTCATAAATTACTTCATATATTTTTTATGTACTTCCCAAAGGCTGTAGTTAATTCATCATCAAAATTATATTTGTAAGTTTATGAGATATCATTATGTGTTCATTAAACCTAATGGGCATTTAATGGGATACTTACCATATGTAATGTTAAAGGTAAGCATCATTACATTGGAGGAATAATAACTTGCCCAAACTTGAGCAGCATGATTTTTTGTGGAATGAAGAAAATAAGTAGCCTGTGCTCAGTTACTTAGCAACTGCACTGTTCATTGCAATGTTATAAATGCCATTTGTTCACAAGTTTGGTGGGAAAATATCAAATTGATGCTAACCTATTCATTGTGAAGTGCAGTCTTTCACAGCAATTATGGCAATAATTTCAACCAACAATCTGATTCTTGTTCAAGAGGACACAACTGTTGATTTGCTCAAAAGATATTTGAGGCATCGGGGATTAATATTATTAAACTATGTTCCTAACCTTAATTTTGATTAAATAAATAATAATAATAATTATTATTATTATTATTATTATTATTATTATTATTATCCTTTGTTAGGCATTGATGTTAAGCAAGTGAATTTAGACATGTAAAGACATTCACACATGTAAAGGGACTCCAGGATAAGGGTTAAAACATTTAGGTTCTGCAATATATAAAAGGAAGGGCAAAAATATATGTATATTTTTTTTTCTGATTATATACAAATCTAAATGGATTTCAGTAGAACACCTAGACAGTCTACAGTTCCAGTCTGTCATAGTATGAGTGCCCACATACTCCCCTCCTTGCTTTAGACAATGATTAATCCTTAGATTTATTTCTGTGCTGTTCATAGGTGCTCTATAAATAGTATATTTCATTATGTGGAAAAAAATATATAAATCAATCTGACTCATGCCAGGTGTGTTGGTTACGTGCTGCTTCATCACTGTGAGGGATACCAGGTAGCCCAGGTCACATTTAGAATGTCTAGAAATAGAGAAGAAACCTGAAATAGACCACCTTTGAGTAAAAGGGGCGTGTGAATTTGCAGGGCTAGACACAGGAAGCATTCGGCAAGGTGTTGTGCAAGCATTAAAATAATAATAATAATAATAATAATAATAAAACAAACCTCGCAGGAGTATGATACACTGCAGTGTCATTATGTAACAAAATTCAGCCTCCTACTGTAAGAGCACAGGCTCGGTTTTCCTTAGTTATCAACATGCACCGATTCAGGAGAAACCATGCTAGTGTAATACTCTGTTCAGAATGCTGAACAAATGGAAAACAACAACTAGCTTTGGTTGCAAGATCAGATTTGAATAACCTATTAGCACTACATAAGGAAAATGTATCATTCTGTTCCCTCTGGAGCAAGCAGCATGCTGTTTCTTTATTATCATACAATGCAGGAGGAATAACAGTGTTATGTATTGAGAGGATGAGGTGTGCACCAGCCCATTTTCAGTGATGTGGGGGGATGGCAGTGTGGTGGCTGACTGTTGACAATGGATGCTCTGTGAATCGAGAGTCTTATGATGGGTATAGGCTGCCTGTGCCAGTGGGCTCTGTGCATGTCTTGGCACAATTTCTGGTCTTCACAAGGTCTCACAAGGCAAATAAATTAAACACAGTGAAAGGCTGTTTGGATGCAATTATATATACCATAGAGGAAGTATATGGATGGATGGATGTGTATTATGTATGCTTTAAAAATTCTTTCACATGTGCTGTGAAATTTCACAAAAATCACTGGTTAGAAGGTGTTTTTTTTAATTCAGTGCTCTGACTGAAGTGCTAGCTATACAGTAATTCTGTGTTTGTTATACTGTGCATTATGGCTTCTATATTAGGAACTGGATTTACTAGGACTTTTATAGCAGATGTTCAGATCATTCAAACCAAACAATAAGCGTGCATAATAATTGCTATAATAAAGTTTCTTGTAAGAAGGCATTTATTTAATATGTCTAAAAGAGGAGTTCAGTCAGTGTCAGCTTTAATGTGAAGCTGTTAAGTTTTCTTCCATAAAGCCGTTGTAATGAGAGTAAACTACTAAATATTTCAAAACATTAAAAGTAATTATAAATGGATAAAACATGCATGTCATTCAAGAATGTTTAACATTGGCAAATTGCCGTAAAAATCCACTTTGGGGTCATTCTTTGTAACTCCACCACCCTGATCATGCTTATTTCTCTATAACAGCTCACTACATTATGTTGGTATGCCCTTATATTGCAGAGTATATTACAATATTGCTTATTGTAAAAATTGTAAGAATTTTTGTAAAAAAAATATATATATTTTTTTTTGTTATTTATAGTGTATACTTTGTTAAAATAGATTATAGATTTGAAGATGTTCACAGCAGTATGGCAACAAAGGTCCCATTCTCTTTTGCATAGTCATGGCATGGTGTTGGAGCAAAAAGACATGGTGCTGAGCATCCATGAGGAGAGGACAGATGGCTCCACATTGGGAGCCACTGACACCTGAGCAAACCAGTGTGGTGACTCATGTGCTGATGTAATCATTAGCAATGCTGCAGTGCCTCATAATTCCCCAAAGGGAACATTTTCCTGCCACCTTGCACTGGGGTTGCCATGGCATTAGTGGTTACCAGGCCACTATTGCTAGCTAGCTTCATGGTCACCTGTTTCATGTTCACTAGGACTCAATTTTATTTAATGAAATGCAAACCTGTAAGTAAGAAACCTGGTGATGGGTAGGCATCATCAGTATACAATGTATAAAATAATACACCATGGACATAAATAAAGAGAGCTAAATATACTAAATATATAGTATAGTGTAGGTTGAGAGATTTGAATATACATCCCTTGCCCAAAAAAAGAATAAAAAATGTTGCACACTAACATTTTGACCTTTTTAGCTTTGATAATGGCATACATTGTAGTGACCAAATTTGTGGGGAAATGATTCTTTATGCTCCCATAACTGCCATGCCATGCCATCATGGAAAAACCCACTGATTGGACAACCTGGTCATTCAGTAAATTCAGGTAGTCAGCTGACTTCATTGCATTGACTTGTTATGTTGCTAAGCATTGGCTCTCACCAACTTAAGCAATGGCCCATCATTACACTGCCTGCAGAGGCTTATATAGTGGGCACTATGCTTATATTCATGCACTTCCATTCTTACTCTAATGAACACATCGCTTTAGAATAGGGTAAATCTGGCCCCATCAGACCACATGACTTTTTTTTATTGATCCAAAGTGTTAAATTTACGCTCAGACTTCAGGCTTAGATTTTATGTCATTTGAAAGCAGGGCACCGGCGCCTACAAAGCCAAAGCTGGTAGAGATATTTCTAATGAAGCAAGAGAAGAAAATAAAGTTTTGGATATTGCAAGAGAGAGGATGGGCATACACCATGAAGCAGTAGAGGTATTGAGGCCAAGCAAAGCAGTAAGGTGAAGTGATGTCCTTAAGGGGCAATGGTGGCAGAGCAATATTCTTAGCTTGGCAGGGAGACAGCACAACAGCCTCAACAGTACCAGGTGGCCACCTTGACCTTGACCTCAGTGCATGAGTCAGAGGCAGAAGTAGGCTAGATACAGAAACCTCCTTTTCTCCCACAGGCTTGAATGTCACTTGTGAGGCTGTCCTGTCAGTCTCTGGCAGAAACTTGGATGAGAAGGTTGCGTCGTCATCTCTCAAAAGACCCACAGAAGCCTCTCATCTTATTGATCTGCTTCCAGACCTGCTTTGGCAGAAGATGTCTGCTGTATCCACTTTATGGTCTAGAATTCTGTCTAGAATTAATGACATGAAAGGGGATACAAGTGCACGCTTTTTGTTTAATAAGCATTGTGAAACATACAAGCATAGACATGGACACTTTATAACATGGGTAGAGAAACTATAAATACAAGTATTATGATGGAGCATAATACTATAGAAATCAAACTATATCAGATAACCATAACAGTCAAAAACATTCAAACGAGCACAAGACCTAATGAACATCCAGACCCTAAATAGACAAACTGATCAGGAACATACACAATACTCTTGATTATAGCCACGTGACCAACAGGCCCTGCAATGACAAAAAGAAACAGATGACAATTTGATTTTGAAACATTAGAAAATTTGATGAGGAATAATAATGAGTGAGATCCTAGTAAAGTTTTACCACTGGGTTATGAATATAATTTCCCAGACATTTCTATGGTGTTGTAATACAGTGTAGTAATCCTGCTGAAACATGTTTGCTGCTTGATCAGCTTTCTCCAATCTGGAAAGAAAATGTCCTAGGAAATTAAAAAGCGAACCACCAGCACGCATTAAACACATGTTACCTTGCTCTGCCCCCAGCACAGGTCTGCTCCCTTAGGCCTAGCAGATGAAATCTAACCTCATCTCCTGCCATCAACAAGCTATCTGTGTCCCTGTTCTTTCCTCCCAGATTGGCAGTGGTTGAAGCATAGCCCTGGTATCATGTTCTTCTTAGTATCATGTCACTCTCAGTTTTTCCCCTAATTTTGCTGATTTCAGACGAGTTCAGTAGCCTTAGCTTCATATTCGCTGTGCAGTCTAACAGCTCCAACATGTAGTGGGGTTACTGCTGCAAGAGGCTGCCATGGTTAGAGGAGTAATCAGGGATCAGAAACAGACAGGAAACAACATTATGATAAGCATGTTTGCCTTATACTGCTGCTCTGTGTGTGTGTGTGTGTGTGTGTGTGTGTGTGTGTGTGTGTGTGTGTGTGTGTGTCTGGCACAGGCTGAAGGTCAGAGGAAGTATCAGTGTCAGGAAGTGTTTGGTCGCCAGGTTTAGACCAGGTTACTGCTGTAACGAATGGCTGTGCTGAGTAACATCTTGAGAATCTTAAAGAGAGAAAAAACACAGGACTCCCCTTAACCAAACACGAAAACCAAATGCAAAAAATACAGTTATTACCTGGCTGATGATTCATTCCAGGTGTGTATTCTATAAAAAACACAGGTTAACAGTAACATGGTGGCCAGTCGCTGGGACCTAAATATCACCACATAAAATTGTTCTTAAAATTTGCACCTACTCTCGCAAATGTGTAATGTTGACTGTCTAAGCTTTTTTAAAGCAGCCTTTTAAGACTTTAGTAATTGGCTAATGACTTGAATCCGGTTAAATGAGGCTGAATGCTAAACTATGGAGTCTCACATTCATGATTCAGAAGAGTGTTTATACAGTGGGTGGGCATGAACTGCCTATGTGTGCGCATGTGTGTGTGGATGTCTGAGACAACTGTGTGTAAGAAACACTTATAAAGTGTGTTGGTGACCTCTGGAGAGTTTGTTTTTTTTCTACTCCAGACACACCAGATCTGGGCCAACAGTTAATTATCAAGCCCTTCTTGAGTTGGCCTTTATGTTCTGCCAAGGAAAAGTTCACTGTGCAGGGCAGGGGGTCCCAAGTGACAAATATTCCTTGCCTTATGGGAGGGGTTAGGAACATACTGTCACCTTTATTGAGAAACGATGACATCACTCAAAAATAAGGGAAACACTTCATTCCATGAGGGCATTCAAAGGGCTACATGACACCTGCATAAGCCATTTATGACAAGTGACATGAAATGGATAAAAAGTTTTTTGGATTGGATTGCAATTTTTAATCCAGCCGTTCAGAAAAGTGGTTAACACCGCTCCCAATTTCTCACAATAGTCATCAGCAGCTAAAAACAGAACTAAGGTACTGAACCCAGAGGACACCAGCAGAGTTCCAATTCGTCTTTTAAAAGACTTAAGAGTGATAAAGCAATTAATTTTTTATACTGACTGAAAATGTCACATGTTGATTTGAATTACATTTACATTTAGACATTTAGCAGGTACACTTATCCGGTGCAACTTACAAAAGTGCTTTGAAGTTTCCGGCATTGGATAGTACCTTACACTGGTTACTAGGTTACTAACTATATATATCTAACTATGTATATTACAACATTTCCATTCCTGTACATGGATATGTTTCAATTCCTTGGTCACAACAGACACATGCATTTTTTTCACAATTTTTTATTCTCACTTTAAATGTATCCAAGAATGGCTTTTATGTTTACCAGTGTGAGACTGATCAGAATTATACTGACATAGTGTCAGTTGATTTGCTGTTCTATGAAAGTCAGTGTGGAAACTGTCATAGCACTGCTTTATGTAAAAAAAGAAATCATGTCACTTTGTCTCAGGTGTTATCAACACGAGTTTAAAATTGATGACTATGCCTTTTTAAATATTTACATTGGCTGTCAGGGAAGACTTCAAGTAAAGTGCTAGCATATATCAGTATAGACCATCTGTGTCTGAAAGTTGTAAAAATGAGGGCTGACGTGTTAACTTACCCCACTGTTGATGTGAGTGACATTCTCTGATACGTGAGTGGGTTGTTTGTCTTCAGTCTTTCCCCAGTGACCCCATACTGAAAAGGTTCAAACAGCAAAATCAAAAAAGCCTTCACTGGTGTCCAGCTTGAAATGTCACTGCACTGTGTCATATATTTAAAGACATGCTGCCAAATATTAGATGTGTATTGTGGTACACTGTAGGGTAGTGTCACTTAGTGTCACATCATCCCATGATATTAGCTGTCTTGGCCTTTTTCAGTCACAAATATGTAGCTTGCTGTAGACACAATACATGATATACAGTACCAGTACAATTTTTTATGCTCTGTAAAGCCCTCGTCAAGAACAGGTAAAACTGAATGAATTTTTCCTCTGTAGCAGAGGTAAGGTTTGGTCTTCATGAGAGCCAGATTAATTATGGTGTTCGATGGTTTTTGCAAATGCTCTTGACGATAATGTTCTTGCAAAATCTATTTAAGAACAGCTGATCTAAGTGTCATACAATAACCGTCATTACTTAATTACCTAATTCCATATGTTATTTCATGGCATGTGAACTTTCCAGTATTGTTTAATTATACTGATAATTGCAAGTATTGATAATTGCAAGATGTGTCCAAACTTTTGACTGGTAATGTACATCTACTTTAAAAAGCTAAGTTTGACCCAATGCAGGCTAAAAAACTTATAACTAGTATTCTTTCTTGTGGGATAGAAGGTACCTAAAATGTTACTAAAGTACTTGTATTTATACATCAACAATCTTTAATAAAACTGCTCAAACAATTATTGTGGTGGTGCAAGTATTCTGTAACTTGTAAATAATCTAGCATATATAATGCTACACTTAAAATATGTGTTCTGCTGCTACCCAAAGTTGTTTCCCCCCCTACCAAACACTGCATGTTTTCTGTTTCTCCCATCACTGCACCTGCAGAGCCAGGCAGGAAGCCAGCACAGGTGCTAACGTAGCCTGGTCCGTTCGTGGCTTCATCAGCGCATCGTCAGCTATCAAACCCTGCAAATCCTGCGCTCGCTCACTTCCTGTCTGTCTGAGAGAGTGAAACAGTGTGCACCATGAGACGCTTAGACCCAGCTCCATGTCACTCGCTGAGACAGGCGGTGTGTGTGTATGCATTATTTGAGATTGGGCCTGCTAAAGGATGTGGTGACTTTTAAGCTCCCTTGACTTGGTGCATGCCTGCATCTAAATATAGGGATGGATCTGTTACAGTTAGAAGCCTGACTTATCAATTGGCTTCTCTTCTTTGGCTCTGCTGCTTTGATTTTAATCAAGGTTTAGTGGTTGACAGCAGCACGTACCCTTGAGACAACATCGCTGTGACAACAGTGTGTTGCTAGACAAGGAAGCAGCAAACAACCTCTGACGCTGTTTGTTCAGTGTGTCATGAATTCATTTAACCATAAGTATCAGTCCTCATTGAAGCATTTTGTTTGTATGTATTTCAAACCTGATAGGTAATACATGAAGCAAACAGCGTCGATAATAAATATATAAATATATGAATAATGGAGTTAAGCAGTTTAAAAAAGCTGTCAAAAAAGATGCTTTGCTTTGGTTTTCTCCAGTGGTGGAAATTTGGGCAGCCATTTAACAAATGCAGATTTAACTTCTTAAAAGAATCAGAATTCCATCTATCCATTTATCCATAACCATGTTCAAGTCAAACTGTTATGAACATTTTGATTGATTAATTAATGAAGTTATTTATTTATATAGCACCCTTAACAATTGTCATTGGCGCAAAGCAACTTTACAGAGTCAAAGAAAAATTAGGAAAAATCATTATGAAATGTAAGGGGAAAATATGTATAAACCATTAAGACCAGAATGGGATGAATGAAGGCCTAAAAGCGATCTACATTTGCAGGGGATCTCGGTCGAGGTGGCTCAGAGCCACTGTAGTCGTTTCTGTAAACATTGGCCTGGTTTGCACAACTTCATACTGCCCATTGCACCACTTGCACATTACAGGAACTTGGCCTGGAGTAACTGCCACATCCCCCATACAGTGCTGACCATGCTCCAAGCCATTTTCACCTAGTTGGACCTGGAAGGCCAGCGATTCAGCAGTGACGACGATGTGAATCAGACAGTCCGATCATGGCTCCCCAGTACTTTCTACCTTAATGGTATCCAAGCACAAGTGAAATTTTGGGTTAAGTTTATTAGTGTAGCAGTGAATTGTATAGAGAAAAAAGTATGGTTGGTACATTTATAACTGTGGTCTATCATTCTGCAGGAATCCTGGTTTGTCTTAAACGTTAATTCCAAAAGATGCATAACACCAATGCTACAAATAGTACAATGCAAAACAGCAAGAATAATGTAGAACAAATAAAATGAAAAAACAAAGTATAAAAAATGTTAATCCCAAAAAGGAAAATAAATAATCAGATAAAAACAAATTAAGAAATATAGTGCAACCTGTTATGTGCAACTTGTAGCAGTTAGAAACAGTATCAGTAGTGCAAAAAGTCTATAGTGCAAGTTAGAGGTAATGTCAAGGTCCATGCAGATTAGGGTAATAAATTAATGCGAGAGTGAGGAGTCAACAGTGTGGTCAGCTGTGTGGTTCACAAGATCTAGTTGGCCTGTGAACTTTGGTGAAACTTGGCAATAACACCTAATATAACACAGTTGAAGAAAGGTGTAAAACCAAAACATGATGGATAGTAGCATGTTATACCTCAGCTGCCCAGTAAGCGGTTTTGCTAAATATTTACTAGTGGCCTATACCATAAGTCAAGTGTAGTAACTTCTTGAATTAATTTTTGTCTAAGGTTATGTTGTTATTAATGTCCTGCCTCACCAAAATCAAGTCTTTTAAAACCACACTGCTTGCAGTTCTATGTGAGCTAGAGTGCAGGACTTGTCACCCTAGTTTCTTTTTGCCATGTATCATAGAGAGCATGCCCACTTTTTTGATGATCCACATTACATCAAGTCCAGGTCTCAAAGTAAATGTGCGTTTATGTTGCTATTTTATCTCTCTCATGTTCTGTCTCTGTTGTTTATTTAAAAAAAAAAAAATTATTCAAGCAAATGAGTGTAAATGATTGATGTTCAACAAAAAAGCTGGAAGCTAAAGATAAATTAAAATTCTCAGTTGATAAATGAATTATATAGTTTCATTAAACATACCCCTGCCCCTCAAGAGTTATGTTTCCTAAAGGAGAATGATTAAGACAATGAGCTCATATCATTAAACCGAAAATTAACATCATGACTCATTACACTGTAGACTAGTGATTTTATAGAAGGAATATTGACCATCATTGGATCATTATATCACACAAGCTTGAGTAATTCAGTCCATTTTTAATTCACTATTTAAAAACATATTTGATAGGTTTATTGTCAAAAATAAAATTAGCTTTGTTACTGTTGAACATTTAATGAAATTTTTCATCATTGCATTCTAAATGAGATAGGTGCTTAATGTCCACACCTGAGCAGACAGGAAATGGAGTTATACCATGTGCATAATATTATTTATTTTTCTTAAATAAGTACACTTTAAGAAAGAAATAGTGTTTTTTTTTATTAGTTATTGGTTATTACCCTTGATTAGTCTTACTTAGAACCTGATCTAAAAAGCGAAGACAGCTGTTAAAATATATATAATATGATGAAATAATTTTGTAATGAAGAGAATGATGAACAGTGGCCATAACTTTTTTTTTTTACAGTTGCTATTATTGTGCTAAAACTCATGAACATGCACAAGAGAAAGAGTTTTATATTAATGAGACTTTTTTCTTGTTTTGCTATGATTAATGCTATGATGTTCATGTTGTCAGTTTTCATTTGTCTCTACCTTCCCTCATCCAATGTTCCTGGAATGTTTTTGTCTGCTTGACACTGTCACTTATTTATTAAGTCATTCTTTGGCCCCTGACTGGCCTTTGTGCTTTTTCCTGTCTGACCAGACTATCTGCTGAAATATCTTTTCATGAGACCACAAAAATAATGCTTTCATTTACCTCTTCCTCTCTTTACCCTAAAAATGTGAGCATGCTTCATTTTAAAGGGGGAGTTATATTCATTGCACAAAATCCAATCACCGCAAAATAGGAAACAACTATTTAAGCCACAGAGCTAAGACATGGGATATGTTAAAACTGGTTCTGGTTCAGGTTTGCATGAAGCTATAGACATCTATATTTCCTAGGGGCAAAAGGCAGACATGTCTCAGTTCTGTCTCAGCAATGTAATTATTGTGCTTTTAAGCCCAAGGGAACAATTTATTTTCAGCTCATAATGTGTGATTTAGAGTCCAAAAACTGTTTATACACAGCCATGTAGTAGTGCATGCTTTCTGCTCTAGTGCCTAAATGGGCAAAGCCTACACTTCTGTCTAACTTGTATATTAGCTAATCTTTTTCTCTGCTTTTGTAGGATGCATCAATAGCTCACCGATTCCACTTGATGAGAGAAAAACATCCTGAAAAGTTCAACAGCAGGTAAAGGTTCTTATATACGTTTTGTATTTTTATAACACTTTCTGTCCACCCTGAATGCTTTACATACACAAAGGCAAAATTAGTGCAAAATTACATCAGTATTAATATATATATAAATATAATATAATATTTTATATCATAAAAAAGCTGGAATAATATGCTATTTCTGGTCTCACTAACAACTCTGTTGTACTGTGCCTCTTGTGGCCACAGCTTTATTTACTGGCCAAATCACTGAAATCAGTGTGTGAATAAAGCCCCCCACCTGGCAAAAATTGATAACTGTTGCTTGGTTACTGAACAGAAATTGCAACCAGTTTATAATGTGTAGCAGTTTTATATAACCAGCCTTTTTTTGTCTGACTTCTTGAACTTTTCTAGTTTGTATAGCTTGTGACGTCTGATATTTCATTCTTCACATACAGTATGTTTCAGGGGTCTTATTTATTTTATTTACAAGTAAAAAGTGATCAGGAACCTAAACTTGTACTGTATTAGTCAGCGTCCACAAACACAATGACAGTGTTGGAGTTAGTTGGCCTTGTGAACTTCAAAAAGGAACTTTGACACGTAAAAGCCTGATAAATAAGAGCACCTTTATTTCAATCCTCTTTGAAAACTGTCAGGGTCATTATCAGAATGAGCACAATGCCGCTTCTGGCCAAGCAGCAGGAAGAGGTACCGTGGATGTCACTTTGTAATTAACTGCTATGTAATGCATGTCTTCTTAATGCAGAATCCAAAGCTTGCAGGGCAGTGCAAGGGAAACTAGTCATCTATTATTAAGGACAGTTAAAGTCAGAAGAAAAATAAATAGAATGTAAACTGATTTTTTTAACATACTTGTACTTGTTGCTTTAATTTCATCTGAAATGTGGAAATGCTAGCGAAAATGCTAACTGCTCTCTTCTGAAGACTTTCCATGTTTGCAAGCTTATTGGTGGTTACAAAGTAATGACACTAGAAACCTTTTCAAAAAATGTTAAATTGTTTCCTTACAAAAACCCTTCATCATATAAATGATTTAGTGTTTTCTTTGTTAAATTACATTGCTATAAATGTAGCAATTATTTCACAGCCAGAACTACTGTCCAAGTCATTCTCTCAGAAATAATCCACACCCCTTATTCAAGAATTTAACCATACTGTATATAAATTAATCTAAATATGTAGATATTTACATGTCCATGTTTTTTATGGTCGTAAAATTAAACTTATAGTTGGTTAGTTATAATATTCACTGATATTATCTACAACATATTTACTATTACCATTTATTACTGTAAATTCTCTTTGCTATTTCTAAAAAAATATATCTATATAGACTAACTATACTACTACATTAAAATACAATTTAAAGTATCGCCAGTATTTGATAACATAGTCTGAATAGAAAAGCTGTTGGAGCCCTATGTGTCGGTAACCACCACACATTGGGACCTTTAAAGCAGCAGAAATGTTTCTGTAACCTTCCCCAGATTTGAGCCTCGAGACAATCCTGTCTCTGAGGTCTACAGACAATTCCTTTGACTTCATGCTTGGTTTGTGCTCTGACATGAACTGTCAACTGTGGGACCTTGTATAGACAGGTGTGTGCCTTTCCAAATCATGTCCAATCAACTGAATTTACCATAGGTGGACTCCAATTAAGCTGCAGAAACATCTCAAGGATGATCAGGGGAAACAGGATGCGCCTGAGCTCAATTTTGAGCTTGATGGCAAAGGCTGTGAATACTTATGTACATGTGCCTTCTCAATTTTTTTTATTTTTATAAATTTGCAAAAATGTTAAGTAAACTTTTTTAAAGTTGTCATTATGCAGTGTTGTGTGTAGAATTCTGGGAAAAAAATATTTAATCTATTTTAGAATAAGTCTGTGACATAACAAAATGTGGAAAAAGTGAATACTTTCTGGATGCACTGTATGCAATGCATTGTGGCTAATACTTAAACAGCACAAGTGACCACTATCAGTACCAAAAAAAGGGGGTATTTTGAGCCTCTAATGATCTTTACAGTGGCTGAACCTAGCCTGCTTTGAAGTGATGGTGCTGTATTCTGCTGTACTCTAATCAGATGCTGCAAATTTTGAAAAATAAAAAAGCCTATGTAGCCCCATCTAAATCCTACATTAGAATATGGTCAGTATAGCTTGACATTTCTATCCTCAAGGCTTTATGAGGCATTATGTGCAAGGATAGTCAGAGTGCTGTGATTGAACTATTTCTGGGCAAAGAATGCTATAAATTTCTTCAAAACTATGCAACATGAATTATTCTAAAGCATACATTGAGGGTACAACTGTACAAGGAATATAATGACACAACATGTCATTATGCTATGGAAAAATGTCCTCAGCAGCCATTTTTCTTTATGTAAAGTTAGGCATTTACTTCTGTCAATCACCGCAGCACTAGCCAATCATGCATGCCTGAGAGCTTTAGTGTGTGCCCCCTATACACTAAACCTCTCAGGCATGCATGAGTGGCTAGTGGAATGACTAGACTAGACTAAATAGACTAATGGCTCTTGTAAATGTTCAGCTTCATTTGTATTTAAGGAAAATAGGGGAACATTTCTTTAAAATAGATTGTTGTGTCTTGTCAATTAAAATAATGTTGGTTTTTATATCAATAGTGGGACAAAAGCGTTATAATCATATTCTAATGCTTTACACAGTAATAGTGTAATGAAACCAAACTAACTGATTTAGCTAGTTTAGTCCAGATCTAGTCTTGCTATTCCTAAATTGCGGACGTATCTACCCATATTAAATGACATTAAAGTAATGTGGCTTCTTCTTTTTCCAAGCTATTTGTCTCAGGGATAATCCAGAGAATTTTCACTTCTAGGCTTAAAAATGTGTATATTCCAATCTAAAAAAAAGAAAAAATGTATAGTCATAATAATGGTAACACATTGTGAAGCACACACTTTTTCATAAAACTATGGATGTCCTTTTACTTCTGTATGGGTGTTTAGGTTTATAAATTAAATGAATGTAAAATTATATTTATTTTATGCAGTCTTATATAGAGCCTTATAGAAGAATTTATTAGTGTAGGTGTTTTTCAAAGTGTCCCCAGCTGGTATTTTTCACTTTATTTATTGAAATTCCAAATTAACGGTATACAGAATGTAAGAAATAAAACACAGTAGTACATACTCAATAATTAAAATTGAGAACTCAAAGGCACTGTGTAATAAGAGGTCATAAGTAAGAGCTACAGTGTTTGTTTTCAAATTATATCTCAGTGCAAAACTGATTTGTCAGATGCGTAGCAGTATGAACAATATTGCTGGCTGCAAGGCAAATCACACACTCATGGTAATATGCTCATATTAGAATGATCATATTATCAAACACCTTCTGAACTAAGGGTAAAATAAGGTAATACAGTAGATATAGTAGATAGATAGATAGATAGATAGATAGATAGATAGATAGATAGACGGCACTTTCTAGCTACTTGTATTATGCATACTGACATATTATTACCGTAATGTATGTAAGTAGTGCTTGTAATACCGTTTGGCACAAATACCAAACAAATTCCATATTGCATTATGTTTAATCAGTGTATTCTATGTATATTTAATGAGACATCATTAAAATATATAAGTAAAAAAAAAGTTATTGTTTTATTAAAGAATATGTCAGTGATATAAATAATAAATTATATTTATGTCTCGCTTTACCTACAACTCACAAATGGAACTTTACAACTATATTACGATTAGATATGTTGATAACCAATTTGATTATAACATCATTTGTCTGTCAATAATCAGTAATGTCTATGAAAATATTATACAGTGATGTACTTCTTAAAGAAAGAATCAGGGAATGTCTTAGTGAGTCTGTGACAACTTTGCACACTTGTGGCACTATGCGCATTGATCCTGAGTTTCAGTACAATGTCTTATAAATGCAATATAGCATTTTACTGTGCATACCGTACATTATACATGGTCTTCATGGAAAGTGTTGGGAAGATTTTTCTTTTTAAATTTTTACAGAATAATTTTACATAGTTATTAATGTATGGTTTTATTTTATTTTTTTTACAAAAATTTTTTTCCTTGTATATTTCACATTGTTTATATGCATTAAATTTTACATATGATCGGTGTGGGTGTGGGTTAAGGTTAGTATTGCAGTGCTGAATGTTGGCCTTGTTGTGAGGTATTGATTATTATCACATTATGTTGTGCTCAGTGATGCAGTCAGTTATTCACTTTGCTTTTGATCTCAGAACAGTGCATTCTCAGTATTGTTGAAATGACAATGAAAAGGACAGTGGTCTAAGGTACACACCCTACTGGCAAAAATAATAAACAAATTTCAAGACTGCTTAGAGTACTCTTAATCATATTTCCATAAAACCACTAATACAGTAATACATTTTTTACAAATTATTTGTCAATTCATAGCTAAAATAAATAACTTAATTCAAATGGATGACAATCCTTTATTCAATCTTAACCTATCTTTTAGTGTCTATTGTCCTCCATGAGCCATTGATTTAAATAGCATAGATTGAGGGTTTTCAGAATAAGGTCTAACAATCATGTGACATTAGAGAGGAAAATACCAAATATGGCCCTAACACCAGCCTCTGCTTGTCATACCAGCTTGGGTTTCATAAGCCATATGTCTGTGTTTGCATTGTGTGTGAGTGTGCCATGTGCCAATGAGTGTATGAGTGTGATGACTGCATATATATGTAGGTGTGTGTGTGTGTGTGTGTGTGTGTGTGTGTGTGTGTGCGTGCGTGCTGGCGTGCGAGCCAGGGTCCAGAAGAGACCCAGTGTGGCTGTGTTCTGGAACGTGTAATTCCCTGCTGGTCCATGCCTGTGGTGTTGAGGGATAAATATACTCCTTCCCTCTTTTCCTGCCAAAAGAACAGCCCGACAAAGCCTCACGCCTCTCTCTTACTGCTTCTACATCTTATACACTCTGCAAGGGGCTGTTACACACCACAGGCTACCTGAACTCAGACCTGAGTCATCCCTCTGCTTTGCCTTTGCATTTTTCTGTGGAGCTGCAGAGCTTTGTGTATGCAACTTAATGTCTAATATGTGACACTAGCTTTACATTTCACTGAAAATAGCTTGTTGACCATGTTGTGCATTTGGTCCTTGCCATTGTTAACAATTCAAGGCACTGTTCAGTCTTTATCAGGAGTAACTGTGTTGATCTAAAGCAAATTGAAACAGTAGCACATTGTGAAAGCCTGCAACTGCAAGGTCAGAGGTTCAGGATGTAGGTGTGAGGCTCAAATTACAGACTAAAGCAAGGGTTTAGAAGGATGATATAGTACCTGAAAATGAAAAATAGTAGAAGAAATTATTTAAAAAATCAATTAAAATGCTACCATTAAATTGAAAATGGGCATATTAGTCTGTATTTTAGATTATGTCCTTCATCTCTTGTATAGAAATGGATGGAAATCAGTCATGTGGAAAGGTGGAGCGGATGGTCAATGTGGACATTCACACTGCTCTCTCCTCCCCCAACTCATTTTAAATGTCCAAAACACCCTCCAGGCTGCCCAACACTCCATCCCATCATACATCACCCGGAGGCAGTCTAGATTGCCTAACTAGATTAGGATCAGTTACTGGAGTACTAGGCTGCATTGTGACTGGTCACCACAGTGACCCAGAGTGAGAGAGCCCCAGAGGTCATCAGCCTTTAAGGGGATTATAGGAGATGGCTATCTTGAGATGGTAACACTGAGTTAAGTGTATATTGGTGTGGGTGTGTATTTGGTGCTTGTGTGTTAGGACTGAGTAATGTAGTTGTGTAATTCCAAAGCTTTGCTGACCTTTGACCGGTGGAATTTCACTTGCTGACACATTTAGGCATTCAACTGTATTATTTCCTCTGACCCGAAGCTGTAGTACCACAGAGAAATACAAAGGAAACAGACTTACAGAGTGCCTGTTAACTTTTGATGACTGGACCTACCAGTGCCAACAAAAACTATTTACTTCTGAAAGAAAGCCTATTTTATACATAATTCTTTAGAACTTTCTGGGTGGGTGTCTTTGCTTTTGGCAAAGTGAATGCTTATATGCTGATAACATGCTGCTAAAGAAACTCAATTTTGTAAGCGTTAATTCCAAAGCCAGGAGAAAATCGTGGCCTAATTGTTTTTTTTACAGGGCTTCTCAAGTGGAAGCTGGCTAATGAGGTTAGGCAGCTTGCCCCATTGAGAATGCAAAGCATGTCTAATTGTGATCTCAAATATGCTCATAATCCTTTAATTTGAGAGAGTAAAGGTAGTAAGCTGCTGGAGGTGAGAGAGACAAGGAGGCCTAAAGTGTTAGTGTAGTCTAACATGGGGGATGAATGGAGCAATGAGGTCGATCTGACAATAATATACTTGACTGTGGAAGTATAATTTTTGGCATTTATATAAAATTGTGTAGGTATTTTATATTATATAGGGTTGGGTATTTCTGTGTTTGGCTCTGTGGGTTCTCTTTAAATCTCATGACTAACAGATGCAATCCATCATTTGCACTGTCAGCCTCTAGATGCACCAGGGCTCTTTGATTAAACACTCATACCGTCATTATCAGTAGTGCTCCACTGTGCTGGACTCTCTCTTGGGTAGGCATAGGTGTAAATTGCTTATTTTGTTAGCAAAGTGAAAATACAACACTTTTATGTAGGATGGAGATTCGAAAGGACCCTGTGGTACTGTGTTCATTCAAATGTTCTGATAGTTTCTAAAATTATTCCTCTCTCTGGTACTCTTTCAAATTCACCCACACACACTGCACCAAACGCCTGTCTCCTTTCTCTATCCACTCCACACTGTTTGCTTCCTCACAAGCTCCCAGGGTCCATTTGGTATCTCATGCTCAGGTTGTTGCCCATTGCTCTGCTCTCTCTCTGGGATTGAAGCTGTGTTCAGTGCCACTCATGATCTTTCACACCTGTCTACCCAGGCTTTTAGGGTTACACATCAATATTTCAGCAGCGAGAGGAAGGGCACAGGGCATCAGAGATTGTAACTGGACCCCAAATAGATTAGATATAATTTAAAAACAAAACACTCTCTGGTATGACTTAACCTATTAAAAACAAATCCACTTACATTATTTAGATAAGTTCAGGTTTGTCCAATGTCATCAGCATCAAAAATGAGTCCCTATGACCATCTAAAAGAGCAAGGATCAGTTACTGTAGCACATTACTGGCTGGGATGAATATAAATATCCGTACTTGTTGGAAATGTGTTGTATGCTCGAGATCAATGGGGGTAACCTGTTTGATTTGTTGACAACCCAAGGCAGCGTTTTTTCCGCAGTGTTTGTTGGCACACCAGCATTAGCATACGGGTGTGTATGGGTTGTGTGTCAACACAAACTTGTTTGTGGTTCCAATGACAGAGCAGCTGCATATTCAGATACTAGCTGAACTTATCGTCAGTGTAATTGGCAAAAGACAGCATTGTGATTCACACAATGTTATATTGTTTCAAGGGATTATAGGGTATTAACATCCCAAATTTATATAACAGTTCATTTCTTCATTTTTTCCTGAATACATATTTATTAGTTTATATGTCTCTAATTATATATTTTTTACCCTCCTTTCAGGATGAAAAATAAGCTCTGGTACTTTGAATTTGGCACCACGGAGACCATTTCGGCCACATGCAAGAAGCTAAATGAGAGTGTAGAAGTGGAGGTGAGTTCAGCTCATAAACCCCTGTAAAAAAAAAAAAAAAAAAGTATGTCTAAAGGTCACATATCTACAGTATTTTGGCTATCAACTGGCATGTTCATTTATTCTAGTAAATGAGGGTCTATGGTGCCATGCACTCTCATGATGCTATTTCACTGGCAGTATATAAAACACAAAAATGTTTATGTAGACATAAACTGTGATTTTCTCATTCCAGCAGCAGGTTTTTCCAAGATACAACAGATTTCAGGCTGTTCTGCTGATCTTATCATTGTCTGTACTGTGTTGAGGCAACATATCAACATGAGCGTCCCAAAGCACACAGTCACAGTCAGCAGTGTTCTGGTAATCTAGACCAGGCCATAGGTGTATGAAGAAATGAGCACACCTAATTTTATCTCAGAATGAAGTGGGAAATAACAGGAATAGTTGGGAATAAGATATTTTTAATTAGTAAGGGGCGGCCCAGTGTGACTGTGATTTCAAGGGTGTAAAGAAATTCCAAACAAAATGTTAAGCAATGAGCCACTCTGGGTTTAAATAATGCAGCTATGAATATGAACTGTTATACACCGTATAGGGTACATCAACAACATGTGTTACCCGACAGGTTGTAGTAGTTTGTGTAAGGGATAAAACGTGATAAGGCATGCGGTTATAAGGAAATACAGAACATTGCCTGGCCAAAACAAACTCAACATTTCAGAAGGGTCAAACTATTGGCCTGCATCAAGCAAAGAAAACAACTAATTAGATTTGAAATTAGACAGCTCTTTAGTAGACATAACCTAACAAGTAATAACATGTTTTTAATCCTCCTGTAGCTCAAACTATTGTCAGAGCTGTGCTGTAATAATAAATTATGCACAATGTCTGACAAATTATATTTGATAATTTACAATTCCTGTACTATAAACGGTGTGAAATCAGTACTAATGTCAGGGCAATGGGCAATAAGAGGTCATCCCACACAGGACAACATTCCGACCGATCCTCCAGTACTGCTTGGCTGCTCCCACCACCTCTCAAAGATGGAGGAAGTCATGCATCCAGACTCTTTTCTGTTCTGGTACCTATGTGATAGAATGAACTTCCTCTTGATGTTCGTACAGCTGAGTCTTTAGCAATCTTTAAACAATGACTTAAAGCATATGTGTCTTGGGTAGAAAAAATATTAAAATTTTTAAGTATTAAATATTATAAGTATTATTCCCAACAGCGTTTCACTGATGGTACTTAGTTAGTAACTCAGCAACCCAGTGTAAGGATCGATGCAATGATGGAAACTTAATTTTTTATGTCTGCCAAATGCCTAAATGTAAATGTTAGGACAGCAATTCTCAGATTTCTTATTATACATTACATTCTCTAGAGTTGTGCCGGCTAAATACAGTTAACATAAAATGTAAAAAATAAATAAATAAATAATAATTTATTGTCTTGTTTTGTACAAAAATGTAACTTAGTGTTTTTATTATCTTGACTGTTATAATAAGGAGATTATAAAAGCTGCATTTAGAAGCTTATGTATGTCATTCATTGTTTTTTTTAAATAAAAAAAAAAGGTGTCTTTATGGTTGGTCAAGCATAATTTTATTTTCAAACTTCAATAACATCCATAAGTCGGGGATGTTGACGAACGCTTTGTCAAATTAAAAACGCTTCATGAAATCTTTTTGCAGAGTGTGATTGTGAAGCGTAAAGTCTCCCAAACTGCTTTTTTCTTTTCTTATTGCTGCGCTCTGTGGGTTCTTATACTCACTGAAGCATCTCATTATGTCATAAATGTGTCAGCTTTCAGCTTTTTTAGGTTTGTGTATTTTTGAGTTTAAATGGTGGTCACTGACATCATACAGAATGCGATTATTTTAGCTTCTTCTCCTTGGGTATTTTCTCAAGTTTATTTAGAATATTCTTAAAGAGTTTTATACAAAGCTAAACAAAACATCCTTGTTATTGTGAACTGTATTGTACCATATAATTATTGTTTTTCTTTTTTGCTTCTTTTTTAATGGCTTGTTTAATGTGTCTCTCCCAGTAGTGCTTGTTAAGCAGATGGTTAAAATAATTTTACCTAAGGCTTGAATAAAACCTGGATTTATAGTAAAATATATATATTTTTAATTTAGTGGCTATTCTGGATATTATATAATATCTTTATTGAGAAAAGCTTTTTCACTGTTTGCTTACTAACACTGCTAGCTATAAACTACTACTTCTCAATTATTATGCTGCTATGCAGAAAGTTTGATGTTATCGCTGCTGTAACCACAATGTTATCATAATATACTTACAACAACTCATAAATATTACTATTAGCATTACTGTGACATAAGGTTGTTCAGCCTGTTTAGGAAAAAAACTTTTTAAGTTTGCATGGTTGCGGCTAAATGTTTTTGGGAAAACTGATCTGTATTTGTAATTCTAGACATACTGGGTCACTCTTAAAACCGTCTGTATGTAGTCACGCCAATGGTTTTTACAATTACAATACAATAACATGTATCATATGAGAGTACAAGAGTTTTGTATCTAATCCCAAGCTCATAGTTACTGTACATAGTAACTATTTAGTAATTAGTATAAATTACTTAGTAAGTACAAAAAACTAGTTGTTCTGTGAGTCTGGATCCACCAGTTAGACATTTCAGGCAAAATTGGTATTATTTAAAATATATACCACCTTCATCCACACACATGAAAAATGACAAATATGTTATAAAACATATGTTCATGTGTAGAGTACACATTAAACATCATATTCTACTTTTTAATGTAATTAAATTTGTCATATTTGTGAGGTTTGTTGAGTTAACCTAAGACAGGTGAGGTGAATTGTTTCTGTGCTATCTCACCACACAGGTAGTTACAAACAGATGAAAAGCGACAAAATTACTTCACCACTGTTTTTCTATGGAGAGAAAGCAGTTCTGCTTTGAAGTTAATTCTTTGCAGCTGTAATTATGGTTTAATCAAACTCAAATCTGTCTCCATTTGCTGCGTACCTTTCAACACTTAACCACCGAAACAAACCACTTTACTGGCAAGAAGCATCTTAGCATATACAGGCATGAAGAAAAACCTGCAGGCATTCACACACCTGCAAGATACTACTACAGTGATTCTTTTTATATACTACTTATAAATGCCTTATTTATTGTTTCAATTTGAAAATATTATATATATATATAGATTATATAGATAGATAGATAGATATATATAGATAGATAGATAGATAGATAGATAGATAGATATTTAACCTTACTAACAAGGGATCATGGGTAGTGAAACACGAACAATATAGTTAGAGACAAATATAACTAAGTGTAAGCTTATATGGTTTTAATTAGAACACATTAAACTTTTTTTTTATTATTTGTCTATTAGTCTAAGCTATCTATTAGTCTTAGATAGTTTAGGTAAGGTAGCATTAAAAGGAATTATATATATATATATATATATATATATATATATATATATACTGTACTGTATATATGTCATTGTGCATGTGCGAATTTATACAGTATGGTGTGTTATTGTTTTTCATGGATGATTGATTTGAATTTTTACTTTTAGTGTGATGGCATCATCCTGGACCTCAGCAGCACGTCTCTGGAAGGGATTGCTGTGCTCAATATTCCCAGCATGCATGGTGGTTCTAACTTGTGGGGGGAGACCAAAAAGAGACGCAACTACAACCGAATGAGTAAGAAACTTCCGGAAAGAATGTGTGTCAGCACCGTCACTGATGCCAAGGAGCTTAAATTCTGTGTGCAAGGTAAGTGTGTGAGCATTCCAGTCTTCATCGCGCATTATATAATGAGAGAGTATTTATATGAGAGAAGCCTTAGTCCACTTACTCTCCTAAAACTATCAATTTTCACTGTTAGGAGACGTTTGAGGTAATTTGCCTGAAGTGGTTTGAGTGAAATCAGATTTCCAGCCATTTCCATTCGAGTATAAAACTGGCGGTTGTCTCTGCGGAGCAGCTGGCAATTCAGAGCTGCTTAATGTGCATTATCACTAGCAGCAGCTCTGACTCACCAATAGCTTCTTCACAGCTTTCATGTGAGGCTACCACTCCACCTCTATCCAGTCTCCCTGTGTTTGGGGACTTTCCTTCATTAGTGTTGCAGGCAAAATGATTAGCAGTGTTAATCTCCATTTAGGGATCTGGGTCATATACACCACTTTGCAGCCTCTCACAATGTCACATTTGATGCTGGCTTTCAGCATACTGAGTTCCCTCCAAGAAGAATTTTATAGCACACACCTTTGGGACACTTCCCACAATGCACAATGTCACTATTCACTGCTCTGAGTTAGAACACATTGCGCTGTATTAGTGGTGCCCAAGGTCAGAGCGGAAACAGCTGCTGTATGTCATCAGCAGTTAACTTCAAACACCTTGAGTCTTTGGCATTCTGGCCATTTAGCTTAGATTTGTTTTTCTAGCATAGTTTCTTTTTGTGATATTCATCTGTACCTCATAATATTCCTTCCTAATGCATTTTTCTAATATATCCTTCATTTTAGCATCCATATGTTGAGATCTGGGCAATTAAATGTTTTTTTGAAGTGTTATTTGTTATCAAAGCATTGAATAATGTGACCTGTGTGAGAAGTATATCACAATGGCATATTCCCCTTTGATGCATTTATGCTCCACAAGATACTGGCACCTCAGCCTTTTTTATTTGCCTTCTCATCTTTTTGATTTATCACTATCCTATTTATACTTCGCTCTCTTTTTCTGTCACACATTATCTTGCTCTCTCATCCTGACTCCGTTCATGTCTTTCTTATTGTGCAGGGCTTGGGGGTCTCCATAGTAACAGGACTGATGGGAGTCACTAATGTACAAAGAAATCGAGGGGAGGTGTGGTAGGATGGAGGGATCGGTGGGAGGATGGCGTTGGTGCTGTTACCAGTAACATGACTCATATCTGTAATCTGCCCTAGAGGCAGTAATACTCAACCCAGCACACAAATACAGCATGTACCAGGATGGAGTGTAGCTCTGTGCTCACATCACTTTCGTCCACTTTCTCTGAATCATACTTTCAGTCTATCATTAATGCTGTGCTACAAGAAAACTGCATTAACTTCCTGCCGTCCGAAGTACTAGGAGAACGCTGTTTGGATTGTTGATTTTCTAAGATGGTTTGCCATTTACAGCTGCATAGGTGGACTCCCAAAACATTTTTTTTTTAAATCAAAAGGATTTTTAACCCAGAAGGAAAAGAAAGCCTGCGGCTGCCAGTTATTGTTTAAATGAGAGTTACTACATGATGTGATTAAAACCCAGCTACCTAATTTAACTTACAAGAATCTTTGTTTCAAGATATTTTGCCTAAACTACATAAAGACAGATCACACGGATTTATTGATCAATTCATTTCTTTAAATCCTGCATTTACTGTTAATCATAACATATATTTAAAAACGGGATTAGATTTAGATAGTGTATGTGTTTGCTGAAGCATGCATAGAGACTCAGTTGCCTTTTTCATTGTGCCAATTAAATACTTAGGGATTTTAAAATTTTATTTCAGTCAGCTCCAAAATCTGCATTAATTGTATTTAATTACAATTAGTGTCAGCAATTTTTGTCATAAAAGTGGTCAGGGTCAAACAGAAGGAGTGACACTAATTACTTGGCCTGCTTCACATACACTCTCTCTCTCTCTCTCTCTCACTCACTCTCAAACACACATACACACACATACACACAGTGTATGTAAGAGTCGAATGCAAGAATTAGAATTGTTGTGGAAACATGAGACTTAGCTGAAGAGTCACTTCTACCAGCGATCATCACCAGCCATTCAGCAGTCATTCACACTCAGCAGACCAATGGCGTCTTTAAGAGTGTCTCTCATTCTTCTGGAGTTCATATTCATTGAGGATGCTTTTGACCTGAAAGGCTGTTTCCCATGATCTGTTTCTTCACAGTTTGTGTTTGTGGGTCTACTTTGTGAGAGAAGCTTTGTTAGTGAATGGCATGGGAAACAGAGGTTGAGAGAGTGACATGCGCTTGGGTACGCAGGGAGCACGTGAACAGTGTGTTAGCACAGAGCGTTTAAGAAGAGAGCGTGTGAATAAAGAGCCTTAGTTTTAAATACTTAAGCTGGGATGGGATGTATTTATGTAGGCAGCTCAATCACATGCCTCATGCCTCAAGTGGGCTCATACAAAACGCAAGAGAAGAAATAGTACTTAGTTAAATACAAGATAATCATCTATATGTTTTCTGTCAGTTTTGGCAGTTTTGCTTTTTTATATGCGAACTAAGTCTTAGGAAAACCTAAAAAAAAAAAAAAATTTGAAAGGCTACTTGTGTTTTATGACTTGCAAAAAATCATCACTTAAGTTTTTTTTAGTGACTTTACTCAATGATAGTGTTCATAGGGCTACATAACACCCACATAATCCTATGCTAAATGTTATGTGCTAAAGGCTTAATAGTCATGTATCTAGCTGAAATTGGTATAATTGGACAAATTACAATTTCCTTGACCCTAAGATAGAGTTTGGTTTTAATGTTGGGGATGTCACTTTGGTATCATTACATAGCTCTGACAGACACTAAATACACTGAGCTACAAAGGCAGTTAATATGTCATACCTTAGGTAGCGTCATAAGGCTCTATAAACTCTTCCCTTAGGTAAAATGCTAATTTTACCATATTAGCATATATTAGCATTTCCCTCAAGCAGGCTGTGTCTCTGTCTTTTTCTCTGCTCTCTAAACATGTGCAATGGTGAAATAGAGGCAGCTCTTGCACTCTATCCTCACACCAAGCTACGGGCCGCCCCCGCACCTCCACTACGACTCCACCATGGCCAGTTCCTCCTGACCATCTGCCACTGCTCTAAGCAGCCCAAGAAACTGAGAGTAGAGCTCAGGGACAAGGGGATCAGAAAAACTAAAAACAAATACACGTCCACTTGTTCGACTTCAGGGAGTCCTCACACACTGGGTGAAGGCTGACATTTTGGCTACACTGGAGAAAAGTACATGGTTTTATAAAAAGCTCTCATTAAAAAAAAAATAAAAAAAATGCATCCAAAATATCTGAAATTGTCACAAATTATGGGTTCGTAGTTATTTAAAACAAATTTACTGTCACTTTTTACAATTCAATCACACCCCTTTTTATTGCTAATGTTTTGTCAGCTGTGGCAAATTTCAATGTACAGAAAGAAATACCTGATACTTTTTTCTTTGAAAAGGATTACATTTGCAAACATGCTTTTCAGAGTAGAAATAAATTTGCCTACCAATTCCAGTGCGTTTTGGAGCCGTTGATGTGAGGTTAGGTGTGTCTGCAATCTACGTCTGGGCTATTGTTCTGAGGCTGTCTGCTTCTTTTGGCATGGCCCCAGAGTAAGCACTTAGGCTGTTGGCAGAGCCGATTTAAAAGCTGATTTGAGATTCATCACAGTGATCTAATTTGATGTTGGTTAATCTGGTTCAAGCCTGGTGGAAAAAAAGCCAATTCAATATGGTTAGGATCTGTCATCCTCACCAGAATATATTCTGCAGGGTTATGTAAGAAGCTGTCTCTGAGTTATTCTTAGCTCGGCCTTTCTGTAATAAACAGCCTGGTATAAAAAAGCCCAGATGAGGCTGTGAACATTTATCATGTGAAGAAAATACAAGAAAAAATCTTTTTTAAAGTTGATTTAACTAAAAATTCAGTAAAAGAATAGTAATTACTGATTGCTTTAATACTTTAATAATTCAACGGATAGACTCATTACTGAGCTTTGTATTTGTGGTACTCTTAGTATTTACTCTTTGTGTTTTTTTTTCTGGGAAAAATAAATAATACTTTTTGAGACAGTTTGCATCGGTTTGAGTATACAGCTTGTTACAAAATAATGATGTGCATTTGCCTTTCACATAAGCTTTGCCGGTAGTCTTTTGGGGAGGGCCGCAAGGGCATGTCTAACAAATGAAGAAATGTCTAGTGTTGCTATAACAAAAATATGTAGTAAAATAATTTGACTTTTGCTTCTTGTTTTTGTATAATACTGTAAGTCAAGTTTAAAAATAACTCTCTATATATACAGTATATTAGATAATTAGAATAAAGAAAAAACATGCACTTTTAAAATCTATTCTTTTCTTCCAGTTTAACATGGTACTGTATGTGTTAACATTGATAACTATGTTATCCTGAGGAAGAAAAAGTATTCAACTGAGTGCTTCATGTGTTAAATTATCACATATTTCTGACTGCCATTAACTTACCTCTTACACATATAATACTGCTTTTTCGAGTTTAGATAAAAGTCATACAAGGGAAGTAATCCTTACAATTTTACTTAATTTATATTTATGGAGAAAAAAACAGATTACTGTGTTTGTGTTAAATATAACACAACTGATGTGTTATATGCAATACACAGTGAGTTACATTGATCTAAATACACACATGTATTTAAAAATAACACAAACTGCTCACAGTTTTTTTTTTAAACTCTCTTACGTATGTTGTAAATTGTTTATCGGTTTATACCTGCAGTGATGTCTCTTTTACATTATACTGA
This sequence comes from Clarias gariepinus, assembly GCF_024256425.1. Classification (NCBI taxonomy): domain Eukaryota; kingdom Metazoa; phylum Chordata; class Actinopteri; order Siluriformes; family Clariidae; genus Clarias; species Clarias gariepinus. The sequence continues at coordinate 23,345,053 of NC_071104.1, forward strand.
CTGAGCTGCTCTGGTTATTATATAAATGAAAGGAGGAGTAGGCGTATGCAGCTTGTTCTTGGCTCAGTTTAACAGTTGGTAATGTTCACCCAAAGGACTTGCTGTGTTACATGTGCCATGATATTTGCTTTTTTTCAAGTATTTAATGACTCACTAACTTGCTTAACTTAATATTTCAATATTCAAGGCTGCTTTCATTAGTTCACAGAGCAAACAGAAAACAGATTTATACCATGCAAACCATGTAATGGGTATATATAAATATATAAACACTCCTAAGGGTCGGCGTGCATATGCAGCCATTATGTTTTATGTGCGTGTTTATTTGTTTGTTTTTAATATCACATGTATAAATGATTTTTAGATACCTTAGGTCTCAGCCATTATCTAAACCATGGGCATGACATTTAACAATTTCCAACACCCATATCTTTTTGTTTATAAACTTCTGTAAATATTTGGTATGCAGAAATGTCATATATATACATTATATATATACATATAATTTTTTAATATATATATTTAGTTGATAGTTTAAAAACTGCAGAGCAAACCCAGTCAATAAAATGTCAGATTTTGCCTGGTCAGCATGGAGTGTCCGTGTTCTGTCCTTCCTGCACAGTTGAGACTTGCATCATTGGCCTTGTGTAAACCATCATGCTCTAACATTGTCCAGAATAAGCCAGAAACAATTTCCTGTCTTACAAAAACAGTCTTATGTCAGGTGACAGTGTGCAATTATTAATAGTGTTTGTACTTGGCACAGAGTGTAGGGTTGAATGCCGAGCTACGTATTTCTTGGTTGAACATTTAGACGGCAAATTGCTTGTCTTGAATGGGCAATCTTGACATACAGGTTTTAATGTTTGAGAACTGACCGTACTGGAGTTGTGTTTGGAGTTGAAGCCATTTGTGCATGGTTGTGTTGTCATGTTGTCAGCTAATCGTCTGAATGGCCACTGAGTAGTTAAAGTACAGACCGATTATGAGGGAATGTAGGTCAGGTTTTATAAAGGGACAGGAGAGAGGGGAATGTGTGTGTGTGTGTGTGTGTGTGTGTGTAAGAGAGAGAAAGAGAATCACATTCTTGACTTGCTAGTTGGTTGCCCCAGCAGCCTTTGAAACCATTTGTGTTTTTTTCTCTGTATTTGTTCTTTATCAGAATTTTAAAAATACCCATTGATCTAGCATTCCTAACGTTCTCTAAGAGACTCTACCAGAGGTTACAGCAGTACAGGAAAAACATCTTCCACCAGCTGACTGCAACTGATCCTAGGGATTAAAAGTAGGCCTGCCCCAGCTGAATGAAGTGCTTGGGGTGGGCTATCCTGTTTCAGGTGATCGGTGAGATATACCAGACCCAAGGCATTCAGAGGTTTAAACATCATAAGCAAGACTTTATAATCAGTGTGGACCTTGATAGCCAGTGAGTGCAACTTAAATAATGTGATCAAATTTTATTTTGTTGCATTTTGAAAATACTAAAACCAGACAAGAACACATTACAATAATCCAATTTAAAATGTATAAAAGTTTAATTTCTTAGATAATAATATGCAGTTGCAGACATGTCACCTATATAGGAACTAAAACCAGCAATAAGCCAACCACTTGAGTTTCGCCAATATATTTACCTATGGCTGAAAGTTTAGATTCACAATTTTTTATTAACATATCTATGCTTTTTAAACTTTTGTATTTGTATAAATTTTGTAATAAATTTTGCATTGTGATATGCATTGGAAATAATTAAAATGCAAATAATCTGTTCCAGCCACCCAAAAATATTACCAATATTACCGATTTCCAACACTTTAATCATATTTTTGCATATAAAAACAATTAAAAAATTTTAACATTTTTTAGACATGTAAATTATGTAAAATATGAAATAATTAGACATTAAACCTCACTTAATCTTGATTTATGATTCCTCTTGGTTCCGGCTGCTTTAAAAACAAAACTGCAAATGGCTCACTTTTATTCTTGCTAAACTTTCTTTAAATTCTTCCTAAAAAATTACAGTTTTAGGTGAAAATTTGTGCGTTCGTATGCCGAGGTGCCACTGTAATTGTGTATAATCACCACCATAATGTTTGTCACACTTTTTAAAGCTTTATTCACACTAGCAACCTTGCAATTGTCTCTTTCAGAATAGATGTCTGTGTTTTCATGTCAGGTTATATGATCAGTGTTCTCCAATAATGCACTCAAATTGGAATTTACCAAATCAGTGTAATACAAGCAGAGGGATAATAACTACTTTAGCCAAATCTAAGTCTGTATTTGCAGTATGTATAATTTTTTTATTTCTTTATAACTCATTCATGTCCTGCCACAGAACCTTGCTCTATGCATAAATACTGCATTATTACCTTGGTGTGTGCATGCCTACATGAGACAGAGAGTTAATGAGTGTGTGTAAAGCGTTTAAACACTGTCCTACAAGCAAGTACTAAAGCTTAGCTTTGTCTCTTGCTAAAACAATGATTCAATTATTTCTGATACTTTCTTTGTTTATCTCAGTCACTTCTAACTTCATAATGCATTTTAACTGTTATAATGGTCTTAGCCTATGGATTCACTAGTAACTGTCTCTTTATCTGTCTTTCCTGCACAGATCTAAGTGACCAGCTGCTTGAGGTGGTGGGCTTAGAAGGGGCTATAGAAATGGGCCAGATTTACACAGGCCTCAAGAGTGCTGGTCGACGCCTCGCCCAGTGTGCCAGTGTCACCATCAGGTTAGTGTCTATGAAACACAGGGTGCTGTTAATGTCTTCCCATCTCATATACATGTACTCTATAATACTTCAACGTTCCCTTGCCTCTCTGTCCGCTTACACACCCACACAGAAGTGGCCCTTGCTCTCCCTCACATTCAGGATGACACAACAGCAGGTCTCTTTCTGCTGAGCACTACACTCAATAACTTTAACCTTTAGCCTTGCACCACTCTTGTCAGTCAGGCAACTTCAGCATTCCTAGCAGCCAGGCCTGATAAATAATAATTTTGTCACAAACACACTGATAATGTCTGAACATGCACGGTACATTTATACTAGTTTATGCTTATACTAGTTTAAGTTAATTTACCAATGGAATATTTAGACTGGCCTTTCTATTTGCCGCTAACATTAAGAATTAACCAAATGTAATGTAAATAGCTTTCACTCTTTCACCTATTGCCTATGTAATATTTTTTATTAAATAAAACTCAACAAAGGGTCATTGTCCATCTTCTCCCTTACAGCATTACATTTATATTCAGTAGGCCAGCTAAAAAGCCTAAACTAAGTTTATGGAACAGTGTGTATACATGGCGGCAGGGGTGCTGAGTCGTATGTGTGTTGAGTTTAGTGAAACTGGGGCCCACTGTGGGAAATGACTCATAGAAACAAAGGAAGCAGTGTGTAGAATCATCCAGTAACAGTGTTGCAAAAGAACCTCATGCCTATATGCTGCAAACCGACCCATGACAGCCTCTGTCTCTGTCCCTATGTCTGTCTGTCTGTCTCTCTCTCTCTCTCTCTCTCCATCTTACTCTTTCTCTTTTAGAACATCCAGACTTCTGCCTATGCAGATTGATGGGGAGCCATGGATGCAGCCTCCATGCACGGTGAGGTGACTTTGGGTTCCATTCAGTGTTGTCTCTTATATAAATTTGTTCATGTAAAATAAATAAATAACTAGCCTATTCTTTTTTTTTACAAACCACAGATCATACTACTGTTTTCATCCTTCTGGCAACAATGCCTTTCTTTTATTTTGTATATTCATATATATCAATTATTTAAAAAAAAAAAAGAATAAAAAAGATAAATATATTAAGGTTTATACAAAATGAAAGGCAGACCATTTGGTTAACTGTTTTTCTTTTTTATATCCATGGCAGCCCTGTCCCTCTCTTTGACACAGACAGGCATCTCAACAAGCTTGCTGTTAATTAAAACACTGTCATGTCACCCCACCACTGACTGATTATGTTATTAAAGAGAGAGGAATGTGAACAGAGAATTCTGCCTGCACATATAGCAGCTACAGCACAAAGACCTCTGCTAAGTATATATAACTCTGCAGCCCATTATTAGTCTTCTCTCATTCGTCCAGTTGTGTCCATTTGAACTTATTCGGTGTGAAGGCCAGTGTTGCAAAGTAAATTGAAAGACCTGTTCATGTGTTATAAAATATGTAATACAGTTTACACCTCAGAGCATTTCTTAAGCCTTCTCAAGTTTGTTGGCATTCCCTTTTTTCCTCCAGGTTTAATTCATTGTGGAGGGTGACTCAAATCTGTCTAAGGACAACCCCCCTTATTCACACTGTGAAGCATAAAGTCCACAACACTACATTCACTACATATTGTACATTATTTTAAAATCATGAAATAAATAAACAAAGGTATAGCTTATGTTTATTTATGAGTGTGCGACAAGTTCTTAGAGAAGAGAAAATTACGAAGGGTTTAGGATTTATGTGTATTTTAAACTTCCTTTTTAACACGGTTTTATTTGTAACATTTTTTTGGAAAAAAAATACTCCTGTTATATTCCCTACATAGTACCTGGGGAAAACCCAAAGGGGGCAAAATGATGAACTCTTTGGGTGCTAGATGGAACCTTTTTTTTAAGCAAAGGATAGTGATGATAGTAACTTCATCTGGTCTGCCACTTATGAACTATTAACTATACACTGGTATTTTTACACTTGTCATATCTAAATTTCAGGCTACAGGCAAATGGGATGTCCATAAGATTATTCCACTAACATTTTTCCTGTTCTGTCCACAGATACGAATTACACACAAGAATCAGGTGCCCATGCTGATGGGTCCTCCACAGAAAACCCCCTTCTTCTTCTTCAAGAAGCGCAACAGAAGTCGGGACTAGTCTCACGCACATATCTTCACTAATCTCAGTCACTGTATCTGCTCTGCTGGGGTGGTGAAGATGGACACCTGAGAGGAAAATTTGGCCAATTCTTTGGTGATGGACAAAAAAATAAACTTATACCTTTATCTTACGTGGACAAATGACTTTGATGCCTGTAGTCGCCTAACAATTCAGTGACTAAAGAAGCCAGCCCAGCATCTTGACCAATTCCTGTGTGTTTGAATCTCTGATATTCCTATAGTGGGCTGTATAGGCTGTAAATTTTTTATCACTTCTGACAAAGCCAGGACCACCAGACCACTGATTTTTTTGTATCATACTGCGTTTTGTCACTTCCTGTGAGTGAGTTCATTAGACAATGCTGACTTGCAGTGAGAGAAAGGAAGGGATATATGAAGAATAAACTAAGGTGCTCAGGAACATCTTCAAAAAGAGTGCTACAGCTAGAGATAAGGCCAGGGATGACAGCTTGACATATTCACCCTGTTATGAAAGTTAGAGTTGGCAAGGCACAGCAAACTGTCATTCTGAAGGAGTCTGCTGAATTATATATCAGTTCATGGAAAGTGATCACTCAAACACCTCTTTTCAGACAAGCCCTACAACATACCACTACTTAAAAAGATAAAACAATTAGCTCATATTTTATGCAGTGTGTAGTTTAAGAGCTATGGGCTGTTGAGAAGAAGAAGACCCTATCATTTGCTTTTAGGCTATCTGGTGTCCACCTTCAGATCACTGATATCCACACTGATAACCATTTTTAATTTTGTAAAATAATATAGTGATTTCCTCGTCTCAATTTTACAATAGTCTGGATAAGCCCTTTAGGTTAAGTAAAAAGTGTCAGAAATAAATCTCTCAGGCCATGTCTGCTATAATAAGTAGACCACAAAGGGTTAAAACCAGCTCTATGGTCTTTCATGGGGTCTGATTGACCATAACCCCAAATATATCACCCTATTTCAGGCACTATCTTTCCCATGAAACACTATCCCTTAGTACATCATGAAACCATCAGCTCATAATTTCTTGTCTAATGACAGGGGTGCTAAAACACCTAAATCATTCATGTAGGAAAACAAATCTGTGTTACTGTTAATGTCCAAGCTTAGACGATATTCATGTTCTGATGCCTGGACACCATATATGCTGTGAAGTAAACTTTTTAAAACTTAGTTGATGGAAATGATGTCAGCTTTAGACTGAAAATGCCTACCATAATGTATATGAATACACAGTAGTTGCATATTCTGAGAACCATGTGTGCATATATGAATGTGTTTAATATACAGTAACTTGTAGAGTAATGTAATATAGCTTTAGAGACTAGTAGTGTTACCTTACAGGTGACATTAATGACTGACATGTTGTTCCTGATATAGATATGCACTCTATGATAGTTACACACACACACACACACACACACACATATATATATATATATATATATATATATATATATATATATATATATATATATATATATACACACACAGTATATATTGGCACTGTATAGAACTGTTGGTCCAAAAAGTTAAATTACTACTTGCTTTCCATTTTAGATTTGAGATTAGATAATTACTTTTTTAGTCTGAGATGATTTGACTTCAAGTTTGACATTTTTATGGTAGTTTTAGATCAGCACTGATTGTACAGCTGATGTTCTCAAATAACAATTCTCCAAACAGGCAGACTACTCTGCCTCTCTTTCCCTTTAATGAACACCAAATCAAAGGTACAGTATCAAGGTCCTACAAAGCGCAAATCTGTCAAGATAACCACAGGATATCTATTTGGTATTTTTAATCAGCAAAGCTCATTCCAATTAAAAGTAATAGTGAATTTCACTAGGACCCAATTGTCTCCTGTGGTCATCAGACAGTTGTCTTTTATGGTCCTTTGGTGCTTAAAGAATGTTGGTTTGGTTATGAGTGCATGTTTACAATTTCTTTTCATTTTACAATTTAGAATGATATTTGTTCTATAGCTAACAAGACACCACTGCATGCCTACTGAAGCAAAGAAGACAACAATGTCTGCTCGGAGAAATGTTGATTGTCACAAAAGTCTGCTACCTTCTCATGATTATATTCCTAGACCTTTTCTACTTTTGCTGAATGGTTGTAGCCTACTCACATTACTCATTGTGTTTTCCCATAATATGTTTAAAACATGTTCATGTTCTTTGTTACAATTTCAGTAGAGAACTGACTGGCGCCCAGATAATGTAAACGGAACATTCTGCCTATTGTGCTCTTCATTATTTATGTTGATAAACAGTAAATAAGTAATGGTCAAAACAGGAAACACAAAATAATACTTTACCTGGCATAGATCATGTACAACACAAACTGAAAATGTGACCAAAAAGACGATTATTAAGAACATCACCCTATTATTAAGAGCATCACCCACTGTGTTTGTGTGTTGGTAACACAAATGTATTTAGTCTACTATTATTCTTACATGTAACACTGTGATATATTCTAACAAAAATATGCGACTTCTTGTCTAAACACCTTACACATACATTAGGAACTGAATATTCTGAGGAAACCCAATCTCAGAACACGCATTTTGTTTTAACAGAAACAGGAGGTATTGTTAAATTGCCTAGTATCCTTAATGTATTGTTCCTTTACTCTGGATTTGGCCTTGTTCGTAGGTCTGGCAAGTTCCAAATGCACACATATCTATAATTGGGACAGAAAAGCAGTATTAAATGACACAAATGCAGTAGATCCAGTATTATCTCTCATTGTGATTGTTCTACATGTCAGTATAAACTCATGTGCGTTGACTTCATGGGCTGGATGGAACTATATCTGTGTAGCAACAAGGGGCAAGGGCACTGTTTAAACCTTGAGCTGCAAACTGAGATGTGATTTAAGAGAGAAGATTGATTGTTTTTTCTCCTGACCCTTTTATCAGCTGTCCACTCCAGTACTTATTCATACCCAATGTAGGCATCCAGGTTGATGGACAAAAGATTTATTGAATTAAAGGGCAGGTTGTGAACTGAGTTTGGTGTTGTTGATTGGAAAAGAGCTGCAGAAATGCACTTATCCAATAATGGCACTCAGTTACTGGGTTTATCCTCCATTTAACCTGATTGAATTTCAATTTAATCAAAGTCACAGCTTTTATGCTAATGATGTAAATCCCTCTTGGGGAATACTATTTGAGTTGGTTAGTGTTATAAGTACTAGCACAAAAAGGATCTCCATTATTGTCACTTGGTAACCTCACTATACTCGTTAGCTTATTTGTTTCATATTGTTTTACACTCAAAATACTAATACTAATTATACAGATTATCTCTATGGTCTTTTGTCAGATTATCTATTTTGATATTATATTAAATATTCTCCACTTTAAACCATTTAACCCACTCTGTAATGTGGGGCCACCATTTATAAATGTTTAACGCTCCCTCAATCTCTTTCAAATAAGAATATCTTTATTATATAAGATGACAAATGTTTATCATAATTATTACCCATTTTATAGAAAACTGTAAATAAAAAAAAATCTGTAAAAAGGTAAATGTGGCATTTTAAAGTCTAATACACAGTGTCAAATTAGTTTTTCACAGGAATAAATAAACCAAATACAATATATGATATTTTACCTGATGAAACAGACAGCTGATGATTTTAGACAGCAAAATTGTTTTTCTTCATGTACACTTTGCTTGCTAAAATAGGTCTTTAAGTATGTGCTGATTATACAAGCAGAAGCTCAGCCCTGGAGTAAAAGCTGGGCACCTTGGGCATGCACAGATAATGAAACAGGAATTATCTCTGTATAAGCTATTAATAGTCTGCAAGTCACATCTTGTCTTCGCTTTGGGGACTACCAATGGCCTGGAGCTGCTATCTCCCCTCATTCCACTTACACCATTTATGTACATCTGATAGATCTTACATGAAGTTTACATATATGTAACTCAGCTATACTTAACATAGATCATGTTGGTCAAATGAGTATTACCATATCTAAAGAGTTATGTGACACTATAACAACTTCTGGGTTTTATAGCACATTTGTAAACATATGAGCAGATTTGCTATAATCGTAAAAGAAAAAAAAAGCCTCCTCATAATTTGATAAATCTAAAATCATAGTTTTCTGTCATGCCTAAACAGAAAACCTTTTTTCCAAAAAGAGGCAAACTTGACAATACATTGTCAGAGTAAACACATTACTCCACCTCTCAAATGTGTGCACTAGAGAAAAGAAAATTGACTCTTTCTCTCATGTTCGGGTCTACATTTTTTGTGATTCCCTTAAATTTTGTTTGTAGAAAAAAAAGTAAATTGGAGTTTTGCTGCAGTGACTCTGTAGTATGTGTCACCACTTCGGATTTATTTAAGGCAAGAATCAGAATAGAAACACAATATGCTCTTGCCCGCCCCTTCACCTCCCACTGCATCCACAAAGACGGACTGAAACATACTAAAAAAAAGCAGACCTCCACTGTATGGTGTAATTGACAGACCCTCCTTTGGAGGCAATTTGGTAATGTATCATTTTTGTAATATTGTCTGTATGAAACGATATACGCATGACGCCATTACTCTACATTGAATTATGGATTCCTCTTAGTCATGTTCAGAAAAGTAGTTTTGATAAATAGAGACCTCAGGCTGTATAAAACAAATTACATGGTCTGATTGTCTTTATGTTGCATAACCACTGATGTTTCATCTCAGATTTTTTCCAAATCACCAGGAAAAAAAGATATAGCTTTTCTTTTACAATTTTTTTTAATAGAAACATAAAATAAATGTTTGCATCTATTGTATTATATTTAAGCAAAACATAATTTATAAGTAGAGTAGTATATAAGTAGGTTTCTTGGTTTGATCATAGGCTCAGAATGTGTGAATGTAAATACTTATAGTGACTTGCAATAGACCAATATTTCATTCAAAGGTTTTTCCCAACTCACATCCAGTGTTCTTGGGAAAGGCTCTGGATTCACTGAAACCTGAAAAAAGTGGTTACCAAAAGTGATTGAGAGTGAGTAAGAATTCCTGGGCAGGATCAGTTAATAAATGCCAAAATTTCTAAATTATATATGTTTTTTAAATACATTAGCATAAACTTTCACAACAGATACAATAATCTTTCTATATTAAATAGGTTGCTTGTAAATAACACCTTATATGCAAATATTTAATACACTCTTCTGAACTATTCAAATCATAATCTGCTGGTTATACAATAGCCTACCTATCCGTTTCTCCTTTTAAGCCATCATCACAAACAGTAGCTGGCTGCAAAGATCATTGACTTCACACCATCCAACCATGCTGTAAGGTGAAGTTACATTGTCCATTTAGAGACTGCAAGTGAACAGCCTATAACACATGTCTGTGGGGTGTGGGGAAAACAGGAGCACCTGGAGGAAACCCACCAAGCTCAAGAAAAACATGCAAATTCCATGCACACAGACTGGTAGTAAGATTCAAAACCTCAACCCTGGAGATGAGAGGTGACAGTGCTAACCACTAAACCATCATATAGACAACTAGAGCAGTGATTCTTAGTCCTGGTCCTGATAACACATTCTTAGTGTTTTCTCAACTTGCAGCACACCTGATTTAAAGAATTATCAGCCTCTTTTAACCGCAGGGAGGAGCATAGAATATATATATATTAGTAATAAATTAGTAATATACTGTCCTATATTTTATAGAATATTTTAGAATTAAATACTAGTAAAATATTATTTTACTCGATTGCTGCGTCAGTCAGTGTAGCGTCACACCTTTTCAAAGTTAGACGTGTTTTTTAAAACGTGTCGTGACAAGACAGACAGGTTAATTTTACCTGTGATTTGAATTTTCTGTGTGTGTCTCTTTAAGCGCCTGTGGCGAGGGAGGGGGAAATAAACAACAAGCTGAATGTGAATGTGAATGAAACCCAGTCATTCATAAAAATAGGACCAACGCGAACTTTGATTGGTCAAAGCACACATCCTGCATAATTCATAAGCTTCCACCAACCATTGGTTGTTGACCTGACTGACAGATACAATTAGCCAATGGCGAGCAAAAACACTTGACTGTGGAACCCAAGAGGAAACCAGACTAGTCCATTTACAAAATCCCATTCAAGTTTTGTATCGGGAGCAGAGCGCAGCTACTGAGTGAACGGCGCGGACGCCAGCTTTTCTCGCGGATTTACAGTCTTTAGCGTGTTTTCAGGACATCCTTCGTGCACACGGCAATTTGTATACGGTGAGAGGAGAGTTGTTTTTATTATTTGTATTTTTTTTGCATAGTTTCAGATGAAGCTGGGGGAAGCGTTTTTCGATATTGTTTAAGTTTATCCTCGACTCTGAACTGCGAATCCAGCAGCTATTTCGCGCTGAGGGAAAGCGCAACGCCATTTTTTCTTACACAGGGCTTACTTTGGCAACCATTTTTTGCATGAAGTTTTTTCAGGGCTTTATTTTTTTGTAATATCGAGGAGGTGTATTGCTCGGCGTGGGTGGAAAGCTTGGTCTGGTCATATTGGTGTTTTTGGGTTTGTGAATGGAGGGCTCGATTTGTTCCCCACACAGGTCAGGTTTCATCTCATTGAGAAAAACAAGGGGGCCAAGCTAGGGTGCTTGCTGGCCTCGGGGGAGAGACAGAGGAGCGCATAACTGCCACAATGAAAGATGATGGTTATTATTAGGATTATTATAAATTAATTAATTTGTTTATATATGGATTGACTTTATTACTTTATTTATGGTTTTGATTTAACTTTGCAAGTTTTTTAAGGAAGATTTTAGAAATAGCTGTATGCATCAGCGGATAGATTTGAATGTACGTAGTTCTTTCTCTTGTCTCGATCTTGGCCCGTGGATCCTCATCAGGACAGCTTTAGGATGGCAAACGCTGTGTTTTGTGTATATATTGTTTCTAACTTAATGATGTGGGTAATGGAAACATGGCCATGCTCCATTAAACTGTACAGTTTATACTCTGAACTTTCTGCGAATCCGCCGGCTGAAAATGCGTCATGCGCACTTTTGATCTTCGCCTCCTTCACTTTCTTTGTCTAAAAGTCAATATTTTGCCCCATGTGTTAGTTGTTGCATGTTAAAATCATATTTTATCTGCTTCCAAACGATTGTGCTGTTTTCGCTCTTTATTGTTTATTTGATGCTTTAAATAGACCTATGAGAATAAAACTCCTGGATATTGTGTGTGTGCGCTCTGGATCCCTCTAGGCTAGATGATGGAATTGCTGTTCGTTGACATTAAAAAGTAACACAATTACAACTTGTAATACATTTTCTGTGCTGGAAAACTATAAGCATGCCTTTGGGTACACAAGATGATATTCCCAATGTTTGTGATTGTGTTTTTTCATAATCTTGGCCACATATGGTTGGCTTTTTGATTATGTAAGGCTTATGTTCTGGAGGTGTGTTTACATGGTGCAGTGCATGCACCGTGTCCTCAACACACTCCTGTGTTGTAATAAACAACATGCTGTACGCAGGACAATATAGGGAAGTGATTGTATACCGAGTGCCTCTCTGACCTGTAGTCACTGTTCTTTTTATAGACAAAAGAAACACCAGAAAGAAGTCTACAGCCATCGCTTTTGGGCGAAAAAACCCTCTGCTGGGATTTGTGACGACATAGATATCATGGACAGATTTTATGACCAGCAAGTTCCGTTTATGGTCCCATCAAATGTAAGAGTTTTTTTTGAGTGGTAGTAAATAATAATAGCTTTTGTCATACAGATCAAATCGCTTTAATTAGTCTACTCCATTGCAGAAATCATCTCATGTGGAGGAACCATACAACAGAACCATCAATGAGAGGAAAAGAAAGTTTGTAGATAACGAACTTGCTCAGGACACAGAAGGTAATCTAATGTACATGTGTTGTAATTTTAACACGGTGCTATTGTGATTTTGGGTGTCTTTAATCTATCTTTGTTCTTATGTAGCATCATAAAGCCTTTTCGACCTTGAAAAATAGCTTATCTTAATTTTTTTTAAAGATATGTTCTCATTTATCTTGTGTTCTAGCAGTATGTTGTATTCAGACTGACTTTCCTGTGTGCCTGTCTACTACAGAACTCTTCCAGGACCTCAGTCAGCTGCAGGAAATCTGGATTGCGGAAGGTGAGGGTCTCTTTCTTGTAATTCCCTGCTTAGCAAAGGAAAAATGCAAAACAAATTTCTGTTTTTAGCAAGGTTCGATTTATGACATTAATGGAAAAACCTAATCTATTATTCCTGCTTTACTGAGGGACAGCTAATGTTTTTGCAATTGCTTGCTTTACTGCGTACTTTAATGATCTGTGTATCAAATTTAAACATGTACTGTATTCTGTGTTTGTATCCACAGCTCAGGTGCCTGATGATGAACAGTTTGTTCCAGACTTTCAGCCGGACAGCTGTGAGTACCTGGGCTTTAATATTTATACTCTATTGCCATGTACACTGGATGAAGTCCAGTGAGGCAACGACCACTTTGGGAGATGTTCATTATTCATGTCCTGTTCCACTTTCTAGTCAAGTCTTTTGAGAAAACTAAGGACACAGTAAAACAGAAAATCATGTAAAGTACCCAGGCAGTCTTGCTTATTTGGATAGGAATGCTCTGTAGAGGTCTTGGTGTGATAAATGTTGTTGTTAGGAACTCTGGGCTTGAGGAAAACCTTTTATAACAGACCTTAACATGGAGCATATAAAGAGTTATTTCCCACCACCTTTTTATAAAGTACTAGATTGGTATGAGGCAAGATCATGGGGATTTCATGCTTTCATGCACTCTGGTAATTCTGGGATAGACTGAATTCCAGGTGGTGGAGGTGCCTCATACTGACACTCAGTAAAGGTTCTTATGAGCACCCGTCCTGACATTGTTTTAGCTGTAAATATGGAATTCATTAGAATCTGGTCCCTTTTTTGCAGCCAAGTGAAATGCTTATGTTTATTGATGCATTTAATATCTTCTTATTTTACTTGTTTGATATGTATCTTATTGCTGTTTTGGTCTGATGCTAAAGCTGTGTGGTGTTTTTACCTAATTTTTAATTAATCCAGTCCTTTTTTTGCTTATTCACTATGGTAAAGACTAAAGTAGTATTTTTTTCTACTTACTCTCCCTCTTCTACTCCCTGCTCTCAAATTTATTATTTACACAGAGAGGCCGTTTGTGGGTGTGTAGACATTCTCTTGGCTGTGGCCAACCAGTGCAGTGTGAAATTTTTCACGTGTGTATGATGGTCATCTTGGAATAGGCTTTGGGCACCTGGCAGCGATCCACTTCTCTCTACAGGCTTCTATTCTGCAGAGCTGTGTGGTTTCTCTGGTCATCTTCAGGACATCCCATGCATTATTGTAGCCTGCATAAGCAGAGTGGGGAAAATCCATCTACCATTAGGTTTCATTTAAGGGACTGCCTAATGTTAAGCATGGTGCGATGTACTATAGCTTTCAGTGCACTTTTTGAGCATTCACATGCCTGTTATGTGGTTTCTTATGCTCAGTATAGCCAACTTGATTTATCTTGCTATTGTAGCGCTTTGCCCAGGGATCCAGTTTCGTTGGCCATTATGTGGCGCCGGATATGGGAGCTGATGCAGAGATCCAGCAGCTAATGGTTACAGTGTGGGGAGGAAAATCATTCACAATCATTGAATTACAGCTGCTGTGATTCATGAGTATCGACTTGCCTGTGATGGAAATCAGAAGGGAGCACTTTGATCGTGCATGTTTTGCAAAGCCACAATACTGATGGGCGAAGGATGTATCTTTTATACCCAGCAGTCAGCCAATTAATGGTGTTGAGTAGGACACTCCTTCGGACGATCAGCATTATGCTGCTGTTGATGTGTTCAATTTGATGCACTGTATTATATACTTCCACTCCCTTGTCTTTTTCAGTGACATTTCATGGCCCCCCTCCAGCCAAGATTAAACGAGAACTGAGTCCTTCCAAAGAGCTCTCTCCCTGTAGTGAGGACAGGAGTGCAATGCTGTATGGAGAGAAGTGCCTTTATAACTACAGGTGAGCGTACAGTGGAAATTTGTCCTCAACTCCTGCCTCACTTAATACTTTATCCCATATTTTCTGAGCTAGAACCCTCCACCTTTCCTTCTTCTTGATTTTCGATTCTTTCATTCAGTGTGTTTCCATGGTAACTCTTAGTTTTATTTTTCACTTTTACCATCACTTGTATTACTGTTTTGTCACAGTGGCTCTTAATTATTACTTTCCTCTGTAGGCTTTCATATGAGCATGCACAGTACATTTTTATACATATTATTACATTTAGATATCAAAAGTTATTTCTATGCTTCCTTTTAAGTTTTTTTTATAGATTTATTACACTTATTAATGTGCCTGTTTTCATATGTTCCTGCTAGAGTTTATTATTTTAATAAAAATATTAAAATGTAATATTTTAATATTTTTAAAATTCAAATATCTACAAAAAAATGGATATCAGACTCTCTAACTATTCAAAGAACTCATAAAAGTCATCACTATCTAGCAAATGCTTTCTTATAAGCTGTTTATTTTCAAACTTTTTTTAAACTAGTTTAGATTTGTCTTTGCGTCATCACTGTGCCATTAACTTCATGCAGGGAGCTTCCCCTTATGTGACAGACTGTTTCCTTCTTTTGACTTCTTGCAGTGCCTATGAAAGGAAAACCTCAGTTGGGTTTAAGCCATTGACTCCTCCTTCAACACCCGTGTCACCATGCAGCTCCAACAACACTCACCCCTTGCGTGAACAGATGCCCCCTCTTGTCCATAATTCGACATTAGGGCAACGCTCCCTACACGGACAGCCTGCTGTGACCAGTTCCGCTCTCAGTCAGAGGGCCCTCCCGTTACAGAGTCAGACTCCACCTTTTGCTGTGCCATGTCCACCTCAAGGCCACAATGCCCCCTATAACAATGAGCACAGGTGAGTTATATGTGTTGCATTTAATTTTCTTTACATCTGGTCAAAGCTTTGCTTTAAAAAAAAAAATCAACTTCTATAATACTATAAATTCCATAAGTTCTCACCTTCTCAAAAGTAAGTTCAGCAGAAATTTTAGATCTTGTAAATGAATAATTTAATATGATTTGTTTTTGCTGCATTTACTATATGAAACAGCATGGTATATAGGTGTGTGTAATAAATAATACATATGCATGCATGCATGCATGCATGCATACATACAGTGGTTGTTGCTTCAGTAACCCGGACTTCCTGGAATGGGGGGAAAAATACAGTCATGTTATAAACCAGATGATGTGATGCCGAAGTAGCATTACTATTTCTCTTCAGGAGAGCTGTCTTAATTTGACCCCCGTGGGAATAGAGAAGTTGGCCATGCACCCTGCCAATTGGAGTATGATTTCTGGAAGTATGCCAAGGAATTTGTGGCATGTCATTAGCTGTTAGTAATATCGAGCTAGTAACACCATAGTAAGCAGCAGACCAGAACGATCCTGTCCCTTAGGTTTGCCTATACAGTACTATACTAGCAAATATTGCAATAATCATTATTTATATGAATCTTTTATTGATTTGTTAATGATTTTGTTAAAATATTCTTTTAGTAATTTTAAAATTTTTAATTTCTCGGATAGGTTTCAGCGCCAGCTCTCAGAACCATGCTTGCCGTTCCCACCTTCCGAGGGAAAACCAAATTACATTCCCCAGGCATCAAGCACTTCACCTAGAGATGGCCGGCCACCATATCACCGGCAAATGTCGGAGCCAGTGGTTCCTGTTCATCCACAATGTTTCAAACAGGAACTGTTGGACCCTCGCTACGCTGAGCAGGGTGTCCCAAACATGGGCCCATCCCAAGCAAACTTCCACCCAATGGCCATCAAGCAAGAGCCACGGGACTTTGGCTTTGACTCTGGTTAGTATTAATAAATGCCTATTTTTTTAAAAGGAACAGTGACCTTGTCCAGACCTCACCAGATAGTAATGTCCAGATTTGTACAGAAAAGAGAGGGATCAGGTTGTGAAATCTTCCATGTGTGCGTGTCTCTGCTTAACCAGGCTCTGCTAAAACTCACAGATCCTTGCAAATACTTGCACACCATCTTTCGCTGAATAAAGAACAGTTCGACATGGCGGTATTCTTTGCCCTTGCAGAATTTCCCTCCAAGCAATATCACTCCAAGCACTTTCTTCTAATTTCAACATCAGTATAAAGTGTTGAAGCACCTAGTTCTTTGCATAGTTCAATAGTTGTAGTGCATAATTCCGAAACCCAAACATTTGATCATTGCCAGTGACTATTCACAAACACAAGATGTATAAACTCAAGGTTGTGCAGAATAACACTATTGCTTAATTTTATTAAAGGTGTTGACTAGATGATCTTGATTTTCTGTCTTTATATACCTACAGAGGTGTATATGACCCTAGGTTGTGGTCTGCCTCTGTGACGAGAGAAGTGAATCGCAGATGTTGCTTTTTTTTTTTTTAGTCCTGTTTCCCTTTTTAATATCAAAAGTTATAAATAGCAATAGCACAGAATGTCTTTTTTTGTATTGTTACCATATGCGTATAAGGTTTTGCATGTTCTATAAAAACATTGATAAAGGCATTAGATGTGTGAATATAATGCTTGTATTCAAACTTTTGTTAGTGTTTCATAAGCATTAACATGCCATGTATTTGATATTCATGAGCAGGACATAATTACTTTTTTTTTAGGATTTTTTTTCCCAGTATATTAATGTTAAGCAATCCTTTGATTTTTCCTTTTTTTTATATATAGCTATGGTAGGTTATTTTTGAAATCTTTTTATCCTATTGTTTTTATTAATGGTTTCTTTGCTTGATTTTCAGAAGTGCCTAACTGCCGGTCTTCATTTGGGAGAGGAGCAAGCTTTTACCAAAGCCAAGAAAGTAAGTAACAACTTTTCACTTTTGGCACTTTTTGTTTCACATGATCAGAGTTTTTTGTGTGTGTTCCTGCTTTCTGTTCTCCTTTCTTTAAATTACTTGTTTTATTTTTGGTTTTCATATCTCAATGAATTCAAACTACATGTAATACTTAATATAGATACCGTTAAAACACAGATTTACCCTACATTTCCTGAACGTTTTCCTTTTTCTTGAAGGTTTTTCATTTGACAGGGAACAGCACTTGTATTATGATGATACATGTGTAGTTCCTGAACGACTTGAAGGTAAGACTTTTGTTTATGCACAAAACTTTTAAGTTGGAGCAAGATGATGAAGATATCAGGCTTAGGTTTTTCTTCTACCCGAGAGTGATGACAGGATTTCATTGTTAATGTCTTAACAGGAAAGGTAAAACAGGAGCCTTCTGTATTTCGTGATGGCCTACCTTACCAACGCCGTGGATCCCTGCAGCTTTGGCAGTTTTTGGTCACACTTCTCGATGACCCTGCTAATGGTCACTTCATTGCATGGACAGGACGGGGCATGGAGTTTAAGCTCATTGAACCAGAAGAGGTCAGTCTTGTATACAGACTTTAAAGCACAGTTGCATCTTTTTATAGTCATATATATGTTGTCCTAAAATAATTGTAAAATTATGTATAATTTGTACACTAGGTGGCGCGACGTTGGGGTGTTCAGAAAAATCGACCAGCTATGAATTATGATAAGCTCAGTCGTTCTTTGCGTTACTACTATGAGAAGGGCATTATGCAGAAGGTAAGGGCAAGTTCACATTTATCTTTTTTGATGATCAGCTCCCAATTATTTCAATTTGGTGCATTACTTCAGTAGCAATTTATTTATTATTTTACTCCTCAGGTTGCTGGCGAGAGGTACGTCTATAAGTTTGTGTGTGACCCTGAGGCTCTCTTCTCTATGGCCTTTCCGGATAACCAGAGGCCAAACATTAAAGCTGATCCCGACGGCCTGCCTGTTGGGGACGATGAAACGCTACCCATCACTCACTATGATGAAGCAAGCACTTACCTGGTGGAAGGAGGAGAGCAGTGTGTTACTGGAATGCCCTTCCCTGATAGCTATGTGTATTGACTCTCGTCCCCAATCCAAAACTGTTGAGCAGATTGGAGCATGTCTGTCCCTGCTGCCTCTACTTCTGCCCTGTTGTTCATTTACAGATTAGCCCTCCCCCAAAAGTTGCATAAAATTAATGGAAATATCAGCAAACTATCAAATCTCTGGCACTGGCCCATGAGAAAGTATCTGGGAAGTGAGGTATATCTGGACTTCTGCACCTTTGACCTGCTTTGTAGTGGATGGTTAATTGATGCTGCAGAAAATGTGAAGTCAGTGTGCTGAAGGACTGTTGGGTCTCTGTGCAGACTAAAAAAATTGTAGCAATTCTGTTTTGACAATCTGTTTAAAAAGAAAAAAAAGATGAAATATTAAGAGGTGCCCTAACAAAACAGCACTATTTAATAGCTGCCTATTTGGGTACTAATAGATTTGAGTTACCTCAAAATCATGTAGACATCTATTAGAAATGAAAAGGGCTTTATTTTGCAAAAGAAAAACACCCAGTTAATTCTTTAGTTTTGGTTCGTCTTGTTTAGTAAGCTGTTTTTTTTTCTTTTTTTTTTTTTTCCTTTTTTTTTAAACAATATTTTGGTTTAATTACATGCAGGACTGCTTCAAACATGGAATTTCTACCCAATATAATGTTTTTTTTTGTTTGTTTTTTAATTAATTATTATTAATATTATTGTTGGCTTGTTTTTAGTCATTGTAAATGTTGTGGGCTTGTTTTTGTATCATTAGCTTACTCTCCCACTCGATTATTCAAAGCTTATTGCTCTATAATGATGCTGAACCAGATACACTCTTAAAGACACTCGGTCAGATTACAGTGACTGTTAACCCATTGTTAAACATGTATTTCGTATGCATTGACACTTCTTCCTTGAAAATTGGTACATTCATTCAAAAAGGGATGCACTAGATAAACTTTCTTCAAGAGAGTTACAGCCTCTGACTACTTAAAATGTATTTAAGGGTCAGTGTTTTTATCCTGTTTTGTATGATCTTTGACTTACTTTTCTTTGGCACTGTACAAGATTTTAAACCTATCAAGATGGCAGGAAAGCCAGGACTTTGCATGCAATGAGGTGAAAACAACACCTTCTCCTGGACTCCTTTTCACTGCCAATACGAAGTTGATGAAAGACCACTGCTTCCTTTTTTTGCATGGTACTCAACTGACAATTGTCCACTAACATATCGCTTTATGCTGGACAAGGATGAAATTAATTTCTCTGCATTGTTTTCTTTCTTCTTTTTTTTTGAGAAAGATGAACTTATAAAAATATATATTTTTGCAAAGTCTGCATTGGGTTTGATTTCATTCTATCAGCTGTATAGTACCGCCTAAAATGTTAAAAACTCTGGATGCCTGTTGTGCTTTACCTGCAGATCAGGGCTTTATGGATTCCCATTGTGTTTGGTTAAAGCAACATTTTCTGTAATAGGCCTCGGATACACAGAGACAAGCCCATTTATGGCTTACTTCAGGTTTTCAACACACAAACCATATATTCAGTGTTTTAATGACTTTGGTACAAACTAGGACTGTTTGGAAAGTACATAGTGAGAAGGAAGTATGCTTTGGTATGAAAACTGATCTATATGTATTAGGCTTACTCACTGAATGAGGGGCTTATTAACCTCAAGCCCTGTCAGCAGAAGGAGGGGTCTGCATGTGTATAGGCTTCACCTTCCTTCATATTGTGTACCTTTTAGTTTATGATCTGTTCTGGGTACAATAAACTGTTCTTTCTGCTTTACATCCACTGGAATTTTTCCTTATTTTTTTACACCCATAGGGCTGTGAATTACTATGGACATCAGTGTGGTAAACATAAGTGACTAGCCTGACAAAGTTCATGTTATTCACCAAATGGTTCAGTTAATTCTGCAAAACTCAGAAACTATGCCTTTTAATGTTATGAAAGCATGAAAGAACCAAGGTTTTCCTTTCATGCATTTGCGTAAATGTATGGCTCATATACTCGGAGTGCTTCTCGATCTTATGGCCCTCTGTTCCCCCAGAAGTGCTTGTTTTAGTTTTACATTAAGGGCTGGCTAGTTTTTATGTGCATCTGCCCTTTTGTCCAGAAAGAAGCCCTCTACTTAAGTATTATATAATTGCATCCTCCTTCACTAATGGCTAGTTAATATATTTAAAAAGCATCAGAAACATTATTTTTATTATAAACATTATTAATATTTGTTGTAGTTACATCAATTTGGTTTTTAATTTATTTAAGTAAGTGTTGCTAAACCTGACTCTGAATAAAAACATTCATTTATATTTATTCCTTCAGCCTCTCCCAAAATCACCTGGCGAGAGGGATGAATACATCCAGGATTACACACCAGTCCATCACAGGGCCTCATGCACACACTCATTCACAACTGTACAACTTTCAAAGCCATGTGCATATGTTTATCATTTAAAAGCATAACTTGTTTAACTGACTTGAGCTACCCTACTAAGGTTAGGGCAGGGTTAATTGTTCCTGAAAATTCATATGAGACCAACCAGAATTCTGATATCAGGTTCCAGTTATGTGCCTAAAGTGCAATCGTACTGTGATAAACACACACATTTAAAAATCAATAAAATTGCAGTGGCTAGCATTAAAATGAAGTGCAATAATACAAATGTGTTCCTAAAATCGATTG
This sequence comes from Clarias gariepinus, assembly GCF_024256425.1. NCBI lineage: Eukaryota > Metazoa > Chordata > Actinopteri > Siluriformes > Clariidae > Clarias > Clarias gariepinus. The sequence continues at coordinate 23,366,604 of NC_071104.1, forward strand.
ATCGTTTTTGTGATCATTTTAGATCATTTATTTTTTTGTAGGAAAAAAACAGAATGTCAGGATGAATAAATAATCATTTTGGTTTTAAGTTTAGATAACTCCTTAGCAAATGTAACATTGTTCGGAAAGAGACAATAACTTGTGGAATGCAACTTGTGAAAGCAGGGACATGCTTTCCATATGAATTAACTTATATATGTGCTACTTGAACTACAAAAAAAAAACAAATTTTTGACTGTTCTTTCCAAATTGTTTGAAAGGTATAAATGTTTTGTAAATGTGATTTTACTTTTGGTTTTACAGTTAATAAAAATTCAAATTATTATTATTATTTCATTTATACAGGCACAAGATATTTGTTTTTCATAGCAAGTGATTATTGTGATAATGGAGGATTGTTTTTTTTCCCTTGGGGGAATAAATTTTATTTGGGAACCAAATGCTACAAACAAACCAGTGCAATACCAGAGGTAGAGGTCTACCTACAGTATCTCAACATAGCATAATGTCTTCTTCTGTCCTGAACACGCGGACAAACTGGCGCAGTCTCGCATAAAAAAAACTGTTCAGACGTTCGTTTTAATGCAGTGAGCCCCCCCTGCTGGTCATACTATTGCGTTACAGTAATTGTAGTGATTGCTTTTTGTTTCCATAGACTTGATTCCGAACAGGAATCCCCCTGAGAGACTAATAATGAATTAAATAAACCTGGTAATTATGTGTCATTATATATATGAATATAATATATATAATGAACTTGCAGCCGACTGATAGCTAGCATACATAGGTAGCAAGCGAGCGATGTCTCCTTTGGTCAATTTACAGTACACAGCATTTAACCGACCCGTACGAACGAAGAGTCTCTTGATATTAATCACCGTTAATAAACGTATGTAACAGGTTTTAATGTTCTCTGTGACTTAGCTTTACATTAGTTCTTAGCTAGTCACATGTTCTTGCTATTTGGATAAAGCATTTGAACTAACAGATACAGAAAAAAATGGACCATGGTATTTAACTTAAATGATATAATGTTAGCCAGATTAAAATCTGAAATACTTCTACACTAAGAAATTACTTGACTGTTGTTTGTTTTAGTTTACCCAACAGCTTTATAAAGCTATGCTAATTTTAGCAAAGTGAGATTAGACGCTTAATCTATCACTATTAGGGCTATTATCTCGCCATTAAACGTGCTAATTTGCAGGTTGCTTCTGATTGGACAATGATGTAATTAGGCCACGCGCAGAGCTGCAATTGATCAGCTTGAAAGCTAGTTAGTTAGCTCCTCGTGCTGTCTTCATTATCGAGTGGAGGTTAAAGCAACCAGTACGTGCAGCGTTGATTGACAACCGCAGATATTTTCATTTGGTTTAAATTTTTAAATAAAACGGTTTGAAGGACATGTGGTATCACCCTTCCATGTTGGTGCCAGTTTACAGGCCCGCAGAAGTGCCTGCTACAGTTATGTGGCCCGTCGTCCCTTTTCACCAGCAGTCGTGCTTAGCTTTTAACGATATTATCGGTAAGTTTTCGTGTAGCTAAACTGTTGTCGTTACGTTGTTAGTCTTTCGGCTGCTCCCGTCGAAGGGGTCGCCACAGCGGACCATCAATCCGCACAACAACTTGGCATAGGTTTTACGCCGGATGCCCAGCCTGCCGCAAGCCTCCTATTTTATCCGTTGTTCGCACTAAACCTGAATGGAAAGCATGCTTTGTGCCAAAAGTTTAGTTACTCAATCCCATTTATTCATGCATTCACTCATTAACTGTCTTATTTACTCACAAACCTATTATTTATTTATCTAGTCAGTTATTTGTTCTGTCATCTATTAAATTGTACTGTCACAATAAAAAATGGAATACACGTTTATAATGTCTGTACATGTATCCTAAGATCATCATGAGCATTACCTGTCTTTTGCAGATGAAAGGAGATTCCTGTTGAACATGTAGGTTTGAACTCTCTTCATTTGTCTCTACACTACATCTTATATGCACATGTATTACATGAGCATGTCCACACGTAGCCGGTTATTTTTAAAAACGATAATAATAATAAATTATTATAATTCTGCGGTTTAGGCCTTTCGTCTACATGCAAACGCAGTTTTGGTCGTTGAAAAACTGAAAAAAAAAGTAAAGATTTTCTAAAACCTCCGTTTTCAGTGGTGTGTGGACAGGGTAAACGAAGATTTTAGCTTGTTGTAACGTCACATTTTGTGCTAGTTTCCTTGATCTGATCTGTAAAAAAAAAAAAAAAAAACCTAAGTAGGATTATTTCCTTTTTTTTAAAAAACAACACACAGCTCCAGTGTGGACATGGCCTGAGGTTTTTGTTTTTTTTTTACTTTATTTTTTAGGTCTGTGTATGATCTTGTGAAAGTGAGCCACTTTCTGGAGTTGAGTGATCAAAAGTTGCTTGGTTGGTATCTCTCCTTGGCTGCTGAAGATAGGAAGCTGATACAAGGTTTGGACAATGTTTGGATTAGCATATTAATTTTAGAGCATGAGTAAAAAAAAAAAATGTGTATATTACACAATAATAATGGTTTTATGTGGCATGAAATATGAGCTAAATTATACACCGCCTCATTATTTGCAGACGAAGGTGGACTTCTTTATTTCCTCCATAGACATCCTGCTCTTGAAGTGTTTGAACATATTGTTCATTTAAAACGTAAGTATATTGGTTGAAATTAGTCAGTTCTGATTAAACTTTGTTACTAATGAGGATTGTCTTCTGATGCACTTTTAGAAAATCACCATCCCTGTCCAGAACTTGACATGTCTTCAATGCCTGATGGGTATCTTTTTAATCCCTATTTTGTTTAAGACATTGTACTGTATATTTTGTGCTGAAATAAATTGTGGGATTCCATTTGTATGTAATTTCTATAATGTTCCCATACAGTAGATCGAGACGGGCCACTTTTTATTATATATCACAGTGTGTAACTTGTGGCATAAGTTGTCCAGGTGGTGCTAAAAAGTGCAGTCGTTGTAGCCAGACAAGCCCAGCGGAAAAAGTTAGCATATGTGGTAAGAGATGCTTAAATTGATTTACACTTCATTTTTACCCCCAATTGCTATTAGATGATCTATTTATGTCCATGTGTAGAGGATGAAAAGACACTTCAGTTGTTGCCGAACAATGTGCGAGCAGAGCTGAATCTCTTAATCACCAAAGGCCATGCTAGTGAGGATATGTCACTGAGGAGTCATCAGCAGTTTGATTGCATGCAAAGCACCTCAGATCATTTGTCTGCCAGTCAAAGCAACCCTGTCCAGCAAACACAGCAGCCAAGGAAGAACTCTAGTAATGTTCAGCTTTTGTGCCAGATGTGGGAGGAAAGAGAGCAGTGTGATGAGAAGGATCTCGGAGTGTTTAAAGATCCCGCCGCACAAGCAAGCTTTTCACTTGATGGAGAGCTTGAGATGCAGGGCACGAGTAAAAGTATTGATCATAATGTGGGACCTCAGCTGCCAGGTACCAGTTTAGATTTACCTCATCCACAAGAGGCGGCTGTAAAGCAGTCTTGCAGTTCTGACAGCACCATAAGGGGGCACACACCTTCTCAGTGGAGTGATACCACTAATACCTCGATGACTGCCACTAAAGGCAGCCCTGATGTGTCTACCGCTAATGAGCCTGTAGCCTGTGGTGCAGAAACGTGTACGTTTCCTGATTCTGTATCCTGCATCAGCAACTCCTCAGAGTGGACTGATCTCACAGAGGACCTTCAAACTCTCAGTAGTGAGGAGGACCTTGAATATCAGATCAAGACAGACGAGTTTCATAGTCTGGTTGATGAAGACACCTCAAGCTCAACAGAGGGAATTCTGTGCTTTAATCCCAGCAGATTAGCTTCTGTCCAGTGTACCCCAGAACAGGAGCTTACAAGTGAAACATGTATTTTGTCTGCAAGCCAAAACGCGCTAAATGGCAAACCCACAACAGCGTGTGAAGTCTGTCCTGTTCGCTTGAGTGTGAGTCATGCAGTGGATGCCAGCAATGACTTTAGAGCTTGTTTTACATCTAACAGGTCAACAGAAATCACTCAGGACCTCTTTGTGAAGCATTGGCAAAATGTTTCTACTGATAGTGACTCATGTCCTGTTAACCAAAAGACCCAGACAATTCAAATGCTCACTTCTGAGAAATGCATAATTACTGAAGTCTTCATGTCTGACTTGGATGCTGTTTGTGAGGTAATGTAGCTTGGGTCATTTTTTTTTTTATGAGCTGTAGAACTTGCCTCTTAAAACACCTTTTTTTTCACTGTCTAGGAATTTGGGAAACTCAGAATGATGACAGAAGAGCTAATGCATTTAAAGGATGAAATGGCAAGGTAACTGATTCAATCGCAAGACTGATTCATTTGCTAAAATTTCATCCCATTTCCAGTTTTTAGGCTGTATTGAAAGGAATGCTTTTATGCTCAAATTCAGTCTTTTTTCAGAAATTTGTTGAAATTTCACAAGACATAGTTAAAAATACCAGATTCACATTTGAATGTATCATGCTAATAATCATGAACTGATTATTTTGTGTAAAAACTACTTATATAAACAAAGCCTAAATGTTTTGATATGCATAATCCAGATCTGGTCCTGGGAGTGTTGGTGGGCCCAGGAGTGAGCCACACGAGAGTCCCTGTGGATGTGGCGCTGTTCAACGTGCTAGATGGGCTGAACTGCGTCTACTTACTCTGCAGTTTGCCATGTGCCAACAGCATTGCTGGAGGTGCTTCTACACATCACAGGGTGAAGCTACACTTCAGGGGTAAAAGCCGGAATTTAAAGTGATGTCTTAAACTTTAGACCAAAAATTTAGGAATGGATCCCAGTGTTCTTTTTTTTGAGTGTTTCTGTCTTCATGCAGAACCAAAGCATTGCCTGATGCAATGTCACAGACCTTGAAGAGCCTGGAAGACAGTTACGTTAAGATGAAGAACAAAATACTGGAAGGTGTTCCCCTGGATAATATGAAGCCGCTGTCTGTGGACACTAACAAATTAACAGCTCCAACATGCTACGAGCCTTCTTTGGTGTGCAGGTTACACATGGCTTGAAAACACCAAGGGAACACTTAACACAGTTTAAGTGTTTGTTTTTCTTTCTTCCAGATTTATGAGACTTTTTTAGATGACTGTCTACCTGAGACGTCCTTCAAGGATAAGGATAGGTAAGGATATTTTTGGAGATAATTTAATAAATCATTTTAATTATATGTGAACTTTGGAGTTCACTTGTGGTGTTTTTATATTGTTAATTCTAACTGCCGAAAGGACCAGTAGTCTTGAAGGAGATTGCCTAACTAACCATGATGTGTTGAAAATAAACATCACAGCCAAAGGAAACCTTAACAGAAATGCAGCGGCTTCTCAAGCATATGCTGAAGTAAGTATGTGTACATTGTATATGTGTAAGTAGTATTTAAGTATGGTAAGGATTTATTAAGCAGACATTTTCCTGCAGCGTTATTAAAAACATTTAATTCATCACCATGAATTAAAACATAGATATGCTGGTAACTGAGAGAATTAATTTATTTTAAGATTCATTAGATTTCTTGTCCTTTAATTTTCTTGATGCTAATTTTACTTCTCTTGCTTTTGGACAAAACTGAAAGCATGATTCTGCTCCGTCTTCTGAAACTGTAAACAGTAAGAGAAGTAGATGCATGCCTGGTAAGTGATGCCAAGCCTGGTAAGAAGTATTAAAAGCAACATTAGCTGTGCACTATAAATTGGTGAAATGCTCTAATGGGGCACTTTATAAGTAGTGTATTGCAAGTATGTGCCAGTTGCTTGAGGTAATGTTCACATAAGTAAACATATACTGTAGTCCTCATGGGGGGGAATTCCATGTTTTAGCCAAAAACAGAAAGCTGAGGCTGTAGTAGACACAGACTCAAAAAAACTGAAAAGTTTAAAACTAGTCTGATAAAACTTGAACTTTGCTGAGGCACACAGATTAAAGGGGTAGCCAACAGCATGAATCCTTTGATCCAACCATCCTTTTGTCAACAGCTCAGGCTGTTGGAGGTGGTTTAATGGTGTGAAAGTGATTTCTTGGCACACTTTGGGCCCATTAATACCCATCAAATATTGTTTGAATGCCATAGGCATTTCATGGCCACAATTTTCCATCTTCTAATGGCAACATGATAACGCACCATGTAACGAAAGTCAACATCATAAACTGTTATAGACAATGAGCTTTCTCTTTTTCACCTGCCTTCCCATTTGGTTAATGTAAATCGAATAGTTTACTCTTAGGATATGGTAGAATATGTGGTTCACAGTGGAGATAAAATGTAATGAAATCGTGTCGATATGGCCCAGGAACTAAAAATGCATGTTTTCAACATCTTGTGGAATCTATACCATGAAGAACTGATGAACCTTTCAGAGCAAAGGAAGGATCTATCCAGTATTGATATAGTTTTCCTAAAAAATATTGAGTGAATGTACAGTAGATCTACCATGTCTGCAAGTTTCAGCTTTGTGGAATAGTGTTAAGAATTCTCTGGTAGCAGTGTAGATTTTAATTCCTTTATATACATACTTAAGATGCTTCTAAAGACCTTAGCAGCAGTGATGAGTGGTTTGATGCAGAGGAAGAACTTGGATATGAAAGTCAGAGTTGTAAAGAAGACCAAAAAACAGGGCAGAGTGATGCAAGGGACTCAAAGAAGGAACAAAGAGGTTATAAACATTATAATATGAAACTTGCATAGTTTTTAATAAAAAGTTTGAAATGCTAATGTAATTAATTTGCTTTTTTGTAGTGGAAGCCAACAGAAAGGAAGATCAATCTGTTGAGCTTTGTGTGTCAAACTTGCCAAACAGTGTTACTGAGGTGAGGATAATTGCTTAAATTTAAATAAAATCAGAATAAAACTGCATCATGTAAATACCTCAATTGGAAAAGTCTGACCCAATCTGGTTAGGTTGAAATAAACTTTCAATTGGAATAAATGGGGTGGTATAAACCGTTGATAATCTGTGAATAGATAGCCATGTAAACACTTAATGTTTGACTTTCTGTGCTTGCCCCATACGGGAAAAACATTGGGAAATTCCTGATCAGGAAATTCTGAGAACAACTCTCTCTCATATGCCTTCAGACTTTTAACCTCTAGGTGGAGCCACTGATTAGGTAGATGCTTTGATGCTTTGATATGTGAAATGTTGTGCCAATCATAGACCGAATTCTTTTAACCACTCAATGCAAAAGGCAGGATTTATCAGAAAATATAGGAAGAAAATATATAATTTATATATATATATATGCATATTTTTTTGCATCAAAAAAAGTTATATTTTGATTGAATGCTTAAAGCATGTAAATGTACATCTTATTGAACCATGTAAACAGTTAAGTTGGAATCTCAAATTGAACTCAAAAAATATTCATTTAAGCATAACCAATGTAAGACATCAAAATGATCTCTAGACAGCATCATAACTCATCACATTATTAACCTATTGTAGCGTGATCTGTCAGTCAATCAAGTGTCCCTTTGCAATTCCACCAACACCAGGTAAGCCTTATTTATAACATTTGATACAATCATGTCACCTCATATTTTAACATTTTTCTTAACATAAGTGGTGGCTATGTTCCAAATGTGTATAAGGAAATAGATTTTAAAAATGCATTTTGATTGCCATTTAATCTTGCTTTTCTGTATTCTTCTATAGAGTTGCAATAGAAAGTGTGAGAAACCCCAGTGATGCAGAGGCTGCAGTAAGGGAGATGAATGGCCGATCCATTGAAGGCCACACTGTTCATGTAGAACATGTTTATGAGTCTCCCAAGGATAGTCACACAACAATAAAAAAATCCTGTGTTCAGCTTTCCCATAAAGCTAGATCTGCCAGAAAAGAGCCAATTATGCATAGCACAAATTACTCCGGTGTGAGTATAACCCAGGACACATTTTATAGATGATGAATAACAAAGTGTTACCACCAAGCAGGCTTTCATACAGTTCATTCTGACCAACTGTCTTTTGAAAATTATTTAAGTCCTCTGTAGAAGTTAACACTGTCTTTGTTTTACTTTGTTTTTTAGCCACTCCGCTGCAGTCTGGATAAACTTACAAATTTATGCACTACACCTACTGCAACTGGTACCTGTGTGCCACAGCACTATGGCACCATGGGCAGCTTTGATATGATCATGTCCCAAGTATCAGAGCGCCACCCAAAAATGGGCAGACCGAAAATCATCTGTGCTTTGCTGGAGCTGCGGGAAAAGCATTGTGGTGTTCTCAGTGGCCTGCCCCTCGGAGAGATAGTAGATATGACCTCTGAAATTCTTACTCATTCAACCACATACTAGGGAAGACATTCTTTGATGGTGTAAGATTGAGTGGTGATGTTGGTTTGGTTCTTTGAGGTACACAATAGCTTTGTTGATTATTCAAATCTTTGGCTTTTTTTTGTTGGTTGAATATGTGGAGTTTCGGAAAGTGTTGCATGGTAAAGTTGATTTAAAATTGTTTATCGTTACGTTTATTGTTCAGTTTAGCTTGCACTTACACTAATTGGAAGTTTCATTAGGTACATATTATTCAGTCTATTGACTGGAATTTCTGTTTAGTTTTATTTCAAATGATTGGAAGATGGGATAGAAAGAGATCAAATGTACAAATAATTTTGCCTAGACTCTTATGTTATTTTTGTAGGTGTACATACAAAATCTGTTGACCAGAAAGGTGAATCATATGGGAGCTGTTTTGTGTTTTTAAAAAAAAATAAATGAATACCAATTTTCCTAGCTTCCATCAATAAAACCCTTCATTGTGTGAAATGGAAGACTGTATGTGACTATTTAGTTAAGCTGATTTCTCATTACATTGCTATCCTCCCTCTGATTCCTATTCCAATAAAATACCAATACAAATTTATGGTAAAAAAAAGAAGAAGAAAAAACTACCACTTATAAGCTTCAAGCAAACATGGACGGAAAAATTCTTTTATGTAACAAATTGAGAGTCTTGGAGTTTACTCATGAAACACTTCTGGGTAGAGCCTTGGTTCTTTGTTAAAAATAATCTAATTGATTTCACAAGATGTTAAAGCCATTCCTTGACATTCTGGTTCATATTGTGATATCACACAGTTCATGCAGATTTTTATCAGGTGCACATTCATGCTACTAATCTCAATTTTTGACACATGCCAAGTGGGACGGCTACTGAAGAATACTGAGCTCATTATCACATTTATGAAACTGTGTGCATCCCTTCAGGGCCATAATTGTACCATTCTAAGCAAACTAAAAGCTATGTAAATATTTATTACTTTAACAGTTACACACAATAACAATTAAGGTATGGTCAAAATCGCAGCATTTTTTTCTTCAATTATTATGATAGTTGATGTGAATGCTACAGAAGGTGCTGGCTTGTATGTAACAAGATGTACCAGGTCACAGGCCTCCACCCATAGACCAGATTTAAAAAAATTGTGTCCCAGCTAGGACAGTATTGCTGTGGCAGGAAGGGAAGAAACAAACGGTTTGGAGAGTTGCCTTCACAACATTTCTCACTCACTCTCTATACCGCCTTTCCTGGTCAGCATCACAGGAGGCCTCAAGCCTATCCCAGGATATTTGTAGCATTAGATAGGGTACACTCTGGACAGAGTGTCAGTCCATTGCAGGGTATAAGCACACTACAGGCAATTTGGATTAATAAGCCTAATCTCCTTGTTTTATGACCTGTGAGGAAACCTGAGCATCTGGATAAAATGCACCAAGTATGGGGAGAACACGCAAACTCCACACACACACAGACCGAAGGCAGGACCCTGGAGGTGCAAGGTCATAGTGCTAACCACTATGCCACCATGTCGACTTTACAGCAGTAAATCTTATTTAAGCGTGTGTTTAATTTGCTATTTCTGTTTTAGTATTTGTACAATAACTTGAACTCAAACACTTGTGAGGCAAGCATACAAGTTACTACATAATATTTGGATTTTATTCAGACAGTGAAATGCTAGCTTTTAAATTGATGTTGGCTTTTACTGTTGATATACACAAATGTATTTTTTGTGGTAAAGTATTTTATTTCTTAAATTTCCTCCAAAAAAAAAGGATAAAATAAAAGCATTGTTAGTCGGTTGAAGAGCTTTTTTAACTCACAAATCCAAATTTCAAGTCCTGGTTCTTTTTAACTGTGATGTCTATCTGCCCAGCAGAGGGAGACAAACACTGATTGTATTTCAGTTCTTTTACAAATTGACAGTGATACATTTGTGACTCAAATAACTTTAGTTTACATTATGTTTACGTTCATATGTGTGCATGTTACAATATACATGAATTGGCTATTTGCCTATGATTGTATTTTTACAAAATATTTCTAAACATATCTGCTAAAAGGTATAAAAATATAAACTGGATCACAAGACCAGATCTAACCCTCATAAATCAAATTGAATCGTGTGTGTGTTTTTGCTTGTTTGTTTATCTGTTTGTTTTTGCCAAGTGTATATGGACACTCGGCCATCACACTTCTATGTGAGGTTTCTCATGCATGGGAACAGCACTCAACTGTCTTTGCATGCTGTAGCATGTATAGTGTCTTCTGTTTTGTGGAGTTTACTCTTTTTGAAACTGAATTTTAGCTTGTATATATTTCCTCTAATAGCAGCTGCTTTTTGCAATACAACTAAAATTACATCTCTTTGTAATTTGATTGGGGGTTTGGTTAGGATTCAGGAGCTTTTATGGTCTTTAATGGACTTTAAGGAGTAAACCGCTTAAAATGACAATTTTTTAACATAAACTGAAGAAAAGCTGTCTGCTGTTTTGTGCTACAGCAATTAGAAATACAAGTCACAAACTTAGCAAAACCTACAACCCCAAATAAGAAAAAGTTGGGACAGTATGAAAAACGTGAATAAAAAAGAAAGCAGTGATTTCTAAATTTACTTTGACTTGTAATTCATTACAGACAATATAAACACAAAATATTTCATGGTCAATTTTATTTAATTTGCAAATATACATCCTTTCCTGTCATTTAGACCTGCAACACTTTCCAAAAAAGGTTGGGACAGGAGTAATTTAGGGCTAGTAATCAGGTAAATTGGTTAAATAATGATGTGATTTCAAACAGGTGATGTCAACAGGTGATTGTAATTATGATTTGGTACAAAGCAGCATCCAAGACAGGTCTAGTCCTTGAGGAGCAAGGATCGGCAAGAAATATGTGACAAAATTATTGAAATGTTTAAAAACAATGTTTCTCAAAGACAGATAGGAAGACATTTGGATATTTCACGTTTGACTGTGCATAACATTTAAAAGATTCAAGGAATCTGGAGGAATTTCAGTGCATAAAGGACAAGGGCGCAAGCCTAAGTTGAACAAACGTGATCTCCGATCCCTCAGGTAGCACTGCATGAAGAATTGTCATTCATCTATAAGCGATATCACCACATGGGCTCAGGACTACTTTGACAAACCTTTATTAAGGACCACAATACGTACTTACATCCACAAATGCCTGTTAAAACTGTACTGTGCCAAAAGAAAGCCCTATGTTAACAGTGTCCAGAAGCGCCATTGACTTCTCTGGGCTCGAAGGCATCTTGGATGGATTATTACACAGTGGAAATGTGTGGTCAGATGAATCAGTATTTTAGGTATTTTTTTGGAAGAAATGGACGCCGTGTGCTCCGGACCAAAGAAGAAAAGGATCATCCAGAATGTTACCAGCAACAAGTCCAAAAGCCAGGGTCTGTCATGGTATGGGGTTGTGTCAGTGCCCTTGGCAAAGGTAACTTAGACTTTTGTGATGGCACCATTAATGCTAAAAAGTACATAGAGATTTTGGACCACAATATGCTCCCTTCAAGAAGACATCTTTTCCTGGGTGCCCATGCATATTTCAACAAGACAATGCAAAACTACATTCTGCACACATTACAAAGTCCTGGTTGTGGAGGAAGAGGATACACGTACCTGACTGGCCTGCCTGCAGTCCCAACCTTTCTCCAATAACGAATGTGTGGCACATTTTAAAGCGCAAAATGGGACAACGAAGACCCAGTACTGTTGCCCAACTTAAGACTTGTTTGGAGGAAGAATGGGACAAAATTGTTTGTTGCTCTCAATTTCTGTGCACTGCATTGCAAAGTCGTGTAAATTGCTTTCTACTATTGAGCATCTGAATAGTTTTAAATTTTTACACTGGATATCATTGTTCCATTTCAATTTTAGAAGTGCAGTGAGTGTGAAAGTCCCCATATTCATTATTATTATTTTTGCCACATTTATCAACATTATGCCTTTACAGCATACCCACATTATTTACAAAATGCTTAGTATTCCCCTAGTCTAGCGTGTGTGCCCTGCGATGGATTGGCACCCTGTCCAGGGTGTACCCCACCTTTGTGCCCAAAGTCTCCTGCGATAGACACCAGGTCCCTTCACGACCCTGTACAGGATAAGCAGTATAGAAGATGAATGCATGAATTCCATGCTGTTTAGCCGTTTTTTAGTCGTCTGTTTTTTGAGGGAAAAACAGAAGTTCATTACTGCATGATTGAGAAACTACAAATAGACATAAGGGACATAACTCTGAATGGGAGACACATAAATCATAGGCACATAACTCCAAATGGGATAGATGCAACTCTAAATGGGATAGACATGCATCCAACTAGGAGGGACACACCTGCAAATGTACTTTAATACTCGAATGTAAATCTTTAACAGTCAATGACTTCCTGAAGTCTGGAACTTATGGAAATCATCAAATGTTATGTTTAACTACTCCCTTGTATTGCTTTCTCTGGTATTTACAAGCAGCACCCCATATTTGGTGTTTAGAGTGACCAGTTCAGAGTTTAGCCCCTCCCATTTGGTGTTTAGCACATCCTGTTTGGAGTTTAGCCCCTCCCATTTGGTGTTTAGAGCGTTCTGTTTGGAGTTTAGCCCCTCCCATTTGGTGTTTAGAGCGTCCTGTTTGGAGTTTGGAATGCCACACTATTTTGTGAAATAAAAGTTTTTTTTATGGTATACTTTGCGTAAAAAAAAACCCTCGAGGTTTAACCAGTGTGATTTGCATTTACAACCATGACATCTAAATTAAAGTAAATGACATTCACACTTGACTGAAAAAAACGTAACAGCTGGCTGAAATCAAACTCACTTCCTGTAGGAAATGTAGCGCAGCAGTTGGAAAAGTGTTGGTAGCGTTGGCCGTGTTTACCGCGGCCTAGTTCGAAATAGTCGTGATTGTTATCTGTGGGTGTTGTTTTATTTCCTCTCTATTTTGTGTAATGTTTTAACCGTACACTAAAACTAAATACACTCGTGTGGAGAGTCGGTAACCAAGTCCTGAGCTCCAGTTTGTGTGTGTGTGTTTGTAGGGTGTTCGTAGGTGTAGTGATTAAACTTTTGAGCTGTATACTGTGCCCCCAGTTTATAATTAAAACTGTAATCTAATGCACTAAACTCTAAAGTAAAAAGGTTGACATGGCACTGTGGTTACTGTGAGCGCCTCCTCCTCTTTAGAGGGCGGAGTACAGCAGTAAAAACCGCCGCAGAGTTGGATCAGTATTCCTCGACTTTAATTTTCTTTTTAAAAAAAAACTATTCTGTTTTTGGGATGTGTTCTGTGCAAGTGTTTGGAAGTGGCACGCAGTCATCGTGGCGTATTTAAGCTTGATGGAACTGCACGACGGGAAGACGATGAGCTGCTTTGGATTGAAGTCCGAACGTTACAGAGAGCAGGTTCTGTGTGGGGTTGTTCAGAGAGAGGACGCCACTTTGTTTCAGTTGGGATGGACCGAGAGAGAAGCCCTTTATTAAGTCAGCCTTACTGTTGATGATTCAGCCAAGTTTGTTTAACTTGAAAATCTAACTTGAAGGCCTTGCACAATCTTTGTCCCATCATGTGGAATTTTCAGCTTTGTTGTCACCTCGCAGTTGTTTTAGCCGGTATTATTCCACACATATGTAGTCAAACATTCAGAGGTGAAAGATTTTATTTTATTTTTAGTTAAAGAAACTTTAAAGTCATGTCTAATTACCAAATACGTGAATGCGTAAGCTCGTAGACCCGTGTGCCCTCTTAATGTCGTGTAAATGTCTATGCTTTTCCGTGGTGTAGGTCTTAATGTGTGTGTTAGTGGCAGTGCCACATCGTGTGAAGAATGCCTGCTGCTTCACCCGAGCTGCGCCTGGTGCGCCCAAGAGGTAGAGTCTGAACATCGCACCTCAGTCCACTTCAGAATTATTCACTTGTAGTAAACACACGGTATATTAAAAAAAAAATAATAATAGACAGTACTATGCTGTCCCTTAAGATGATCCCCTCTGCATCTCATGTAGTCTTTTAACTGTAAAACATCCATATAGTTTACAAAACTATTCCAAACATGCTATAATACACAAAACAGATAAAACACAAAAAAATCTTCATATAAACTGTAGATTTGTAAATATCCTCAAACTATATAACAGTTTATTTCTATATACATGGCATACAGTGCTGCTCCTTTTTTTGTATAATTTTGTGTCTTTTTGTATACTCAATGTGTATTGTATGTTCATAAATATATATTTATGTATACATATGCATACATTCTGGCAGTTGTTAAGGACAATACCTGCTTCTTTGCGTGCTTGTATCCACAGAACAAACAAATATCTACTCTGTCAGTCTTCATAAGACTGTTTGTTTTTGAGTTCTTGAGTTTTAGATTAAGTCCAATGCCCAGTCAAACCAGTCCCAAACTGTAAACTTTAACAATTGAGCATTAAAGCTTTGATGGTCAGCTGTGATTTTCACCTCTGTAATAAAGTCTACAGTCAGAGATGGCCTGCTTTGTGTTTCACTCACCCTTTAAATTTATGTACAGCTATTCTAAGATACATATTTTATATCTATAAAGTGTTTATTATTTTTTTAGACAGAAACATGGCATGAATTGTAGAATGCATTATAAGGTATATTGGTAAAACTTTATGCACGCCTTGATGGAGCTTTTAGAGTTCAAATTTAAAGGTACATTTCATACACATTTCTGGTAGAAATATACAAGAGACAGATGGTAAAGGGTACTATCCCAATGCCAAGGAAAGCTACAGATTAGTAACTTTATTTCTGAACAGCATACTGACAACAGTAATTTTTAATTATATTTCAAAGCATACCAGAGATGGACAGAGCTGATACCGAATGTTAATTGTCTTAAAGTCTGATACAGTGCTGCCTCTGATGTTTTTAAGTATCTTGAAACAGAATCTTGCAGAGATTCCTTAATAAAATATCAGTATTGGGTCAGTGTTCGATATTAACCAAACTCCAATATGCCTATTGCTGAAAAAACTGAATTTGAGATTTTTACATATTACATAGGAATTAGTGTTTATATATATACATACACACACACACACACATATATATATATATCATTTTTTTTTTTTTTTTTGCTGATGAGGTATTGATTGCATTGGTGCTTAGTGGCTGTGCAGAACCTGTCAGTAAGCCTTTACTCTGCAGCAGGACCAACTAACAGCTGTGTTGTTTTATAGAACTTTGGAAGGGGAAGGACATTCATGTCTCAATGTGATTTGAGCCAGAACTTGCTTAAAAGGGGATGCAATGCTAGTTATATTGAAAACCCAAGGAGTATCAGTTCCATCCTCAAGAACAAACCCTTGAGTTCCAAAGGCTCAATGTCTGTCCAATATGATGTCATCCAGATCCAACCACAGAAAATTTCACTCCGTCTAAGGCCAGGTACAGCTTTTGTAAGCAAGGATGGATAATACAAGATTTGTAAAATGTCTAAAATGTACACTTGTAATATTACTGCTTAAAAAAAACTGATTAATGTATGTGTGTTGTAAACTTACTCAGGTCATCAGACTTCGTTTGAGGTGCAGGTTCGTCCTGTTGAGGATTATCCTGTTGATCTGTACTATCTGATGGACCTCTCGCTGTCCATGAAGGATGATCTGGATACCATTCGCAACCTGGGAACTAAATTGGCTGAAGAGATGAAGAAGCTAACTAGCAACTTCCGTCTTGGCTTTGGGACATTTGTGGATAAGAACTTGTCTCCCTTTTCATACATAGCTCCCAAGTACAAAGAGAATCCTTGCAATGGGTAAGCAAAAAGTCTCACTCAGCAGCACAAACGTTTCTGTAATGTTTAAAGCTGTTTATTTTGTAGTGCTTTGTAATTATGTAGTGTACTTCTGTTTCTTTATGTTTATGTGTGAAAAGTAAGTGCATAACCTAATTAACCAATAGTGTGTGATGCACTTCTTTCTAACTTGCTAATGAAATGTGTCAGCATAAAAAGACAACAGACCAGTTTTTCCTTGTTAATAAATTTGCTTGCTCCTGGCCAATGGTTAAGGCAGAGCTATATATACAAATAATTCAGTGTTTTAATGCCATACTCACTTTTCAGTTTACACATTACACTTTTCACTTTTTGAACCAATACCAACAGTCCGTTGGAAAGTACACATAGTGGCATTAATGGTGGCATTTCTTCGCTTTTACAGGAGATGACAAAATCCATTTTCCATAGTGAAACCTAAAACAGGAAATAATGTGATAAAATCAACCAGTTTCATAATTTTATGTCTAGTCCTGACAAGGGTTGATGCAGACATGCTGTACACAGTACTTCACTGAAATTCACGTGAACCAAACCACAGAACATATTTTTTAAGGAAATTAATGGTCAGTCCTCTGTATCAGAACTGAGCTTAAATACATCATGGGTACTGAATAAAAAAAAAAAAATTTAAATCTGGTTTTACAAAAAGATAATTATAAAGAAATGAAAGGGGATAATGGTTACATTTTTGTGCTTACCCATTAGTGCTTAGTGATTCAAGGATTTATATAAAGTTTCATAGTGGCAATTCACTGATGAATGGTTTTATATAATTTGAAAACTTTAAGCAGGGAAAATGAATTTATACGTCTCTGATAATGACATTCTGTTCATTAGTTTTTAAAGGTCAAAGTCATCAATCCATTAATTAAGATTAAGGTTCATTTGTCACATGTATCTTACAGCACATTTTGTTGCATATCCTAGTAAGGAATTGGTAACAGGTCAGAGTGCAGGCTCAGCCAGGATATAGCTGTGAAACCCGTTCACATTACAGGTTCTATTACATTTAGATAATTTTATGTGATGTCAGCATGAAACATGCTTATTTAAAAAAAAATCTTTTTGTCAACAGTATTCAGTGACTATTAAAATGCTGGGTATTTAAATACACACATTTTACAAATTACACAATACAATGGCACAGGAAGGCTACCAGAATGCGCTTTGGGCCCTGAGGGATAATTACACTGCTGCATCAGTGCCCATGTAGGTTAGTCCTCTATTCAGTTATTTGTTGTGGGTGGCCATCAGTGTTTTGCCCATAACATACCTTTGCTAGTATGACTAGCTCGCTGACTCAGAGGCTGTTGAGCTACACATTTGCTATTATGCTACAACTCTGTGCTTAAAATATAGTTGAACGAAAAAATCTACAGTGTACAACTCATATAGCAGAGGTGCTGAAATTGTACTTATGTAACAGCAGAAGCTAACTCGAATTAGATTCGATAATGGCAATTCTAATACATCCGAACTGCCTTGATGAATGTAAAGCAACAAACAGAGTACACTACTAGGTATAATGTCTCATTCACATTTTTTACTTTAATGCTTTAGACATTTAGATATACTTCTTACAGGGACATTGGTGGCTCAAATAATTAAGGTTTTGGGTTACCAATCAGAAGGTCAGGGTTTCAAGCCCCAGCACCACCAAGCTGCCACTGTTGAACCCTTAACCCTGTCTGCTCCAGGAGCACTGTGTCCAGGCTGACTTGGATAACTGGGATATGCGAAAAGATAAGGCATTATTTTGATACCTTTGGTAATGAAACCCCTCTACCGTTGCAGGTACAAGCCATTCCCAAACTGTGTCCCCTCCTTCGGGTTCCATAATCACTTATCTCTAACTGACAAGGTGGACCGATTCAACGAGGAGGTGCAGAAGCAGGTGGTATCCCGGAACAGGGACGCACCTGAGGGTGGATTTGATGCCATTCTCCAGGCTGCCGTTTGCAAGGTTAGTTATCTGTTATAAGAAATTCTGTCCTTCTGTCAATCTGGATCATTTACACACTGAATCATATCACGGTTCAGTACAAATCATGTACTTTAGTCAAGATGGATTGAGTCAGGGTTAAAAGAATTGTTTGATCTGTGTAGGAGTGGCTCACTCTTATCTCTTTGTGATGCTGGTTTGCTCTGCACAGTCATTTATTTTTCCCTGGTTAAACAGGTCAGGTTTGTGTAACTTGCTAAACAATGACTACACATTTTGTTTTTTGCTTTGCTTTGTCTAATACTATGTCTTTTAAAGTAAAAAGGTTTCCATATGTGTACTTATTTCACTTTTCTTTATGTAGCTAAATTTTAAAAGGATTGAAAAAAGTGATGTAAATATTTTTCCAGTGGGTACGATCTGTTTCTTCATGGAAAAAAAAGGAAAAAACTGAATAGGTCTTTAAACTAGTTTAATTTCATTTTTGCTAGGAGAAAATTGGTTGGAGGAAGGAGGCCTATCACCTGCTGGTCTTTGCTACAGATGACGTACCCCACCTGGCTTTGGATGGCAAACTGGCAGGCCTTGTTCAGCCTCATGATGGCCATTGCCATCTAAATGATGCAAACGAGTACAGTGCTTCAACCAACATGGTAGGAGGAACCACATTTTAAAATTGTAGTGTAATTACTTAAATCTGGTGAACCAAAAGGCAGCTAAACAGCTGTGCGCTTCGGTTTTTCATGGGCACATATGAGCACCACCTGTTGAAATAGACTTTCACTAAATACGTTTGGCTCATGCTGGCTTACTCTCCAGCTAAGACTTAACTAATTTTATTAGATAAACATTTAAAGGCCCACCTTTTTCTTTCTTAGCTATAAATACTTGAGGTAAAGGGACAAATTAACTTAAAGTGATTTTTCAGTTCACAAGTGAGGCCTACTCAAACCTCCAAGGTTGATGGATTGATTCCCGCCATCCAAAGACATGCAGAGTAGGCTGATTGGCATTCTGAAATTGCCTGTAGTGTGTGAATAAGTGTGTGTGTGTGTGTGTGTGTGTGCGGGCCCTGTGCTGGTTGGCCTTCCATGACCCAGTACTGGGTAAGCAGTGTAACTAACGGGCCAAGGTTTAATTCATCTGAAAGAATGATGCTTTCATTTAACTTCATTGGGCTTCTACGAAAGGGGAAAAGAGTTCATGTTTAAATATGTATAATCTGATGTGATTCATACCATAATGCTATAGCAACTGTAGTGTATGCAACTGTACACACTTTTCCCAAGATGCATTCTGTCTTCTTCTAAAACAAGTTTTACTAGATGGGTTAATTAGTGTCCCCAGATGACATGTTTTTTCACATTAGGAAACAGGTATGAGGAAACACTGAGTATGAGGACGGATAGCTGTAACATTTACAAATGGTATTTTCCTTAAGTCTGCGCTACTGTACATGAGCAGCACATAAGAGCTTTCAGTTCTTTCAGAGTCGATCCAGCTTATGATTTTTTCACCGCTGTTAAATATTAACTTTGGTTATTCAAATGAGTCTGAACTTGTTTTATTAAATTCTTAGATTCTTTAAAAGCATAATAAGCTTAAATTACAGTGTGGTGAATATAATTAAATAAGCCTTTATGTTGCTCTGATGTTTTCTTGGGAGTTACAGTCAGACAGATGTCTATAGTCATCAGGCTCTTTGTGTTTAAAAATTTATAAAAGTTTTAAGTGAAAGAAACATCTTTCAAAATAGTTATATTGTACATACTGTACACATACGTACATGCATGCATACATATTGCTTACTCCCTCCCACAATCACATTTTGTCATGAGTCCCATCAGTTATTTTGAGCGGAAGTGGATGGAACGGGTCCTGTATACAAAACAAGATAACCAAATGAGTGTTCATTTCCTTTTTATAAACTGGACAAGATAATTAATGTGCTTGTAATGGAATGTTTTTAGCATGCTCACGGTTTTCTATATGTTTTTCTCATCAGGACTACCCTTCATTAGCTCTTCTTGGGGAAAAGCTGGCAGAAAACAACATTTTCCTAATTTTTGCAGTGACCAAAAGGCATTATGTTCTTTATAAGGTATTGCAAGTTAATCAGCTCATTGGGCTAGGTAATGTTTCTTAAATCATGTGTTATACAAAGTTTTTTTTGTTAATACACTTAATATTTGCTTTCTTTTAGGACTTCACTGCATTGATTCCAGGAACTACGGTGGAGATTCTCGACCAAAGCTCAAAGAACATAATTCAGCTGATTGTCAATGCCTATAATGTAAGTATGTTATAACTTTTCTAAACAATTATGTTTTAAAATTTATTAATTAAAAGTATAAGTTACAATAACATAAGAGACATATTGTAGCTAACAGTAATGTACATTTACATTCTTGAATTTAGTCAGGCTCTGTATGTAAATATATATGCAAAAATCTGATGTTTATTTTGAATTGGATTATAGATTTAGAAAGCAGTATGCACATTAAAAGTTTTCCCTAAATAAAGTTGTGAATGTCTGATTTTTAAGATCAGACTGCAGGCTAATGTAACTATAGGTAACAAGTAGAATTTCCAAAGCTAGCTAAGCCAAAAAAGCAATAAAATGGTATGTTTTACTTTAAAACATTAAAAAGTAAGGATTTGCTATAATTTAAGTTGAGATTCAACTTATTTCAATTAAGTTTTATTCATGTAGCACAATTAGTGGAAACCATTATCATGAATCAGCTTTACAAAAATCTCACACACTGTTGATAGTCTGTTCATCAGATTAATGATTAAGAACTGCCTGGTTACGTCCCAACCCCCCCACAAAGGTCAGCTGTTATGGGACATTTTTTTTCCGTAAAACCTATGAAGTACCACGATAAAACTAGCTCTCATAATGACCATCCCAGAAACGCCAAACCAAAACTTATCTCTGCTGCAGACGAGAAGTTTATTTAGAGTTACTAGCCTCAGAAAACACCAATAAACAGCTCCTTAGATTAGAGCCGTTATGAAGGCTTTACTAAGTAGTAGACATATAAGTAGCAGACACATCTCAATTTCAAGTGTTCAAAGGAGATTGTTGCACATTTTAGATACCTTTAGCATTGTTTTACAATGTAGATAGAAATAAAAATCAGGAAAGACCATTGAAAAACTTTTGACTGGTACTGTAGATTCAACTTTATGCACACCAGATGTCTGTTCTCCCTTTTTCAGTCAATTAGTGAATTTTGGGTCCCCAGGCTAGGACAACGTTGTTATAAGAATGAGG